>NC_134716.1:13612272-13915303 GCF_049634645.1 Pelodiscus sinensis
CTTCGATTTCACTCCATTCCCTCTGTGTTTGAGGAGATTGGTCTAGGGGAGAAAGTGCTTTCATGGTGTCCTCTTTTTGTGATGTCGAGGCCATGGGCTACAGTATTGCCATTGAGATGGATAAAGCATGGGTGGTGGTATCCAGGGCTACATCTAGATTGCATCCCTTTTTCGTAAAAGGGATGCAACTTAGACGTATCGCAATTGCTAATGAAGCGGGGATTTAAATCTCCCCTGCTTCATTAGCATAAAAATGGCTGCCGCTTTTTTTTGGCACGGAACTTTGCCGGAAAAAAGCGCCAGTCTAGACGCGGATCTTTTGAAAAATAAAGCCTTTTCCGAAAGATCCCTTATCCCTCTTAAAAGTCTTTATTTTCCGAAAGACTGGCGCTTTTTTCCGGCAAAGCTCCATGTCGGAAAAAAGCGGCAGCCATTTTTATGCTAATGAAGCGGGGGAGATTTAAATCCCCGCTTCATTAGCAATTGCGATACATCTAATTTGCATCCCTTTTACAAAAAAGGGATGCAATCTAGACATAGCCCAGGAGTATAGAGCCCAGGGGGGCATGCTTATGCTGGTAGGATCAGGAAAATCAGAATGAAATAAATGTCCCAATGCCTCTGTGCGTGGGAATAGCTGGGGTGAGAAAACTCCTAGCTCCTAATCTTCATCAGTTGATAGGACAGTAAGGCTATGTCTAGACTGCAAGCCTCTTTCGAAAGAGGCTTTTTCGAAAGATACTTTCGAAAAAGCTTCTTTTGAAAAAGAGCATCTAGACTGAGCTAGCGCATCTTCTTTCGAAAAAGTGAGCCGCTGATAGGAGTCCCTGAGACACTTTACACATTTATAGTTAGTTGTCTAAGGCTGGCATCACATCAGTGCAATCTGTGTAGCATTTTATACCTCGGTGAGCCCATCGCTCCAGGTGATCTTAAAATGGCAGGAGAAGCCAATTGAGGCAAACAGTGGGTTTGTTTTGTTTTGTTTTGTTTTGTTTTGTAAGAACCTGACAAACAACTAGGGAGAAGAATTTGTGCAGCCCTAATGCACTGCTATGAAGAGCCTGCTCTGAGGTGCTGGGATGCATCTACACGTGCTGTAGAGTACCCGCAGGGACGACTCTCTTGAAGAACCTTCCTTACCTCCTGCTCCCCATGTCTGGGTCCATGCCTGGCCGAGCTATGGGACGGACCCACCTCTTATGGTTCCTGGCGCCATGTCTTCTCAAGGCAACATGTGGAGGGCATGCAGGGTCACAGGTCCCCTTCCTAGATTTCAGTCAGTGCTTATACCAGACGATGACAAGGAGCAGCCTTTCAGCACTGTGCAGGATGGAAGAGATGTGAGCTGCTTCCAGATGAAGGTGAGTGGGAATGAAGGCAGGGATGACATAGCCCATATTTTTTCAGGGGTCATTTTTTCCTCCCTCCTCCCTGCTCCCCTGTGGCTAGAAGCAGCTTGTTCCTTCCTGTCCTCACAGCGTAGGAAGTCAGATAACACCTCCAAGCTGCTGCTGTATTTACAAATTGTAATCAAGTCAACCCCAAATCTTCTTTTTCATTAACTGAATAGATTGAGCTCCTTGAGTCCATTTTTATGAGATATGCTTTCTAAAACCTTTAACCATTTTTGTCTTTCTTTTCTGAACCCTCTCCAATTTATCAATATCTTTATGAATTGTGGTCCTAGCTCTTATCATTTAGATGGAGTTCTTGAACAAACCAACTTATGGACAGATAGAAAGATGCACATTTCTAAAATATATAGATAGAAATAGAAAACTTGGCAAAAATTAAGTAGATGATAACGTTTTTGTGGCCAGCATAATTAAATAGTCCAAAAGCAGAATGGTAAACAAAAGCACCATAAAATTACAAGATTTATTTGCTAAAGGTTCTTAAGCCTGTGTATCTAGGACTCCTTTAGCCACAAGCCTAAAGCTATTGTACATGAGAAGGAAAAGCTGACAATGGAAATTAGGAATTCTGCAATCTCTGTTTTGGATTTGTAGTAAGATCAAACTACTATTCAAGGCAGAAAGACTTATCTGAATTTCTATAGAAAATTCTACAACTTACTGAAGTGAGTTCCCTTTTTTATAAAACATACTATCTGTTATCACATTTGCAGGTCTGGATGTGAACTGACAGGACTATTATTGTTATCGGTGTTTTTTGAACTAAAGCCATGCAAAACTTTTGTAGCAATTTCTGAAACAAAACCTATCCGCACTGGGCTTCAGGTCTTGTTACAGCTGAGTTATAGAAAACAAAGATTCATTGAGGCATTGCTTTTTTTTAAGGGGTGGGGAGGTTGAGTGGGAGGGCAGGGGCTATGGCAAATTCTACAAATCAGTTATGTAACATTATGATCTGTTTCCTAGCCCTTAAAAACTAAACATTATGAATATATAGCAGAGTTAACAGGAAATGGAAGTATATAAAAAGATGTCAACCTTTGAAACTGATGTATGACACTGCTGCAGCTGCACCACTGTAAACCTTCAGTGTTGACACTACCTACACTAACAGGAGGTTGACACTACCTACACCAATATTGGCATAGGCGAATGGTGAGGAAGGACACAGGGTGGGATGGGGGCACTGACCACATGACTTCCCCCTTCCCTATGCAACCCAGGGGCGGGCCAGGACAATACCCCATCTGCACTGGCCCTGACCCTGCTCTGCCCCCTCCCTGTCTCTTCTCCCTCCTCTACTGCCATTCCACCTTTGCTCTGCCTCTTCCCTCTCAGTGACATGTGGTGGTCTAGTGCAGGCAGCAGGGCTTGCTCTCCTAACCTGGTGTCAGGTGGAAGCAGAAGGACATGGCCCCTGCCCACTCCCCTGACTCCCAGTTGCATAACTCCCCTTCCTGCTGGTGAGTGTGGGTAGTGGTTCCAACCCTGAGTGATGCAGCTGGGAGCTGGGGAGCTCTGGCCATAGAGAGTTGCTTCTCACCTGTCCCCAAGCTGCTGTGGTGAGAGGGGGCTGGAGTTGTCCTCTCTCCCTGGGGCAGCCTGGATCCTGAACACCTCTCTCCCCCCATCATCAGCCCCACCCCAGAACAATGATTTAAATGAAGAAAAAGAAATCGTATTGAAGGAGCTGGATAAATCTTCTAGTAAATAGCTAAATGAATGTGGTGAACTATATTTGGAAATAAAGTTCGTTAGTCCAATAGGCATTTGAGAGTCCCTTGTAAATGGCCAGCACTATTGCTAAAAAAATAACATTGTTTGCTATGTCTGCTTCCTTGATATATTGAGAGCCCAGCGGAATGGAAAGAAAGCAAGCTTCCATCTCTCATTAATGTTGCACTTGTTTCACAATCATTGGAGGGACGCTAATTTACATTTATCAATTAAATATTTAATATGACTCTCTTCACGGCACGATAAAATGGGCTGGAGACCAGGGCCAGCCCACAACATTTTGGCACCTAAGGCAGGGAGCTCAAATGATGCCCCCATACCCTCTTGCTGCACCAGCAGCAGACACAATTTTCTACACTCCGGGATCGTGCATACTCTTCTGCTCTTAGCTAGCGGATCACAACCATCTTTGCCACATGTGATGATGCCCTTACCTTCTCCAAGCATGCCTTGCAAAGTTCATTTTTGTTTTCGCTCCTGACTTCTTTAACGTATTGAGTTCAATTTTTTGCATTTTTATTAATTTATTTTTACTGTTCAATCCCTTAGATTGCTAAGACAAACTATGCTGTCTGCTCAGGCAGTCTTTCCTTAGCTGAACTTGTGTGTGAAAGTGATACAAATGAAGTGTGAATGACATCTGCCTAGTTCTCTTTTTTTTCCTTTCTAAATCCCTGCTATTGCCTATCTATCCATTTTACCCAGAGAGTAGAAAGAAAACAAGCCTTTTTCTTTCTCCGATTTGTTGTTCGATCTTGTTTCATTTACACTCCTTTTGTCGCCTTTCTTTAGCATGACTGGAGTACTGAGGAGACGCAATTAGGACCTTCCATGGAGAAGCAACAGTTCCCCGGCAGCCAAGGACATGTGATCCCAGTCAATCATACTGTCCTGAGCAGGTGAACAAAGCTGTCTATGAAAGGCACAAGGATGAAGACTGGGCAGGATTTTGAGAGGAGAAAGCTAGTCCTAGGCAGTATTTTTTTCCATTAATGAGTGGAATAAATTTTGTGATGTGCCCCGAGACGTGCAGATGTGCACCATCAGTAGAAACACATGCTGCTAGCTGTGGGTGCACTGCTAATCAGCTGGGTGGCATTTTAATTTCTTGTGGGTGGCTGCCCAAATACTCAGCTTATGGAGAACACTACTTGGCTGTGTTTAGACTGGCAAGTTTTTCCGCAAAATCATCTGCTTTTGCGGAAAAACTTGCCAGCTGTCTACAGTGGCCGCTTGAATTTCCACAAAAGCACTGACGATCTCCTGTAAGATTGTCAGTGCTTTTGCGGAAATACTATGCTGCTCCCGTTCGGGAAAAAGTCTTTTTCCGAAAAACTTTTGCGCAAAAGGGCCAGTGCAGACAGCAGAGATTTGTTTTCCTCAAAAAAGCCCCGATCGCGAAAATGGTGATCGGGGCTTTTTCGCGGAAAAGCTCATCTAGATTGGCCACGGACGCTTTTCCGCAAAAAGTGCTTTTGCGGAAAAGTGACCTGCCAATCTAGATGCGCTTTTCTGTAAATGCTTTTAACGGAAAACTTCCGTTAAAAGCATTTCCGGAAAATCATGCCAGTGTAGACGTAGCCCTTGGGCTCGTCTACATTGGCCCCTTTTCCGGAAGGGGCATGGTAATTTTTGAAATCGCAATAGGGAAATGCGCGGGGGATTTAAATATCCCCCGCGGCATTTAAATAAAAATGTCCGCCGCTTTTTTACGGCTTTTAGAAAAGCTGGAAAAGAGCGTCTACACTGGCCCCGATCCTCCGGAAAAAGCGCCCTTTTGCGGAGGATCTTATTCCTACTTTGAAGTAGGGTGTAGTTACAGATAAATTCATTACAGATTGTGAGCCGCTCACATCCCCCAACAAACTGACAGAAAAAACCTCTGTAGGTAGCACAGGCTGAGTCTAGATGGCAAGCTTCTTTCGGAATAAGCTTTTCCAGAAGAGATTTTTCTGGAAAAGCTTATTTCAAAAGAGAGTGTCTACACACAAAAAGCGCAATGGAAAAACAATATGCTTTTTTGAAAGATAGCATCCACACTCATTGGTCGCTATCTCACATTTTAGGCCACCCAGAACCAGTTCAGGCAGGGCATTAGGTCAACAGTTGCTTCTGGGTGCTGTTGCCAAAGGCTAGCTGAGACAAGTGCTTAAAGGGACCCTCCGGACAGCTGTTTCTCAGCTTCTGCTGCTTGCTTGCCTACCTCTCTGAGGAACAGAAAAGCTTTTGCAGTGCATGCTCTGGTTGCCCAGCTTTTGGATGCCACAGCATACTCTTTGATATGGAGCCGAAGCTGCTTCTGGGCATGCAATGGCCCCACACTAACATGCTGCAACTTCTGCAGCACTTCATGTAGGCTGTCTTCATGGTCCTGCAGGAGCTCCAGCTACATAATTAACATAACTGTAGTTACCTATCTTAAGTCACCTTTTCCCCTTAGTGTAGACCAGGCCTAAGTGAATAAAAAATTCAGAAAGAACGAACTAAATGTATTACTATTTATTAACAGGTACTAATGTGTATACTGATGGTACTACAAAAGAGAAAAGCAACTGTAGTTGTGCATTATAATGGGTCATAACCTGCAGTTCCTCATAGGGAACATTTACTGAAGAATTGGCCCATTATTAGTTATTCTCAAATGTTAATTGAGAGTTTAATGACATTTTTGCACTATTTCCTACATACTCTCAATTTGATGTAAAATCAACTACTTTCAGAGAAGCCAAAAGCACTCTTACAAAACAGATTGTCATTCTTCAAAAAGCAAGAAATTCTGCAGGTGATTAACAGAAAAGAACAAATTCTTTTAGTACAATTGCTTTTGAATGATGGGCTGGTAGTTAGTAACTACAAATAGATTAGCAATTCATTTGACAAACAGAGCATTATGTTCTTTTAGTGATCACTACACCACTGAAAAAATCTAGTTGTATATCCAGACAATTAGACAAACTAAACTGTCTTTGACAGATATTAACAAAAAACTGCTTTCTTAAAATCTCATACGTTGTTATGATTTAATCTAGTATTTTATTAAATTTCTTTCTATGGCATTACCAGAAACAGTTGATTTGCTCTTATCAATCTTGTTTGAGATGCCCTAAACAAAGCAGTCATGTTCAAGAAATTAATTTTCTTCAAAGTTTTATCTGCAGAAATAAAGTTACAAAAAAAGCACAATCATAACCCTAAGACAAAAAGGTTCCAGGCCAGTTCAACACTTTTCAATTGTACTAAATATAGTATCAATTAGTAACATGTTGTAAAGGAATTTTCATTGCTTAATGCTTGATCCTTAGTTGCATCCACTAAAATATATTGACTGGATATAACTGAAGTAGAATAGTTTCAAAGGAACTGTGTGTGGCTTCCGAAATTGGGGCTTAGCTGGTGTTTAATTCATTCACAACCAGAGTTCAAAAATGGCTATAACTGTTCAAAACTATTTATGGACAGTTGTGTTTCCCCACGTGGTCAGTAAATTTCCTCCAGCAAATGCAGGGAAAGGAATGGCATAGAAGTTGGGAATCCACAAATGGTGAGGAACACCTGACTTTCTGCTTTCTTTGCACTACTCGTGAAAGCCAAAGGGGGCAGAGATTTCTTAAGTGCTTGAAACAATGATGTGTAAATCAGCCATTTTACACCAGCTGAAGACCTGGGTCTGTGTGTTTAAACTTCATGCTAACAGCTAGAGCCACTGCATTCTAGATCAAATATAGCACAATGGATTTAATTCTTTGACTTTTTGCATTTATTTTAGTTATAGCACAGGAAAGTCTTTGCTTTCCTGCCACACAGTCGCCAATATGATTAAACAAGGAGCCCAATGTCAATTCCTTGGTGAAACTCTTGGAGGCATGTGCAAGTACATGAAAGGAGTTGGGATGTTTGAGGCACTAGTTTGTGTGTCTAGAGTAAGTAAACTGAAGTCCCACTTGCCAAGTAAATTGTCAGACATGAGATTTGTGTCTGAGAGTTTTCTCTATAAACCGAGAATTAGAAATGGTGACTAGACTGTGGACATATCCACATGGCTTAGAACCATATGAGATTTACTGATTAGATTAAAATGGACTAGTGACCATCCAGTGGAAGACTGGACTATATAACATTCACCACATATTATATCCTCTCAAGAATGCTACACCTAGCTGCAATATGTACATTATGATAGTGATAACAATTCCATGCCAATATGGACCTGCCAGGAATGGAGAATACTTCTGCTTGATTCAATTTTTATAAAAGGTGCTTTGTTCCAACTAAATATAGCTTTTAACCAACAAAATCAGTTTCTCTAGTAAAAGCCATTTTAAAACAACTGAAAAAGGATTAATTTTGAAGTTTCCTTTGACTGAGAAGACTGATCCTTGGCAGCTTTTCCTTTTCCTGCTCTGAACAAAGAGAAGTTCTTTGTTACACTGTTTTAGAAATGCTAAGACTATTGACTGGGGAAGTTGTGATATATGCTGTTTTGCACATTAATTGCTGTGCATCAACTATTCGTAATCCTGCCAAAAAGCATCAATTAGCCACACTCATTGTTTTACAGATTCATGGGGAACTCACCCTAAGTTTTAGGGAAGGACCGTTTAAAGCATACATAGTTCTGCTTAACTATGAACTGTACAACAAAGCTGTCAGAAAGGAAACTTCAGGATTTCCTTAATAAAGATTTGATTTTTCTAGAATTCATACCATTGTTGGAAATGTAGGGTATTTCATGGTGCTAGAAAATGCTGAAAAATTACTGTGAAGCTGAAATGTAGTCAGTGTGGGTTTTTGACAGCACCTGTGAAGTTCTGCTGATTGAACTGTTACTCTCTGTCATTGGTTGCCAGGCACAAGAGGACTCAAGTCAAATTATGGGACAATCCTATTTGTCTGAAGTATTACAGGGAAATCCTGAAATGCATGTGTTTAAAGTGAGTGCAGAGAGGAAATCATTGCATAATTAATACCATGTGTAGCTCAGCTTTTCAATTAAGTGGGTTCAAGATAGGACAGTGTTGTAGGCACAGCCCTCTACCTAAAGCCTGCATTCACTGCACCAAATTCACTGTTCCCTTAAACTGGGGTATCTCCACTGAATTCCAGTCTGGGTGAATGGTCATGTGTGTAAATGTGCATGTTTACCTTATCATAGCTACATTTTGATGATAATAGACAGGAGATAGCAATGAGACAACTGTCACAGCGTCCAGCTGTTCTGATCTCCTTGACTTTCATCATTCTAGTGAGAAACCTGAGTTAAGCTGAGAGACAGCATCAGTTGTGCTGCTCAGTGGCCTCCAGGTAATGGCTGAAAATCATGCTAATCCATGCTAATATTAGTACATTTTTCAGTGGCCTTCAATGCTCTTGACCACATTGAATCTGGTGAGTAGAAGGGCCTACCCTTTATAGCCGCATTCTTTTCTCTCAAAAAATCTCAACAAGCAATTGTGAGCACATGTCCCTCTTCCTGAAGAACTCTCAAGTGCAAAGCACTGCATGGTGCCTGTCTGCCATCCCTTCCTGTTCAATATATAGGTGAGTTATTGGGAGAACTAATGTGAAGACTAGGTCTTGCCTATTGGTTGAAGTCAAAAATTGGTGCCAGTGGTCAAAGTTGTAGTCAGAGGATGGGGTGAGGACCAAGGACCCAGAGTGAGACAGGAAAGCAAGGACCAAGAGGAGGATCTGGAATGAGGACAGGAATCAGGAATAGGCTAGGGTCCAAATAGCCAGAGTCTAAAGGGACCAGAGATTCACCTCTGGTATGTCTACACAGTGGGGTTACTTTGGGATACAGGAAGTATCCTAAAATAGCTACTCTGTGTCTTTTGAACAAGCCCATTATTTTGAGATAGGTTTTGAAATAGAGGATGTGCTATTCAGCAGCCCTGTAATCTTCATTCCCCAAGGGTTAAGGGATATCTCAAAATAGCACCTTATTTCAAAATTTGGCACTGTGTAGACAGCGCCAAATTTCAAAATAAGCTATTTCTAAATTCAATTGAAGTAAGATATGCAATTTCGAGTTTAGAGTGCTTTGTAAATGCACCCGTAGTTACTCAGATCACTTCTTGTGCCTCCTTCTGGTTTTAGTTTCCCAGCTAATTGGTGGGGACAGATGCAATTGTCCTTATTGAACCTCATCTTGAAGAACATCAGTTACCAGAGGTGAAAATTAGCATCACTCTGACAAGAAGGAGCCAGTTGGCTGGGGCATTCAGCTGCAGGAGCAGGCATGACAAGCTCCCAGATGGGCTCCTGGGACTTTCTGTAAAGTAGCAGGCAAGCAGGTTAAAGAGCTCCACTTCTCCACCAGGACAAGACTCCCCCAGCCTTGACCCCCTGTACATTAACTGCCCTGAGCCCCTCCTCATACACTCCAACCCTGACTCCTGCATCCCCATACATCCAGCCCCCTTCCCCGAGCTCTCCACCAACCAAGCCCTGTCCTGACTCCTGTACTCCTTACATTCTTACCCCTTACCATGAGCCCACCCACACTCATCACAACCCCCTGTCCTGAACTCCTTAATTTTTGGCCCACAGTAGAAGGGTCCTGCTCCTGGTCAGACAGCCTCTATTCTACCCTGGCATTATTGTGTCCCACTGATTATCCTCATTCCACCAAGTTTCTGTGATGCCTATTATATCAATATCCTTATTCAATATGAGACACTCTAGTTCAGTAGTTCCCACCAGTGTGGGTTGGAACTCTTGGTCATGGTCTGTGGTGGCTGACACATTCCTAGGATCCAGATTCCCACTTAGGGAGGATGAGCCACGCTTAATGGGTCCAGGCTCACCTACAGCCCTGTCTTTGCCTTTGAGAGAGGGGCGACCGACCTCTGCTAAGCTTCTTATTATGACCATATGCCAGTGTAGCCAGATAGAAACCCTGCCTGTAACATCCATCTTTGCTTGCCTGGAGCAGTAAGATCCTTGACAGAAGGCCTAGATATGCAGGCTGCTATGACCCTGGATGGCTGTAAACAGAGATACGCCAATTGCTGACCAAGAGGCTGCCAAGGAGTGCCCTTGACTGAAACCTATATTGATACGAACACACATTGTCCGGGGGGGAGGAATCTCCTGCCCAGTAAAAAAATGTCCAGTACTCACAATTTAGTTATCTCTCTTGCAAGTGTAAATTAAGTTGAAACTCCCTTGTAAGAACTGGCGTTACGAAGGTGGACCAACACAATTTGGCATCTTAGATAAGAAAGAGGATACGGGCCCCTATGAGTATAAAGATGGGTCCAGCAGCACACTTACTCTGAGTGTCAATCTACCATCTATCTGCTAGTCAGGTTAGGTGTTTGACCTCCCGAGGTTCCACAGGGATGCCCACCTCGTATTTGTCTTTCCTAGGAATTGAGGGACCGGCCCTGGCCTGATATGCTGGAGTCGAGAGGCACAGAAGGGGATAAAAATTGTAACTGGATGTGGTCCTTTTTTTTAAGTGTACACATAGACTTAGAGCTCTTTAAAGATTAAGCTGTCACTTGGTACCGTTATTTCTATTTTCTATCTTTATTTTCTTTGTAACCATTTTTAAGATCTATATTTGCTAGCAGTTAAGAAATAGAGCAATAGCCATTGTAACCATATGATTTATAAGTTTCTTTAATAAACCTGTAACTGTTTAAGCTTTAACCTGACTCCTTCAGTTGCTGTAACAGAACCAAGCACAATTTAAAAGAACTCCAGCCGGTCATTAGGGACAGATACAGGCAGAGCTGGGCATTTGGATCATGTCGCTTCCAGAGGACAGATCCATAGGGGCATCTCTCAGTCTTCCCTAGGCTGCTCGCTACGAAGGGATCCTGTATCTTAGCAGTTAAAATCGGAGATGTAATAAGCTCTTCCTATAAACTCTGGGGCATCTGTCAGCCTGTTGGCTGCCCTCCGCGAAGGGATCCCAATCTTAGCGGACTAAAACACAGACGTTAAACTCCTCGGGGTGCCCGTCAGTCTCTCCTAGACTGCCCACTGCAACAGGGCCTTGTGTCCCAGAAGTTGAAGACGTGGTTGTAACACACACACACACACACACACACACACACACACACACACACACACACACACACACACACACACACACACACTGCTCTGACCACTGGCTGACAGCCAGGGCAGTATGGCTACGTCTACACTGGTATGAATTTCCAAAAATGCTTTTAACGGAAAAGTTTTCCGTTAAAAGCATTTTTGGAAAAGCATGTCTAGATTGGCAGGATGCTTTTCCGCAAAAGCACTTTTTGCGGAAAAGCGTCCGTGGCCAATCTAGACGCGGTTTTCCACAAAAAAGCCCCAATTGCCATTTTCGCGATCGGGGCTTTTTTTCGGAAAACAGTACTATGCTGTCTACACTGGCCCTTTCGCGCAAAAGTCTTTTGGAAAAAGACTTTTGCCCGAACGGGAGCAGCATAGTTTTTTTGGAAAAGCACTGATGATTTTACAGGAGATTGTCAGTGCTTTTCCAGAAATTCAAGCGGCCAGTGTAGACAGCTGGCAAGTTTTTCCGCAAAATCAAATGATTTTGCAGAAAAGCTTGCCAGTCTAGACACAGCCTATATGTTCACTGCTCCAATGACTGTCCCAGCCAAGCACTGCACGCTGAGATGGCAGTACTGTGCGCTGAACTTGTGCATGACAGCTCCAGTGCTGGGGTCAGCACTGATTCTATAACCAGGGCTTAAAGTCTAGTGTCCCTCTTCTTTTTAATGTAAAGGTTAAATTTTTTACAACTGTGATGCTTGTCACTAATATGAGCCTCTTCAAGTCAATGCAGACAGTAGGTATGAGGATTGCTGACTGGCATAGGCTTCTTTCATTGGTTGCAGTTCTTACACCCCAGGGAGCAGGGCATGTCCATCCCAAGGGAAAGTCCCTTTCCACAACACTAAAGGCTAAACTAGTGTAACCCTTCCTCCAGGCCGAGTTAATAGCAGCAAGGGCCGGGTTCAGTATCTAGGGGTCTCCTCCCAATACAACACAATACAACACCAGCAATACAACACCAGCTCGAGGCAATACAACACCAGCTCGAGCCCCCACCCAGTGACCTGGGAAATCTTACATTCACCTCTGGGTGCCTCAAAGAGTCAATTCTTCCCCTCTTGCAAGCACAGAGCCTCAGTATAGCAGCAAACCTTTAATAACATGAGGTAACCGACATCAGCATTAACTTGGGAAAACACCACAACTTGTATTCATAGACCAAACATGAGCAAAGACCCTCCCCCCAGCCACGAATCCCCCAAAGTCCCAAAAGTCCAACACCCCAAAAGTCTCTGCCCCGGGTCAGTGCTGCCCCAGAGTTCAAATGTTCACCCAGCAGGATTTTACCATCCCAACCTGGAGGGGAGGGGAGGGGTCTGCCAATGGCTCTGGCTCTGCCTCTCCGTATGCCGATGCCTCCGCCTCTCTGTAGGTTTCTGCCGCCGCCTTCAATGCGAGTCACTCTGCCACACCCCACCTGTCATCCAGTGAGCTGCCTCAGCTGTCCCACAAACTGTCTGGCTCTGCCAGCCGTATCAGACCACGCCCCTGGCCGCCAGCTGGTTGCTCCTCCTGCTGCTCCACCGGCTGTCTGCTGCCGCTCCTACCAGCCACTGGTCATCCCTGCCAGCTGCTCTGCTGTCCACCTGCACCCACTGGTTGTCCCGGCAAACCACTCTGCTGTCCACCTGCTGGTTATCCCTTGCAAGCTGCTCTGCTAATAGTTCAGCAGTTTAGCACCAGGCTCCCCACAGCAACAGTAATTTCAGCTCTTCAGCAAGCTCAGCTCATAACAGAGGGCTCCACTGGTTAACAGCAAAGTTAACTCCACAACTAGACTCCTCAGGGAATCCAAATTAGTTCTGATATTCCACAGTGGAGAGGGTGCAATCAGTGTCAATTAGGGCCTCAAACAGCACCCCACAACCAGGTACAAGAACCTATCCCCAGCCTCTTTCTCAGTATGGCAGGGTTTGGAACCCATGCCCCTTGTGTAGCGAGTGCTACTTAGTTTATGGTGAATCCCTCTATCATAAACAGTTCCACCATTCCATTGTCCTTGATTAGCCTAATCAGGGTAACAACACTTTTATCCCCCCGCCTCAATAACAGAGAGACTGGGGATCCCACAGTGGCCAAAGTGATCATTTGGGTTTCTGGGAGCACACACTAGACGGGGTGGGTGTGTCTATGTAAATTGGGATCAGCCCCTGAAGTCTCTTTCACCACTTGCCACAATTCACCACCAGATGTCAGGATAGAGCTTACCCTGACCCCGCTTACATCCGTACAGAAAGACATGAAAAACTACCATCTAACAAATATAAACAGTAAAAGTTTGTATGAAAGACAAGAAAAGAGTAACTTTGCTAGAACAAAGGGATGCTCTATGCACCGTTACTGGCAGTAAAAAGGAACTGAGGGTAGGGGAAGTCAGCTGTGTCCCATATATGATGGTATGCAAACAGCATCCTAGGGCTACGTCTACACTGGCATGATTTTCCGAAAATGCTTTTAATGGAAATTTTTCCGTTAAAAGCATTTTCAGAAAAGCACATCTAGATTGGCAGGATGCTTTCCACAAAAGCACTTTCTGCGGAAAAGCGTCCAAGGCCAATCTAGACGCGGTTTTCTGCAAAAAAGCCCCGATCACCATTTTTGCAATCGGGGCTTTTTTTGCGGAAAACGCTACTGTGCTGTTTATACTGGCCCTTTTGCGCAAAAGTCTTTTGGAAAAAGACTTTTGCCCGAACGGGAGCAGCATAGTATTTCCGGAAAAGCACTGACGATCTTACAGGAGATCGTCAGTGCTTTTGCGGAAATTCAAGCGGCCAGTGTAGACAGATGGCAAGTTTTTCCACAAAATCAGATGATTTTACAGAAAATCTTTCCAGTCTAGACACAGCTGTGGGGTGCCAGAGCCAGCCCCTTACAGATACCACTCAGGGAAAAATTTCCAACACAAGTTCATGTGGTCAGGTCTCACATCTAACATGGAAGGGACATGAATAAGCACTTGGAAATATTCATTATGAGTCACAGGAAATGAATGAAATCAGTAGAATAAATATTTACTTTGTTTATTTTTAACTCTAGTCATTTCACGAGTAAAACAAAGTCCAGAATCTTCTCTACCTGAATAACTCATGGCCAAAAATAAGATGAACACTTAGAAGCACTCATCTTAAAGAACATTTGATTTCAGTAATCCTTAGCTGTCAAAGGCCCATTATCTTCAAGGAGTTAAATAGCACTGCAAATACTTATTCTTCTATTGTTTGTAAAGCTCAATGTTCAGTTCAGTTTACATGGTTCCAAGAAATGTTTTAAAATGAGACTAAAAACTGCTGTTCCAAGAACTACAGCACAAAAAAACAAAACAAACAAACAAACAAAAAAACCCCAACCCTGCAAAAAACAAAATAAAAGAACAAACTTTGGAAGAAAAAAATCCATAGGGATTTAATACAAAAATTTACCAGTTTTTTCTACTAATCTTCTTTTGATGAAATATATCATTATTTAGTTAATTATTCAATCTTTCTTTCATTTTTCCTGCCATGCAAAAAGTTCTGGCTCCTCCAAGTTATACTTCTCTGTAATGTAAATGATACATTAAACTTCAGTAGGACTACTCATACATGCATATGTATAACTTGGCACAAGTGAAACCCTTGGCATCATTCTTTCACACCTTTTATATTAAGCTTGTTAGTAACTTCCATAAAACTTCTGTGTAATATCCAAATTCTGTTCCTTCTTCTCTGTCCTTTTTGCTGAACTCTTTGGCCCTATCTTGATTACCTCTGACTTATGTCATTGCAGCAATTCTTTGTCCCAGCCTACCTGAGAAATAAATCACTCCTCTTTCATTTAACCTACAACACACTGACAACAATCTCATTTCCCTTTCCTGCATCTTTGATAAATTCTTCAGGTCCTTTCACTGTATCCACATATTATGGCTACGTCTACACTGGCATGATTTTCCGAAAATGCTTTTAACGGAAAAGTTTTCCGTTAAAAGCATTTTTGGAAAAGCACGTCTAGATTGGCAGGATGTTTTTCCGCAAAAGCACTTTTGCAGAAAGGCGTCCGTGGCCAATCTAGACGCAGTTTTCCGCAAAAAAGCCATTTTCACATTAGGGGCTTTTTTGCAGAAAACACTACTGTGCTCTCTACACTGGCCCTTTTGCGCAAATGTCTTTCGGAAAAAGACTTTTGCCCGAACGGGAGCAGCATAGTATTTCCGGAAAAGCACTGACGATCTTACATGAGATCGTCAGCGCTTTTGCGGAAATTCAAGCAGTCAGTGTAGACAGCTGGCAAGTTTTTCCACAAAAGCAGATGATTTTGTGGAAAAACTTGCCAGTCTAGACAAGCCTACATTCAAATATCATTCTTGTCATCAAGGCTCCACACGACTCTGCCTAGCCTATACTTCCTCTCTTAACATATGCCAATTTAGAACTCATTCTGTGGACTCCAGGTCTGCTTCCCTTGATGCACCTTCTGTTTTCTGCTCCACAAGTACTTTCTTGCCTTCTACAAGAATGACCTTCCTGACATTGCATGTTATCCAGGCTTCATTTCTGCCTTCCAATCTCTTCTCAGAACTCAGCTTTTTTTACAGTTTCTAAATTGTTTAGATAGTCCATCAGGATTTTTTGTTTTCCTTGTCTGGGGAGTTGGAGCAAGAACACTGATGTTGTAATGTACAAAATCAGTGCTTCTTGCGCAAATACTCTGACGCTCCCACTCAAGGATACAAAATCAGTCCTTTTGTGCAAGTGTTTTTGCGCAAGAGGCCAGTGTAAACAGGTAACATCATTTTCTTGTGCAAGAAAGCCCGATGGCTAAAATGGAAATCTTTTGCGCAAAGGCACATGCCAGTATAGATGCTCTCTTGTGTAAATACTTTTAATGGAAAAACTCTTCTGTTAAAAGTATTTGCACAAAATCATGCCAGTGTAGACGCAGCCCAAGAGATCAACCTTCCGAGCATCGCTCTTGAGGGTAAGTGAACACAAATCATTAGCTAAGTGTAAAACTTTAGGATGGAGAGGGAAATGCTGTATTGTGTTATCAGACTGAAAAATTAGGGCCTCTCTCTGAAATAGAGAATATTCTAACTCTTTTTGTCCACATATTGCTCAGAAGAGCAAAGCACATATTGGTCTGATATTTATGCTCTGAGACTAGAATTTGGACCCTAACATATAAAGCAATTTTGATAACAAATTGTTTGAATTAAAAGTTTTTTTGACCAATAATAATAAATGTACACTATATTCTTTCTCATTCATATGTGACTTTTGTGTGAGGTGTTGTACAGTTACAGATCTTGTGAAAGTTATAAGTAATATGAAATCTATCTGCATGGTTTCTAACATTCAGGTGTAGACACGTGTACATATGATTCAAATTATAAATAAGGATCAGATTGTCAACTTTTTACACATGATGAAAAGTACTTCATACCACAAGTAGTCTAACTAGAGTCTAATACAATGTTCCCTGTAGTTCTTTTCCTTCTATGTTTGGAATAAATTTTGTTATGTGCACCAATGTCTGTTTGCCTATGTGTCACCAATAGAAACTCGTGATGCCAGCTGTGGGCACTCTGCTAATTAGCTGGGTGGCTTCTGAATCTCTACTGAGTTTGCCGCCCAGGTGCTTAGTTTACAGGAAACACTGGACTAATATTAGTACTTCAGTGTGCATAAGGGAGTCAGAGTGTCCTCAAGTGACTGGTTATTCCTTGAGGGTATTTGCACTCCCAGAGATCTAGTGGAATCAAAGTAATTGTATTAAACTCTAGACAGGACCTGCTTTCCATAGGTACTGACCACCTGCATCTCCATTGACTTCTGAAGGAGTTGTGCGTATTCAGTATAGCTGAAAATCAGGCAAAATTTATAACACTAAAATGGGGAGGGTTTGCACACAAGAGCAACAGTATTGCCCTTTCATTGAGGACAGCAGACTGATTATAGAACTTGCAATGTTGCATTGAAATAATACACTGAGGCTACGTCTACACTGGCATGATTTTCCGGAAATGCTTTTAATGGAAAAGTTTTCCATTAAAACCATTTGCGGAAAAGAGCATCTAGATTGGCATGGACGCTTTTCTGCAAAAGTACTTTTTGCCGAAAAGCGTCCATGTCAATCTAGACGCGCTTTTGCGCAAAAAAGCTCCGATCACAATTTTTGCGATCGGGGCTTTTTTGCGCAAAACAAATCTGAGCTGTCTACACTGGCCCTTTCGCGCAAAAACTTTTGCGCTAAAGGACTTTTGCCCAAATGGGAGCAGTATAGCATTTCCTCAAGAAGCACTGATTTCTTACATGAGATCGTCAGTGTTCTTGCAGAAACTCAAGCGGCCAGTGTACACAGCTGGCAAGTTTTTCCGCAAAAGCAGCCACGTTTGCGGAAAAACTTGCCAGTCTAGATGCAGCCACTATGTGTCCAATTAGGCATTTTAGACTGCACAGGATCGAGAGTTTTATAGTAAGACTCTGGGGGAAATTTGGGTTAGGAGATTATTAAGATAGGTAATCCATTTTCATCTGGTGTTCTTGTAAATGAAAAGTGTTGAAATTTAAGTGCATTTCCATGAGAAAATGTTGACCAAAGGAATTGTTCTCAGTCAAGAAAATTGAATTTATATTCACATAAAATAATTTTTTGAAAGAGTTAAAATTTAGCTTAATTTCTGATCCCATGTTCCCCCACAATGTGGAAGAAATATTTTTCCCCCTCTTTATACTTTTAGGGGTTAAAAGCTTGGTACAGATTGTATTATGTACATCTTTAGGAAATAGGATTTAATTTTTATATTTAGAATTATTGTATCCTACCAGCAGAGATTTTTTCCCTCAGTATCAGGCTAAGAAGACTGAACCCTTCCTGGATTCTAGAAAAGAATTTGGAAGTCTACAAATGGAATACTGCCAATCTCAATTTAGCCTCATGCCAGTAAAACTAAACTGAACCCTGTGCACAATTCCTTCCATGAAAGTTCCACTTACACAATCCAGCATCGTGATTTAATTTATGAGTTTATTTTCTTCACACAAAACAAAAAGACAAGGAGGTGAATTATGGCATGTAAGGGCAATTCTGTTTGTAATTGTTATTGGAGCAGTGCTTTAATACAATTTTAGTAATACACGTGGTTTTCTGGACAAACCCATAACTTGACAGTAAGCAAAAGAAAAAAATTGAATTCTTCTGATTGTGGGAGTTTATTTTAAAAGGAAAGGCTTCTTTATTGTTTTCTTTTCTTTTAAGAGGTAAACGTAAAATATAAAACTCTTTTCCTCAAGCTAGTCAGGCAAATATTTGGCAAAAGATTTTTAAAGCGCTGAAACTGTGCTATGAAAAGAGAGAGAGAGAGAGAGAAAGAGAGAGAGAGAGAGATGTTACATTACAATGCACAAACTAGCAGCCTAAATAGGGGAGTTTTAGTTCCACAGGAGAATATACTAGTTCCACTATCATAACTACGTGTCATGTAAATTACTACCTTGTTAGGCCTATGAGAGAAATAACTGCCATTCATAAAACTAATTTTTAGCTATAGAAAACATCAGAGAGTTTGCCTGAGTAATGTGTGGAGGGATGAACTGAACAGACTATAGATGATAAATTCAGTGACAACTTCTAAGCTATTGGGTACTGTACAGTGATTATTGTTTGCTCATGTCTGATGCTATTTATTCTTCTGAATGATAGGTGTCTGGATAGGATGGGCAGGGATGGGTGACTTAAAAGAAAATACTATTTCTTTTAACAGACAGATCTAATATAGATTTAGTTCCAAATAGCAGTAAATAATCCTAAAAAGGCAGAATATGAATAGGCACAAATATTTACACTATGAAACTAAAATTCTAATAGTATGTCCAATATGAATGCAAACAAATGACAATAAGCTCAGGAGGCCTTGTACTGTTTTGCATTATGAAAAGTGTAAAGTTTTACCCACTGTCCGTGACACATTAGAACTCTAAGAAGGAGGGTAACACAAAACCTCATCAGGCTTCTGGTATGTTATGACATAAGTGCTCTCCCACTACTACTAGTTCTTGGGATCATATTTGCATAATTACTCCACATGACATCTTCCTCCTCCTTGTCTGAGACTCAAAGTAAAGGGAAGTTCTTGGCTAGTTTACTTACAAGCCCTAGCCTAGGTTTTTGGAAACGTATCATACCCAAACTGAAGTATGGCTGGCAATGAACAAGTACAAAACTTCGTTATTCCTTTTTTTCAGGGCTGTGTAAATGACCACAAAGTCCAACCAAAATAAAACAGTTGATATGCCTACCATTGACTTCCTTTAATAGGATCAGATTTAGAAACACTTCTCTTAGCTCAATTATTAATTTACCAGGTACTCAGAATAGCAGCCTACTATTGGCTTTTATTTCCTTTTATCTTGGGCAGGAAGGCAAGTGGGCTCCAAGTGCTTCCTGGCCTTCGTGGCTACCCCTTGTCTCGCCTGTCCAGAATTTTGGGACTTTCACCCTTAAAATCCTTTCATTCCAGAAGGCTACCTATTATGGTTGCTATGAGATGGTAGGCCTAAACCTGCTAAAGGGGCTATTGAACTCAAGCCACAAATTAATGCTGGGGACAATAAATTAAAAAAAAAGGGGGATGTGAGTGAAAGTCAAGTGTTAAAATCAGGGAAGAGGAAAGGGCTTCCAATAAGAGAATTCTCCACAGCACCTATTGTTCCTCAAAGCATTGAAAGAATCAGTGAACACTATAGTGAAAGGATGGGGAAATGGTTTGGGGACATAGACCTAGAAGTTAAACAGATAGGCTATGTCTACACTGGCATGAATTTCCGAAAATGCTTTTAACGGAAAACTTTTCCGTTAAAAGCATTTTCGGAAAAGTGCGTCTAGATTGGCAGGATGCTTTTCTGCAAAAGCACTTTTTGCGGAAAAGTGTCCGTGGCCAATCTAGACGCGGTTTACCACAAAAAAACCCCGATCGCCTTTTTCACGATTGGGGCTTTTTTGTGGAAAACAGTACTATGCTGTCTACACTGGCCCTTTTGTGCAAAAGTCTTTCAGAAAAAGACTTTTGCCTGAACGGGAGCAGCATAGTTTTTCCGGAAAAGCACTGATGATTTTACATGAGATCGTCAGTGCTTTTCTGGAAATTCAAGTGGCCAGTGTAGACAGCTGGCAAGTTTTTCCGCAAAAGCAAATGATTTTGCGGAAAAACTTGCCAGTCTAGACACAGCCATATAGAATATTTAGTATGTACAAATCTTTTCCTGTCCCCTCACGTGAAAAAAAGAGAGACAAAAACCTTTCATATTTAACTAAGTACATAGCTCTTATATTTTAAAATGGCTGGATTACTTGCTGACTGACAAAAAGAATGATATTGACCACATTTCCTGACAGAAATTTTTTTCTTGGCATGTTCCTGCATTTATTAATGCTAAAATGGGTAGTTTTGCAATCATTAAAATCTTTCTTCCCATCATATTTGTGCAAAATCTAATTGCAGAAATGTTAGTGGGGGAATTAGCTAAAGTGGCAGAGTGCTCACTTAGTATGCAAGAGGCAGTGGGATCAGTGTCCACATTCTCCAGTGAAGGGGGAGTCCCCATTTCTTCTATGATTCTATAGAAGGAGTCTGTGGGATCTCCATCTCTGGAGACATTTAAGAGCAGGTTAGATAGACATCTATCAGGGATGGCCTAGATGGTACTAGGTCCTGCTGAGAGGGAAAGGGACTGAACTCGATGACCTCTCAAGGTCAGTTCCAGTGTTCTATGATTCTAGTGGACATGCTAATAACAAAAGCACACTGTTGTGGCATGTGCCAAGCCTCAAAGTCACTTAGGGCATGTTTACACTGGGAAGTTATTTCAAAATAACTCCCCTTATTTCAAAATAACAAAGTGAGCATTAACACAGCAAACCCATTTTATGCAAAATAACAAGCTTGTTATTTCAAAATAATAATCCCTACTTGTGATGAACATTTTGAATTGTTATTTCATGAGTTATTATTTCAAAATAACTTATTTCAAAATAATCAGGTTGTGTAGACATAGGCAAAGTGATTCCATGGCATAATGATTCCTGCAGACACTGCAAAAAGTTATCACTCAAATGACAAACTGACAAATAGGAAAAAAAGAAGTGAAAATCATATTGTGATCGAGTGCATACATCAAAGCAACACCTCCTGTTGGCAATCTTGAGGATTAGCTTTTTCAGCCAATGTACTCACTCTGGACATTTTCTCCATCTGGAGACCCATCTCAGCCCAAGTCTTCTTCATGACTCAGCCCAACAGACATGCCAACATCTGTGTTTCCCACTTCTGCTGGAAGTATTTAAGTCCAAATAGTCCAGCCACTTCCCAGTGGCAAGTGCGTGAGAGGATGGGGAGGGGGCAAACCAAGGCTGCCCATTGCTACAGGTCCCAGCCCAGTGACGACGTAGGCCTAAATTTCTCTGCCAGCGCTGCTTTAATTGCCAGCGCCACTTCTCAAAGTCTCAGTAGCTTCTCTTTTCAGAGCCTCCAGCCATCATGTCCCAGCAGCCAGCCAGAAGCTTCTCATTGCTCCCTCTGTCCCTGCCAGTAAGTGCCCTTTCCAGGGTATTATGAAAAGCCCAGTAGGAACACACAGCTCTTGCTTTTCTAGCAAAGTTAATCCTGATGAGCCTGGATTGACTGCTTCTCAGTGCAGCCTATTTCTGATGGGCTGTTCCCTGTTCAGCCTCCTTGGCTGCTTTTAACCCTTTCCTTTTCAGTATAGCATGAACACCTCCTCACACACATGAATAAATCACTCACAGCAAACTGTTTGACCATATATACAGAGAAAATAATGGGTAGCACCCACATACACACACCACCTCCGCAAAAAAATAAAAATAAAAATAAAAATAAACAACTTATGTTAACATTCATTATATGTTCATTTTATAGAGTAAACCTTGGCTACAATGCTGTAAACTCTTATTCATGGGAAGTTTCCTATTAATTTTTGGGTTACTGCTCACCAACATTACTTATTTTTTGGTTATCTCAAACTGAACTTTACTTACATAAATAATGGTTTGCCAGTAAAGCTTAGTGAGTAGTAAGTAATATTACTTACCCAAAGTAAGTAATATTGATGAGCATAGTTTATACATAACTAAAGGTTTGCAAGATGAAGTGTATTCATATTTCAATACACAATTGGACCCAAAGCTCTGGACCACAACTGGAAGTGAGCATTGACTTGGAATCACAATTCTAATGCTTCCATTTCAGACAGCTCCACTGAAGCTCAGAATCTCGTACCTCATGCCCCATTCACACTCAGAGATCAAGCAAAAATATTTGTGAGATGAGCTATGCCTTTTATCTCCAGTATCTTGGAGTGGTATGAATCGCTGTGGGCAGGCCCTCTCAGAGACTGACAGAGGCTCAGGCCACTTTGAGTATAGAGGCCCGAGTCCAGCCCCAAGCACCTGACATATCTAACTTTTCATCCACAGGGTCATACTAAAACCAAAAGAATGTATGAAAATGAACACTTGAAACAGCCCAGGAGGTCTGAAGAGAGTGAAAAGGGCAGGAGTCAGGTCAGCAGAGCAAGGTGAGGTGTTGGGGGCAGCAGCAGGGGAGCAGATGGGGTTAGGGGAAGATGGGAGACATGGCAGCAGAGGTTTATAACTTGCGTGCCACAGTGGCACACAACTGAACAAGTGCATGTTACTTATTGGTTCATATTGGTGCACAAGTTAAAACTCACTCCACTTGTGGATGGAAAATCTTAGAGGGAATGCTGGTTATAAGATATTTATGTAATATAGTAGCCCAGTATCTGTGCGTCTGTAATGGCGTCTTGCCCCAGCGGGGGAGCAAGCGGCGGCTAGGAGCCATTTGGGTGGGCAGCACAGACCCCAAATAGCCACTTGCCGCTGCTTGCTCCCTCGCTGGGACCTGGCTGAGGGGTGCAGCACTCAGCACCACAGTGGGAGGGAAAAGGGGGGCAGTGATGTACACAGCCACACCCCCTGCTGTGTACACACTGGGGCCCAGCTGAGTGGTGCAGCGTGAGCGCCGCTCAGTTGGGACCCGGCTGGGGGGAGCAAGTGGTGGCAAGCGGCCATTTGTGGTCCGCACTCCCCATGCATTGATGGGCCAGGGGCATGGCCGTGTACTTCACCGCCCCCCCTTTCTCTCCTGCTGTGGCACTCAACTGAGTGCTGCACCCCTCAGCCGGGCCGCCAGGGGAGCCAGCAGCACAAGGGGCCATTTGGGCTCTCCCACGGCAGGAGGGGAAGGGGGGCAGGGTGGTGAGGTACACGGCTCCACCCCCTGGCTGTGTACATAACTGCCATGCTCCCCTCCCTCGCAGCAGCCCGGCTGAGCAGGCAGCACTCAGCCGAGCACCATTGCAGGAGGGAAGGGGAAGGGGGGCAGGGAGAGACGGAGGGGAGAGAGAGGCAGGAGGAGGAGGAGAAGAGAAAGGGACAGTGAGAGGCAGGCGGGGGAGAAGAGAAAGAAAGAGATGGAGAGAGAGGCAGGAGGCAGAGGAGAGCTGAGAGAGAGAGGGGAGGCAGTAGGAAAAGAGAGAGAGAGCGAGAGATGGAGCGAGAGAGCTTAGGAGAGAAGACCTGAAAATCCCTTCTTATGATGGGCTAATTGGCTAGTTTATATATGTTTGACCAGGGTTTCATAGAACCATAATGCCCTCTCCAAGGGAATTTTGGTCAATGGCCAGTAAGAGAACACATGGCTTTATCTTCTTGCTCCATGATATGGGAATTGCAAGAAGATCTTTGACAAAGACATCACCGTGAAATCTGGAGAATACAAGTGTTTTAGAGGCCTAAAATGTGTTTCATTCCATGAGGCAGGTAAGGTGGGTTGTATGTCTTACTCCCTTCATGAAGTATTTACAGTCCCCTAGATACACACACATGCAACATGTGAAAGGGATGACCGAGTCCCAACAGCTAAAATGAAAGTTTGGGGTTTGTTCATTTATTAAACTTCACATCAGATTTGGTCAGTACTGAGAAGAGAACCCTGATTCTTGGATCTATTAGAAATACTATCCTCATGTTGTTCTGTTAGCAGTGGTCAGTAAAATAACTCTCACAAATAATTAATATTTATTATTTTGTATAGAAAATAAGAGTATATTTATCCATTTATAAAACAATGAAATATGACACAAAAGTCAATATTAAAATATCTTTCTAAAGTCTGTCATTTAAAAAAAAAGACACTGGTGACAGACATTTTTTAACTGAGTTTACAAGAACTGTGGGACTTCTAGAGTTAAAGCAACAACAAAGTTTCTTCAGCCAAGTCTTGTACAGTCACAGATGCTGAAACACAGAGGATTAGAATCAGTCCCATGATTCTGGGAAAGGAAAAATATCTGAAGAAAAAGTAGGTAATGACAGAAAGTATAACAATGAAAACACTTAATCATTAAAGTGGTTAGCCTGCTTTACGTCAAATCAGATAATTGAAGCAGGGCTCAGTTAATTTGGGGGCTAATATATATATATTTTCCCTCTTTGGGTGATATTTACATAGCCTGCCTAAGCAGAAATTTCTTAAAATAGAAAGGGAAACTAAGGCTATGTCTACATTGGCAAGATTTTGTGCAAATACTTTTAACACAAGAGTTTTTGCACACAAGTATTATGCACACTGGCATATGCTTTTGCACAAGAGGTGTGCTTTTACACAAAAGCATCCATGCCAGTGTAGATGCTCTCTTGCCTAAGAAAGCTCCGATGGCTATTTTAGCCATCGGGCTTTCTTGCGCAAGATATTCATGTTGCCTGTCTACACTGGCTTCTTGTGCTAGAACAGTTGCGCAAGAGGGCTTATTCCTGAGCAGGAGCATCATAGTTCTTGCGCAAGAAGCCCTGATTTCTTGCGCAAGAAGCCCTGATTTCTTACATTAGAATGTCAGTGTTCTTGCGCAAGAACTCGCGGCCAGTGTAGACAGGCAGCAAGTTTTGCGCAAAAGCACTTGCTTTTGCGCAAAATCATGCCAATGTGGACACAGCCTAATAGTGTATAGGAAGTAGAAATTTACATAAAAATAAAAATAAAGTTGTTTTTCCCCCCCTCAGATTCAAGCTCCCAAGTTATCTTGTCTTACCCCCTTCTTCCAATTTCCCTTTGATTACTTCACTTTTAGACCTTAGCAAGCAAAATCTGTTTAATACAGAGAGTGGCACACTATCACTTCATCTCAATAATATTTTCCATAGCACAGATTCTGCTTCCTTGACTTTTATGCACCATTCTAGCAAACAACTTAAGCATATATGTAGTCTTGTTGTCTTCAGTTGGCTATGCGGGTTTAAAGCTAGACACATGCTTAAGCGATTTATACGAGTTCTCCCTTAGTGCTTTAATTATGACATTTTTTGCCACTGCATCAGATGAACAGAAATTATGAGTAGGATGAATAGTTGTCAGTAAATCACTTTGTAATGGGGGGCAACTTTCCTTTAATCTACATTTGTCATGAGAATTGAGAAACATACACATGTAAGCAGAGACTAAGATCAAAGTCACTCCATTGAATCTATAATGGTATACATGAGTGCAGGATCTGCCCCATAATTTTACTTTTTTACCCATTGTTATGTATTTTTAAGATCTAATACTGCAACATCAGTTACACTGGTAAAATGTAGGAAAACAAATTCAAATCAGAATCAGTAATTCAAAAGTCATAATAATTCATTCTGAATGATAAACACTGATCATTAATTTACACTGCTGTTATATCAGCACCAGTACAGACTAATCCATTGCTTTCAATTAAATTTCTCAGTCTTCAAAGATGAGTAAAGTCTAACCCTTCTTTTAATAAGCTGAAAACAAATCTTTAACATTACTTTATAGATTAGAAAAATTCTAATCAAATTTCATGTTATTAAAGACAGCTTTAATACATTATAATTATTACATTGCTCCTGGAGTTTGGCACAGATTTATTATATTTTTGATTCCCTTCTTTTATCTTTGAGTCGTTTTCTTTTATTTTTGTTAAGTCAAACGTGAGAGTATGCCCATCTCTGTCTTTTTATTATGGGGTCAGCACATCAAACTCTAAATCATCTTCTGACTCCCAAATACAATTTATGTCAGCAGCCCTAAATCATTCATCTTTATCTGATTCATTAAGTTTTTATCTTACATGGGCACAAATGATACCCAATATTCTAGATTTCAGGCCCAGATCCTGCAAAAACTTATACAAATGATTAACTTTAAGCATGCAAGCAATCCTATTGGGATTGCTCATGTGCACAAAGTTAAGCATGCACATAAGTACTTGAGGAGTCAGAGTCATAATGTCCTATGGAAAATGTATTATGCATTCTTAGTATAAAAGCATATAAAGATCTCAGTCAGGATGGCCTCACTGATCTAAGCCTAATACAAATATATAAATGGGTGTTATCATGAGTTTTAATGTTTGTTGTCTTTTTAAAATATACTGTTAAATATGGTTATCCCTCAAAATTACTGAAAAGGGTAATTTCCAATATGGAGTAGAACACTTAGAATGGCAGCTCCTTGCCAAAACAATAAGACTCCATCTTGTTCCCAAAATGGGGAAAAGAAAGGCATGAAAACAAGTGTTGTGAAAAGACTGTCTCAGACAGGTTCTTCAGCTACCACTACCTCAGGGTTTCTTGCCATGGGCCCTTTAAGAAACTGTATGGCATTGACACAAGGCTGTCTGTTTGAGTGGCAGCTGAATACAGTCAGTGTTTTGTTCAGTCCTCAGATCAAGAGTCAGTTAATTCTGTGAAGACACTATTACTTGCCATCAACTTAACTGCCATCCAGGGTTCCTTGCCATCCATCTGTCATTGATTCGAGATCCAGCAGCAATGCCATCTAATATCAGTAAGGCCTAGTATACCGCCCTTGAAGCCAGTGTCTGACCTAAGGATGGAAGATCCAGAGTCACAGCCATAGTTCAGTTGACTTTTTGTCAGTTGTGTTCTCCCCTTTCATCCCAATTAATGTAACAAACCCTTAATACATTACATGTTTTGAAACATACCCTTTGTCTTTGCCTTCTTCCTTTAAATCACATTGTGAAAGGGTGGGATTGGAACACATAGCTTCTCCCTCAGATAATAGACCATGTTCCAGATCAAGAACCAGACACCTGTAATAAGGAAACAGAGGAAGAATGGGGTTTAACGTGGTTATTTTTCCTGGTTACAGCATGGTCTCCCCAATCCAAACAAATACACTAAAGAAATGAGTGAAGCTCTGGCAAAACTCCCATGACTTTCCTGGGACCAAGATTTTACCCAAAGTGCTCAAAGTCAGTGTCAAACAGCCAACGGATATCAAGTGAGGAGGATAACAGTAATGTGTGGTTATATAGCTGAACAATGAGAACAACTGGATGGTTGAAATCCTTTGGGCCAGATCCTCAGCTGATGTAAATTAACATAGCTCCAAGAATTCAATGAAGCTACACTCTATGAAACTATCACTCTGCACTCTTTTTAGGAATAGTTCCCCTAGGACTCTATATATGCATATGGGGCAATTCTAGCTTACCTGTAATAGTGCTTAGGGGAATGAAAGTGACAATGCAAATGTAAGTTGTTATTGCTTGGTGGAGATTCATGTAATTCAAATCCACAAAGGTACTTGAGCTCTTTGTCTCCCTTGAAACAATGGAAGTGAGAAGCTTAAATGTCTTTACAAATCTGTACCACAGTTTCTCTGCCCTTCAGCCGTGCTGTCTCTGTAGCACCTTTTGGAGGCACAGCTAAGCATTTGAACCCCTTTTAAGCATTTTAATCTATAAGATTAGAGACATAGAGAGAGACAGAGAGACAGAGACAGAGAGAAACTAGCAGCATATATATAGATATGCTGCTAGTTTAATGTAAAAGGAGTTCAAAACAGAATCATAGAAATATGGGTTAGAAGGGATCTTGAAAGTTATCTAAACAAGAGTTAGAGATATTCTTACTATGATGTTGCTCCGGTGCATACAGCCACATCAAGAGTTCATCCTGTGTGTTAGCAAGAGATTTTTCACTTTGGAATCAAGTCTGGAATTGCCTTCTTGTACAAAAAGAGAATTAGAAACACAAGCATTTATTGAACTGAATCTTCTGCTAGATGCACAAAGGTAATTACTTGGAGGTAATTGCCCACTTTCATAAAAATGATTTTATCACAGTTCTTTAGTACAGAAGTTTAATTAAAAATAGTATAGATTGGGTGTCTATAAGAGAAGAAATGTTTGGGGAATTAATGTCATCATCTTTAATATCACAGCTATGAACTTGCTGCCACCCCTCGTGTACAAGAGCAAATCTCTGTAATCAAATTTATACAGAAGGACAGTGTTTGAACAAAACTATAGTGAAATAAAAAAAAGGGAACGCAACAATGTTTACTTTTAATTAGAGTAGGCCACATACTAGGGAAAATAATTATTAATTTTTTCTAGTATTTAATCCTCAAATAATTTGACATATATTTGATCAGCAATAGACTAAACTAAATCTCACAAATATGACCTCATTATATAATTTATTTGTTGAAAAACTGCAATAGTCACTGAAGATCAAACTCTTAAAAGTATATTATCTCCTAAAAATCTTTGATGATCTGAGCCTGACTAATATATTTGGTAAATGTTATTTGATCAGCTCTAAATTTTCTAATGCAACCATACTTTTCAAAAAATTACCTGAAATGAAATATAAACATGTTAAACCTAGTTAGGAGTAAGTAACCACAAGATTGGATGGTACAGAGAGTTGTAAATGAATAAATAGGGAACATTTTCATGTCTAGTTCATAGATTCAAAAGCAACCTTGACAATATATGACCTCTTAAAGAAATACTAGAGAAATATACAGATAATTTATAATACTTACTGATTTGAAAATACTTGTATAATTACCATGCTAGGACTGAGGCTGCTGGTACTGTCCAAATTTAAAGGGCCTGCCTTCCAAATGCATTCTGGGGAAAATGATTCCTATAAAAACACAGCTTGAGAAGTATCCATATCACATATGCCATCGTTATAATTTGTCACACTGTTCCAGTGTCAATAGAGAGTGCAAGGACTGAATAGTATGAAGATAAATTTGCTAAAGTTTCCTTCATAAAAGGACAAATCGGTGTGACAATGTGGAAAATCATATGCTATCCCTATTATCTGGGAAGAAGACCTCAGCCTCAGCTGTCAATCAGGCACTTTTGTCATCAACTATATTTTCTGGGGGAAAAAAATTAAAAATAATTAAATAAAAAGAATCAGTAAACTCAAAAAGAAAATGCCAAAAAACAGTTGGCATCTCATCCATCAATGAGAAGGATGGAAAAAAATACCACTGCCATTATAAATTTGAGTTGTTACAGAAGAAGTAGGATTGCCCAATATTTTTCATCCAATTGATTGTGTGGTAGCTATTATCACAAAGTGAGAAAGGATGAAAGCAGATGAATGTCAGTGCTATATACTGCGTTTTTCTTCTTCTCTCTAAAAATGTATTTATTTTCCACACAGAACAACAATAACCATTAGGTATACACTCACACACAAATGCACATGCTATATTAATACCCCTCAGAGTATCACCAGGCTTCACTGAACAGGATTTTAATGGTTCAAAAGGTCACTTTTATCATCTGAGCTATTTTATAGAGTAGCTAAATGAATTGTCACCACACAAATTGCTACTAAGGAAATTGGTTTAAAAAGCTAAGTTCTCTCCGTCTTTTGAGATCTCTTCAGCAATACCATCTTAAATACAAGTTTGGATATTTCTGACACATGGGGATGTGGTAGAGGGCAATCAAGGAGCTATTGATGGGAAGGACTTTTACCACTAGATCCCTATGGTCCATTATAAATGGTTGCCAGCTTTTTCAGAGACTCTGTAATATGCTCAGCTCACCTTTTCACTCTGGCTCCGTCTACACTGCAGGCTTCTTGCGCAAGAACTGTTTTACGCAGGAGTTCTTGTGCAAAAGGTCTTCCACAAGAGTGCTTTCACACTGCCATGTGCTTTTGCACAAGAGATGTGCCTTTGGGCAAGAGCGTCCATGGCAGTGTGGATGCTCTCTTGCGCAAGAAAGTTCTGATGGCAATTTTAGCCATAGAGGTTTCTTGTGCAAGAAATTCATGTTGCCTGTCTATACTGCCTTCTTGTGGAAGAGCTCTTGTGCAAGAGGGCTTACTCCGCATGAGGAGAGGAATAATTCTTCCGAAGGAAGCCCTGTTTTCTGACACTGTACTGTAAATTTACTTGTGCAAGAACGTGTGTGCAGTGTAGACGCTCTGCAAGTTTTTGCACAAGAACAGCCATTCTTGCACAAAAAGCCTGCAGTATAGATGTAGCCCTCTGCCTTTTTCAGCATCAAGATTCTTAGAGCTACTGTTACTTCCAATTGGGTTCTTTCAGGATATCACTTATAATAATATATGGGGATATACCTATCTCATAGAGCTGGAAGGCACCTTGAGAGGTTATGAAGTCCAGTCCCCTGCCCTTATGGCAGGACCAAGTACCATCCCTGACAGATTTGCCCCCAGATTCTTAAATGGCCCCCTCAAGGATTGAGCTCACAACCCTAAGTTTAGCAAGCCAATGCTCAAACCACTGATATATCCCACCCTACCACATCCCACTTTTGGGCTCTGTCTACACTCGCGGCTTCTTGCACAAGTACGGCCATTCTCACACGAGAATCTGCAGAGCGTCCACACTGCCCGCCAGCTCTTGCGCAAGGAAATTTACAGTACGGCATAGTAAGAGAGGGCTCCTTGCACAAGAGTTATGCTCTTTTTTCTCAGGCGTAAGCCCTCTTGCGCAGGAGCTCTTGCATAAGAGGGCAGTGTGGATAGTGGGCAGGGATTTCTTGCGCAAGAAAGCCATATGGCTAAAATGGCCATCAGAGCTTTCTTGTGCAAGAGAACGTCCATACTGCCATGGGAGCTCCTGCGCAAAAGCACAGTGCGCACATGGAAGTGGACGTTTTCTTGCGCAAGACTTCTTGCACAAGAACCCTTGCGCAAGATGCTCTTGCGCAAGAAACCGCCAGTGTAGACATAGCCTTGGTGTCCACATCAATCAGTGCCTTCCTTGATGACTGCTGTCTCATTCCTTTTGACTTCCGAAGTGATACCTGCTGCCTTTTTACTCTAGCAGCTTCTCTGGTCATTTAAGCTACTGATGTTGCCCGACAGAGCAAAGTTACTCTGGGCTCTGAATTGGAATGGGAATTGAAAGTGAGAAATATCAGAGGGGTAGCCGTGTTAGTCTGAATCTGCAAAAGCAGCGAGGAGTCCTGTGGCACCTTATAGACTAACTGAAGTGTAGGAGCATAAGCTTTCGTGGGCAAAGACCCACTTCGTCAGATGCATGTCACGTGCATCTGATGAAGTGAGTCTGCCCACGAAAGCTTATGCTCATACACTTCAGTTAGTCTATAAGGTGCCACAGGACTCCTCGCCGCTTTTGCAAAGTGAGAAATGGAACACATGGGATTATAATCTATGAAGTATGAAGTTCAACTTTTACTACAAACTACATATAATTCCTTCTGCACGTGTTAAAAGAACATTATGGTTGCAAAAGCAAGCACTCAGAAGTTAAGAAATACCAGGGTTTTTTCCTGTACAATCTTAATTCAGCTCTCTTGTGCAAGAAATACAGCCTTTAGTTACAGCATCATATACAGTGTTTTCCACAGAATCCCTGCCTCATTCTGTGCATTGGATGGACAGTGCGCACTGAGTGTGCAGATATTCAATATTTGTTTCTATCCTTGTTCAATGTGTGAGCCCAGTCATCATTTTACCACACGTAATTCAAATCCTGCTACAAAGACAAATTTATTCATTTCTGTGGAAGTTTCTCACTACTACAAATGTCCACACCCTCCCTCCTCCACCCCCGAGATCAGAAGAAGGTTGTACTCTCATTTCATCACTGGGGAACAGAGGCTCAGATAAATTAAGGCCAAAATTGTCAGAAGTTTCTATCTACTAATTTTAGATGCCAAATTTGAGACATTTAAAGACTGATTTTTCACAGTACTTTGCTTTTTTATAGCATTTGATGTTCAAAGCACAATTTCAATAATTCAGGCTGCTGTTGTGAACACTCAGTGCTCTTGTAAATCTGGCTTCCATTGTTTGAAGTTGGGTGTCCAGAAAATGAGGAACATAAAATTAGCAACTGTCTCTGAAAAGTTTGATTTAAAATATTCAAATGCCTTTTTCTTCCTGTAATTCTCTGCCTCATTCAGTACACTAAAAGGCACAAAGGACTGGGTGGACCCAGGCAACTTCAGGAGCTTCAGCCTATGGCTGCAATATTGCCACTGAAAGTACTTACTCCTCAATACCTCTATTGTGTGACCATTACTCAACCAATGGGGAGTGCAAGACTCCAAGACTGTGTCTAGACTGGCAAGTTTTTCCAGAAAATCAGCCGCTTTTCCGGAAAAACTTGCCAGCTGTCAATCGTCAATGATTTTCTGGAAATACTATGCTGCTCCCATTTGGGCAAAAGTCTTTTTCCGAAAGACTTTTGTGCAAAAGGGCCAGTGTAGACAGCAGAGATTTGTTTTCCGCAAAAAAGCCCCGATCGCAAAAATGGCGATCTGGGCTTTTTTGCGGAAAAGCGTGTCTATATTAGCCACGGACGCTTTTCCGCAAAAAGTGTTTTTTCTGGAAAAGCTTCCTGCCAATCTAAACGCGCTTTTCCGAAAATGCTTTTAACGGAAAACTTTTCCGTTAAAAGCATTTCCGGAAAATCATGCCAGTGTACACGTAGCCAAAGGGTATGTCTACACTATAAAGTTAATTTGATCTAACAGACGTTAGTTTGAATTAACTTCAATAGGAGCTACACATACAAACCGCTAGTTTGAACTTAATTCGAACTAGCGGGCGCTTAATTCGAACTAGGTAAACCTCATTCTACAAGGACTAACACCTAGTTCAAATTAAGTAGTTCGAATTAAGGGCTGTGTAGCCACTTAATTCAAACTAGTGGGAGGCTAGCCCTTCCCAGCTTGCCCTGGTGGCCACTCTGGGAACAACCAGGGAAACTCTTCTGCCCCCTCCCTGCCCCGGAGCCCTTAAAGGAGCACAGTCTGGCTACAGAGCCCGCCAGCACCCTGCACGTGGCACGACATGAGCCAGCCACTTGCTGCCACCCAGCCCTCCCTCCTCTTCCCAGGACCAGGCTGGCAACTCCCAAGAGCCTGCCCGGGGCCGCAAGAGGCGGGCACCCGCCTGGTCTAGTGTGGAGATCATGGACCTCAACCATGACCTCCGCACTAGGCACAGGAAAGTGGCCGTCTAGGGCAGGAGAGCTGCCAGCCTGGCCACCCAGGAACACGTTTGCATGAAAATAAGGGTGGTCCAGTGAGACCCAGACCCTGAGCCCTGAGCTTAGAACATAAAACATAAGAACGGCCGTACTGGGTCAGACCAAAGGTCCATCTAGCCCAGTAGCCTGTCTGCCAACAGTGGCCCACACTAAGTACCCTGGAGGGGATGGACTGAAGACAATGACCAAGCCATTTGTCTCATGCCATCCATCTTCAGCCTTCCACAAACAGAGGCCAGGGACGCCATTTCTACCCCCTGGCTAATAGTACTCCATGGACCCAACCTCCATGACTTTATCTAACTTCTCTTTAAACTCTGTTATAGTTCTAGCCTTCACAGCCTCCTGTGGCAAGGAGTTCCACAGGCTGATTATTTGCTTTGTGAAGAAGAACGTTGTTATTAGTTTGAAGCCTGCTACCCATTCATTTCATTTGGTGTCCTCTAGTCCTTCTATTATGGGAACTAATGAAGAACTTTTCTTTATGCACCCTCTCCACACCACTCATGCTTTTATAGACCTCTATCATATCCCCCCTCAGTCTCGTCTTTTCTAAGCTGAAAAGTCCCAGTCTCTTTAGCCTCTCTTCATATGGGACCTGTTCCAGACCCCTGATTATTTTAGTTGCCCTTTTCTGATCCTTTTCCAAGGCCAAAACATCTTTTCTGGGGTAAGGAGAACACATCTGTACACAGTACTGAAGATATGGCGTACCATAGTTTTATACTTCCCCTCCTCCTTTTTCCCCTGGCTTCCCCCTTCCAGCTCCCAGGTTTCCTCTACCCCTCTCCCACCTCCTTTTCCCAGTCTCCCCAGAGGTTAATCCCCGCCCCCCAGTTTTGATAAATAAAGAGAGTTTCTATTTTTGAACACTCTTGTCCTTTATTTTTTACATCAGGAAGGGGGGCTAAGGAGGGGTAAGTTGAAGGAGGTGAGGGAGGAATGGGGTACGAGCCCCCGATGGGGAGGATTGGGGTGGCTCTGCTGGCTCCTTGGGGCGGAAGCTGTCCTGCAGCCCCCCGATTGACCCTCCCCCCAGATGGCAGCCTGTGGCAAGTGTAGCCGGGCTGATGGCCGAGTGCTGTGATGTGCCGAGTGTGGGCACTCAGGGCACTCCAAACCAGGACTGCTTTGCTGTCCCTCATCGAGTTAGACAAGCGAGTGGGGAACCCTGAGAACTGTCTGTCCGGGGTGGGGGTCGGGCCCCTTTAAGCACAGCCCTCAGCTAGCCTGAGACAACATCTCCACTCTCTAAGTCCTAATCTGATGCCCTGCCGGCACTGCTTCTGGCCATTCTTAACCTCGGTTCAGGGTCCACTCAATGTGGACATGCTAATTCAAACTAGTTTTTAGGTCTAGACTTAAGTTCGAATTAAGTTAGTTCGAATTAGTGCTGTAGTGTAGACATACCCAAAGTTACCTAAGTAGATACAGGGCTGTAAGAAGGGACACACCACCTTGTACTCAATTCCATTGTCCTTCAAAATATGTATTTACAACACTTATTTGTGGACCTATTGGACATGGGGGGAGGGTGTTCCAAGAAACCTTTTTCCTCTGCTCCTTTCCAGAAGGGTCATAGAGAATGTGTGATGGGGTAGGGCTACCCCTCACTGGACCACAAGGAGTTCCCCTGGCTCAGCTAGCTGAACGGGCTCCATCCCCACAACTTTGCTGGGCATGCTCAAGAGAGAGACCGGGGATAAAAGCCCATGGAGCCATTCAGTCAGGGCTATTCACCAGAGGGGAAGGAGCTCAGCAGGAGAGGTAAGAAGTAGCCCTGGGTGGAGGATTGTCCTCTGGGAGCTCAGAGTCCAACAGATGTAATTTACCATATTGCTGTAAAAAGTTTCTGATAGTTTTTTTTAAAAAAAATCCAGTCTGCTGAATTTGACTTTTTGCCATTTTATCACCACCACCTGACAAGCTGTGGTCTTATCAATTCGATTATATTCCAATGACTAAGAGCCCCTTTCTTGGATAGCATAGACATTACAGATTTCAAATGAGGTAATATAAGAGAAATGCTACAAATTGTTTGTCATCCCCAGTGCTTTTATGACAGTTAATAAGGGGCTGTTGGAACCCTCACAGCTTTTATGGCATATGCCTGCAATTGTTCTTGATCGACAGAGGCAAAGAGTTGGTACCAAATACTGCGCTTGGAATTTGACTATTTTAACACAAAGAAAATGCTGTCTGTCAGGTGGACAGTGACCCAGAACTTGTACTGCTGAGCCTCTTGCATTCTAAGTTTGTGTGAGGTTTGTTTATTTTGAAAGAGAGCTTAGTACCCTGATCCCTGTTTGAGACTTCTAGATACTCCAGTAAGAGTACAATAGAACAATAGTGTTTTAAACAGCTCAAACCCATTCCAACCACCTTGGAATATACCCTGAAACAAAAATTATAGTGATTTATTTAAGTCATTTTACTCCTCACTTAAGGATATTTTTCACTCCAATATGTCTCTCAGAAAACATATTCCATTTGTTTTTAAAAAACATGAGAAATAATCACAATTACACAATTGTGTAATTGAGTTTAAGGCCAAAAGAGGTATTAGATCATCTTGTCTGACCATTGCATGGGCTACCAGATTTCACCAAGTTACCCCTTTACTGAACCCAATGACTTCAGTTAGGTTAAAGCATTTCAGTCCTCAGACTGCACTGTTTTGTACCCCAGTCAGAGAACAGGAGAGACTAATGTGATATCAATGCTCAAGGTTCCTCTAGCAGTAGAGAATTTGTTAGGAGAGGTCTATCCAGGCAAGTCTATCTTACTGTGGCAGTTCATATCCCATGCAGCAAAGGTAGAAAAAGAGAAAAACCAAACCAAACCCAAGGTCCCTGGCAATCTGACGTGGAGGAAAATTATTTTTTATCCCAAATCTGTCATTCAGACAGACCAGGGTAGTAAAATGGTAGCAGTTCACAAGGGATGGCCCTTAGGGGCCACTGTCACCATATTTATGTGCACCTCCACAGGTACAGGTAGCTCCTATTGGCTGGGAATGGCAATCTGTGGCCAATGAGAGGCTGTGAACCTCCATATCTGTGGAGGCATGGGTAAGTATGGTGGTGTGGGGGCCTGCAGACCATATCTGGCCCATGGGCTGGTATTTGCCCACCCCTGAGATAGACTGGGAGCAAGACACTACAGCCAGGCATCCAAGAAAGTCTTTGCTACATCCGAGACCTAGACCATCATACCCAGTAACCCACACTTATTCTTCAGAGGAAAGTGAAAAGAAACAAAGAAACGCAAACAAACAAAACAATTCAGAAATCATGTGTTCAACTGTGCACCAGGAAAAAAAATAGGGAACTGGCTGAAAGCACAGTGAATGAGATTTGATAATAGTCATTGTCTTAATACAGAGATGTGTTATGAGCATGCTGAGGGTAGTACAGGCAAACCTTTTCTGCTGCCATGGGCCATGAAAGAAGAGACTGACCAGAGGGATTGAAAGCATATCAGGCCAAAAGATTTCTAAAAAGTTAAAAGATTTCAAGTGATGGAGAATCTGCCCCCTCCTCACTAAGTTGTGTCAATGTTAATTACCCTCACAGCTAGGAAATTGCATCTTATTTCAAGGATGCATTTGTCTAACTTCAACTTCCAGCCACTGGGTCTTGTAATGCCTTTGTCAGTGAGATTGAAATTGACATAGCAAATATAGTGATCAAGACTCAAACTTCTTTGATAAGCAGAATAAGTGTCACCCCTTAAGCTTTACAGTGAGTTTTATGAGAGACTTTCCAGACTAGACCTTGTATTACTTCCCCAGGCTGTGTCTAGACTATACCTCTCTGTGTCTAGACTACACCTATATCGACAAAGAGATATAGATTAGGCATGTCGAAATTGCTAAGGAAGCAGGGATTTAAATATCCCGTGCTTCATTAGTATTAACACGGCCACCACTTTTTTTTTCTAAATGGAGGTTTTTTTTTTTTTTAAATGGCAATCTAGACATGGATCTGTTGAAAATAAACCCTTTGACAGATCCTGTAAACCTCATTTTTCCTGGGTCATGACATTTTATTGTTTATTTAGTTAACAGAGGAGATTTATGGTATAGTATTAACAGTGCTAAAGTTTTAGACCAAGATTTTCCAAAGTGATCAGCAGAGATTATAGGCAACTTTCTTAAAAAAAACAGAATACAGTTCAAATCTAAAAAAAAATCCTATCAAGATTAGACACAAGAAAAAACAAAAAATGCCCCTTTGTATCCAAAAGCTCTTTAATTTTTGTAATAAACTAAACAAGCTTAGAATGCTTAACTCCAGTTGCTCTAAATACTTAATGTTCAAATCCCCAATTTCTTTTTAATGAAATCTCTGATTAATTGATCAGTAGAGCTCTATGATTTCCATTTTACGCACAAGATTGTTCTATAGTGATTTTGTTTATCACTGACAATCTGATTACGCCACCAAAGCTTCCAGCACCTGCCTCATTACCAGTTGTGTCACAGCATTTTTTTGGCACACATGCTTCAGAGTTCATTGTCTCTCCATTCTAATAATATGTCCACACCAAGAACATGGCTAAACCTAAACTAGTGCTGATGGAGAAACTTGAGTATCAGAGGGGTAGCCGTGTTAGTCTGAATCTGCAAAAGCAGCGAGGAGTCCTGTAGCACCTTATAGACTAACTGAAGTGTAGGAGCATAAGCTTTTGTGGGTAAAGACCCACTTTGTCAGATGCATGTCTGAGTTCTGCTTTGAGTATTCTCCTTTCTCATAGAATCATAGAGCTGGAAGAGACCTCAGGAGGTCATCAAGTCCAGCCCCCTGCCCAAGGCAGGACCAATCCCAACAAAATCAACCCACCCAGGGCTTTGTCAAGCTGAGACTTAAGCACTTCTAGGGATGGAGATTCCACCACCTCCTTAGGTAACCCATTCCAGTGCTTCACCACCCTCCTAGTGAAATAGTTTTTCCTAATATCCAGTTAGACCTCCCCCACTGTAACTTGAGACCATTTCTCATTGTTCTGCCATCCGTCACTACTGTGAACTGCCTTTCTCCATTTTCTTTGAAACCTCCCTTCGGGAAGTTGAAGGCTGCTATCAAATCCCCCCTCACTCTTCTCTTTTCTGCAGACTAAACAAACCCAAATCCCTCAGGCTCTCCTCATAGGTCATGCACTCTAGCCCCCTAATCATTTTGGTCGTCCGCCGCTGGACTCTCTCCAATGCGTCTTTACCTCCTGCTTGATATTGAGTAGCTAGTGAACATGATGAGTCTTGGGGTCTTCAAAGTATTTGAAGGCTTCAATATCTGAGATAGGTGAGAGGATTATTCTAGGAGGGGTGGGTGAGATTCTGTGGCCTGCACTGTGCAGGGGGTCAGACTAGATGATCATAATGGTCCCTTCTGACCTTAAAGTCTATGAGTCTACGAGAAATTAAAATGTCAAACCAGTTTTCTTCAGTATTCTTCAGTACCCATGCTACACTGCTGTACAATAGGCTTGGGGGAACCCCTACGACTGATATGTTCCCAGTGTGAAAGCTTTTACACTGAAGTTAACTACCTGTTATTGGGTCAGTTGTCCTTGTGGCTGGAACAACCAAGAGCTTTTCTGCAGTGGGGGTAAGACTGACCAATAAAACTGTGATGGGTACTAATTAGATAAGGCTCAGCTGGTCTAGATCAGCCTGTAGAAAGCTCAGGAGCTTGGAACAAATGGGGCTGCTGTTGTTTCCTGGGAGAGTAGGAGAGTGTGTATGTAGCTATAGATGCAAGTAGCCTGCAATTACTCCTTGGGAGAAGGGAGTTTTGCAGCTGGCAATCTGGGGGAGGGGACAGAGTCAAAAAGGTAGGAAAGGCTCAGGGGGAAAGCACTAGAACATAATAGTACAGATCTTGGCTGCTGATTAGACAGCTAAGTCACCAAGAGAAAACTGCAGTTCTACTTACTTGTGTGATCATGCTAAACTTAAAATCAGTTCCTTAAGCTTTGTAATACCATCCAAAGCAGCTAAAGCCTCCTTTGTCATCAAACAGTTGAAAAGCCTGAAGGCTGGTAACTGCTTCATCTGAAGTTAGCTAGCCTGGAAGTGGTGTCAGCAATTTGGCCTGACATCAGTAATGTTTTGCATTTCTACAGTACCTTACAATGGAAGGTTCCAAAATATCTTGGAACATCAAAAACTTAAGCCTTTCAACACTACCGTGAACAAGTTTTCAGTCAGAGAAAAGAAAAAGAAGTTAAGTGGCTTGCTCAAGTCAAGTTAATAGAATTTGAGTCTTGGTACCCTATTTTCATCTCAAAACCACAGTCCAGCAAACAAATGTTATTATTTAAGGGTTACAATTATTGTAATTTTTTTAAGTGTGTCAGTGTCATTTATTTGAAAATAAATGCTATTAGAACATAAGAACAGCCATACTGGGTCAGACCAAAGGTCCATCTAGCCCAGTATCCTGTCTACCGACAGTGGCCAGCACAAGATGCCCCAGAGAGGGTGGACCGAAGACAATGATCAAGCGATTTGTCTCCTGCCATCTCTCTCCAGCCTGTGAAAAACAGAGGCCAAGGACACCATTTTATCCCCTGGCTAATAACCTTTTATGGACCTAACCTCCATGAAATTATCTATCTTCTCTTTAAACTCTATTATAGTCCCAGCCTTCACAGCCTCCTCTGGAAAGGAGTTCCACAGGTTGATTACATGCTGTGTGAAGAAGAACTTTTATTAGTTTTAAACCTGCTCCCCATTAATTTCATTTGGTGTTCTCTAGTTCTTCTATTTAGGGAACTAATACATAACTTTTCTTCATCTGCCGTCTCCACACCATTCATGATTTTATATACCTCTATCATATCCCCCCTCAGTCTCCTTTTTTCTAAACTGAAAAGTCCCAGTCGCTTTAACCTCTCCTCATATGGGACCCGTTCCAAACCCCTAATCATTTTAGTTGCCCTTTTCTGAACCCTTTCCAAGGCCAAAATATCTTTTTTGAGGTGAGGAGACCACATCTGTACACAGTATTCAAGATGTGGGCGTACCATAGTTTTATACAGGGGCAATAAGATATTCTGGGTCTTATTTTCTATCCCTTTCCTAATAATTCCTAGCATCCTATTTGCCTTTTTGACCGCCGCTGCACACTGTGTGGAAGTTTTCAGAGAACTGTCCACGATAACTCTCTTTCCTGATTTGTCGTAGCCAAATTAGCCCCCATCATACTGTACGTATAGTTGGGGTTATTTTTCCCAATGTGTATTACTTTACACTTATCCACATTAAATTTCATTTGCCATTTTGTTGCCCAATCACTCAGTTTGGTGAAATCTTCTTGAAGTCTCTCACAGTTTGCTTCTGTCTTGAATATCCTAAACAGTTTGGTATCATCTGCAAACTTTACTACCTCACTGCTTACCCCTTTGTCCAGATCATTTATGAGTTAGTTGAAAAGGATTGGTCCCAGGACTGACCCTTGGGGGACACCACTAGTTACCCCTCTCCAATCTGAAAATTTACCATTTATTCCTACCCTTTGTTTCCTGTTTTTTAACCAGTTCTCAATCCAAGAAAGGACCTTCCTTCTTATCCCATGGCCATGTAATTTACACAAGAGCCTTTGGTGAGGGACCTTGTCAAAGGCTTTCTGAAAATCCAAGTATACTATATCCACTGGATCCCCCTTGTCCGCATGTTTGTTAACCCCTTCAAAGAACTCTAATAGATTAGTAAGACAGGATTTCCCTTTACAGAAACCATGTTGACTTTTATCCAACAAATTATGTTCTTCTACATGCTTCACAATTTTATTTTTTTCTATTGTTTCGACTAATTTGCCCGGTACTGAAGTTAGACTTACCGGTCTGTAATTGCCAGGATCACCACTACAGCCCCTTTTAAATATTGGTGTCACATTGGCCACCTTCCAGTCATTAGGTACGGAAGCCGATTTAAAGGATAGGTTACAAACCACAGATAATAGCTCAGCAATTTCCCATTTGAGTTTTTAGAACTCTTGGATGAATGCCATCCGGTCCTGGAGATTTGTTAACATTTAAGTTTTTCTATTTGTTCCAAAACCTCCTCTAATGACACTTCAATCCAGGACAGTCCCTCAGATTCATCACCCACAAAGGACGGTGCAGATTCGGGAATCTCCCCAACGTCCTCAGCCGTGAAGACTGAAGCAAAGAAATCATTTAGTTTCTCCGCAATGTCTTTATCGTCCTTGATTGCTCCTTTTATAGCCCGATCGTCTAGGGGACCCACGGGTTTCTTAGCAGGCTTCCTGCTTCTAATGTACTTTAAAACATTTTGTTATTTCTTTTTGAGTTTTTGGCTAGCTGTTCCTCAAAATCTTTTTTTGCTTTTCTTATTACATTTTTACACTTGATTTGACAAGCTACGTCTACACTGGCCCCTTCTCTGGAATAGGCATACTAATTTCGAACTTTTTAATAGGGAAATCCACGGGGGATTTAAATATCCCCCGCGGGATTTAAATAAACATGGCCGCCGCTTTTTTTCCGGCTTGGGGAAAAGCCAGAAAAGAGCGTCCAGACTGGCACGATCCTCCGGAATAAAGCCCTATTCCGGAGGATCTCTTATTCCTACTTGAAAGTTAGAATAAGAGTTGAAAGTCGGAATAAGAGATCCTCCGGAATAGGGCTTTATTCCGGAGGATCGCGCCATTCTGGACACTCTTTTCTGGCTTTTCCCCAAGCCGGAAAAAAAGCGGCGGCCATGTTTATTTAAATCCTGCGTGGGATATTTAATTCCCCCGTGGATTTCCCTATTCCAAAGTTTGAAATTAGCATGCCTATTCCGGAGAAGGGGCCAGTGTAGACGTCGCCACAGTGTTTATGTTCCTTTCTATTTATCTCACTAGGATTGGACTTCCGCTTCTTAAAAGATACCTTTTTGTCCCTCACTGCTTCTTTTACATGGTGGTTAAGCCACGGTGACTCTTTTTTAGGTCTCTTGCTATGTTTTTTAATTTGGGGTATACATTTAAGTTGGGCCTCTGTTATGGTGTCTTTTCCATGCAGCTTTCAGGGATTTGGCTCTAGTCACTGTGCCTTTTAATTTCTGTTTAACTAACCTCCTCATTTTTGTGTAATTCCCCTTTTTGAAATTAAATGCCAGAGTGCTGGACTGCTGAGGTGTTCTTCCCACCACAGGAATGTTGAATGTTATTATATTGTGGTCACTATTCCCAAGCGGTCCTGTAACGGTTATATCCTGGACCTAATCCTGCACTCCACTCAGGACTAAATCGAGAATTGCCTCTCCCCTTGTGGGTTCCTGCACCAGCTGCTCCAAGAAGCAGTCATTTAAGCCATTGAGAAATTTTATCTCTGCTTCTCTTCCTGAGGTGACATGTATCCAGTCAATATGGGGGTAATTAAAATCCCCCATTATTATAGAGTTCTTTATTTTGGTAGCCTCTCTAATCTCTCTTAGCATTTCAATGTCAGTATCGCTGTCCTGGTCAAGTGGTCAGTAATATATCCCTACTGCTAATTTCTTATTATTGGAGCATGGAATTACTATCCATAGCGATTCTATTGAACATGTTGATTCACTTAATATTTTTATTTCATTTGATTCTACATTATCTTTCACATACAGTGTCACTCCGCCACCCACCCGGCCTGCTCTATCCTTTCTATATATTTTATTTCCCGGTATGATTGTGTCCCACAGATTTTCCTCATTCCACCAGGTTTCAGTGATGCCTATTATGTCAATCTCCTCATTTAATACGAGGTACTCTAGTTTACCCATCTTATTAGTCAGACTCCTAGCATTTGTGTAAAAGCACTTTAAAAATTTTCCACTGGTTATTTGTCTGCCCTTCCCTGATCCATTGGATTCCTTTGTATGCGGTTGTTTGTCTGCCCTGGCCCATGGTTTGCCCTCTACCCTCCTCTCTTTCTAACTACAGCTTAGAGAATCTGTATCAATGGATTCTCCTCTAAGAGAAGTCTCCCTCCGATTTACATGCATCTCCGCACCAATCGGCTTTCCCCCCCATTTCTTAGTTTAAAAACTGTTCTATGGCCTTTTTAATGTTTAGTGCAAGCAGTCTGGTTCCACCCTGGTTTAGGTGGAGCCCACCCTTCCTGTATAGGCTCCCCCTCTCCCAAAATTGTCCCCAGTTCCTAATAAATCTAAACCCCTCTTCCCTACACCATCATCTCATCCACGCATTGAGACTCTGAAGCTCTGCCTGCCTACCTGGACCTGCATGTGGAACTGGAAGCATTTCCGAGAATGCCACCATAGAGGTCCTGGATTTCAGTCTCTTTCCTAGCAGCCTAAATTTGGCCTCCAGGACATCTCTCCTACCCTTCCCTACGTCATTGGTACCTACATGTACCACGACCACCGGCTCCTCCCCAGCACTACACATAAGTCTATCTAGATGCCTCGAGAGATCCGCAACCTTCGCACCAGGCAGGCAAGTGACCATACGGTTCTCCCGGTCATCACAAACCCAACTATCTATGTTTCTAACAATCGAATCACCCACTACTAACACCTGCCTCTTCCTAATTGGCATTCCCTCCCCCTCAGAGGTATCCTCAGTGCGAGAGGATACCGCAACATCCTCTGGGAGGAGGGTCCCAACTACGGGATGGTTTCCCTCTGCTCCCATTGAATGCTCTATTCCCTTGAGACTTTCATCCTCCTTAAGAGCACTGGGGTGCTCAACCTGGAGGTGGGACAGTACTACAGTGTCCTGGAAAGTCTCAGCAACATAGCTCTCTACCTCCCTTAGCTCCTCCAGTTCAGCTACCCTGGCCTCCAAAGCCCGAACTCGGTCTCTGAGGGTCAGGAGCTCCTTGAAACAGGTGCACACATATGCCACCCACCCACAGGGCAGGTAATCATACATGAATAGTGATAGAAATGTAGCCGTGTTAGTCTGGGGTAGCTGAAGCAAAATGCAGGACAATGTAGCACTTTAAAGACTAACAAGAGGGTTTATTAGATGATGAGCTTTCGTGGGCCAGACCCACTTCCTCAGATCAAATAGTGGAAGAAAATAGTTACAACCATATATACCAAAGGATACAATTAAAAAAAAATTAACACATATGAAAAGGACAAATCACATTTCAGAACAGGAGGGAGATGCGGGGTGGGGAGGAAGGAAGGTAAGTGTCTGTGAATTGATGATATTAGAGGTGGGGAGAGTGGGATGTCTGTGAGGAATGGTATTAGAGGTGATAATTGGGGAAGCTATCTTGGTAATGGGTAAGATAGTTTGAGTGTTTGTTCATTCCTTCCCGGAGAGTGTCGAATTTTAACATGAATGACAATTCATTTGACATTTCGCCAAATGATTAATGCCCACAAAACAGATATCAGACAAGATCACAACGAAAAAACAGTTTCTTGCCATTTTAACCAGAAAGGACACTCTCTCAATGACTTAACCACCTGCATTCTGCTACAAAGACCTTTTACATCTGCACTTGAAAGGGAATCCTCTGAACTGAATCCTAGGCCTGCTCATGGAGTAAGAGGCTACTCTGAGTTAATAAAAATGGCAGAATCTGGTCTTAAGCCTATTATCTCTAATAGTCCACAAACACAGCTAGAATGAAAACAAGAAAATTAAACATTTAAGCTGTTACATGAAAATGAGCTTGGAATATAGCAAGTAGAGAGCAACTTCTTAACCAAGTGGAAGCTAGCCATTATGTCATAAGAATGCTATCAAGGTGTATGCATATGACTTGCATGGCACCAATTATTCACAGTCACTTGTAAACTTACAAATCTTTACAAGGTCTCAAATAAACTCTATGCAAATTTGCTCCATCTTCCCTTTTCAATTAAAAATCACATCAAGTCACACAGATATAAAGCATTCACAGCATCCTAATAGGTACAGAGGAAAAATAAAACTGCTAAACATATGACATTGTTTTTTGGAAAATAATTTTTTTCAGATTTCTGCTATGCTTTTTTGGGGGACGGTGGGGTGGGGATGAAATAGAAATAGCTTGTGCAGGTAGCATTCAGAGATCTGGATCCTAAAACTACCAAAATTAGAATCTACGGTTCAGAGGCTTATCAAAATCGCTAGCAGTGATTTCTTTGATTGATGCACTACACTGTTTCTCCCCTTCAAAGTATTCTTTCTTGCTCCTATTCCCAAATCAGATTTTCGTGGATGGGAGGAACCCCCTCAAGGATTATTAGTTAAATAATGCCCCCCCCATTAATACAGTACCTAATTCTGTGGGGCTGCTGAGTCTGTACTGTGTGCCAATCAGGGTCCATAGACCCCAACAGGAGATCAGAGGGTTTAAACACCAAAATCAGCATTTGAATCCACTGACCAGATACAGTGGCTATACTAGAAAAGCATATTAAACATGGCTTTTATGAAAGTTTCTAATGTTTTTACCTTGTTGTTCATTATGAGATCTATGCAGACTGCTGTTGTGAATCTACCTGAACTAAAATGTCAGCTGCACTTCCCAAGGCAGCTGTTTACATGAAACCAACTCCATGTATCAAACTGTGATCCAGCCAGAAAGAGACAAGGGTGGACCATTACTGTTAATGGAAAAGTATTGCAACATCTCAGCTCTCAAATTAAAAGGGGATTTCTACACTCTGTTTAAATATGAGTTGCCATAGGCCAACCAAAAACAAAAAAAGCCTTTTTAAAAAAGACCCAAAGGGACACTCGCTTGGCAGGTTCTATCTGTGAATCCCTGGATCCACTTAAGGACTAGAGGGTACTGTGGGAAATTGTTCAAACTTGTATTTGCACAGGGATTTTATCTAATTTGTAAGTGTAAAGCCTGCAATTGTGTCTTTATGTTTGTACTCTATGTAATGGAGATATTTGCTTCCCCTTACTATTTCTATCAAATTGGAGGGGGGGGGGGGGTTCTGTTAAATAAGAATTGTGTTTATTTTTACCTCAAGCATATTTCTGTGGTGCAAACTCTGCAAGTGTGCCAAAATAAGCTGTTTTCCAAGGGACTAGTCTCATGCCTATGGAGGTGAATAACCAGGGGAAAAAAGTCTGAATGTCTGGTAAATAAAAACTCAAGAGTGGATAGAATTGGGGAAACTATAAAAGAAGTAAATTGGATACTGTAAGCCAGGGTGAGACCTTGCACTTGTGATGTCACTTGTAGTGAAGCTACACTGTATAAAGGCAGCCAAGGTTACAAGGCAGGCATTGACAGAAACCCTTACTGGTCTGGCTGTGTCACTCTCTCACACTCACTCACTCACTCTCACACACATACACGCGCAAGCAGTTCAAGATCCCCCACCTATCTTCTTGGGAACTGGACATCATCATCATCCATGTGCTAATGCAGTGAAGCAATCAGATACCTGAACAGCAAAGTTGTTAAAAACTAGTAAAAAAAATTGATTAATTTTTAATGTGTGGATAAGGTTGGGGGGGAGGAGTGAGCCCAGGTGGGGTGGAGTTGGACCAAGGGCAAGACAGCTTCTAAGATAGTAATATCTATACATCCTCCAACATTAGCTTTTGTATAGATTTAATCCAACAATGAACAGATAGATAGATAGACTTACCCTTATTTCAGAATAGAATGTATCCAGATTCAGTTCCAATTCAAGAAAGAATGAATGGGGATCGATATCTGTTGGCCATGCAAATTAAACCCTGGGTTAGTTGGGCTCACCCAGCATAGTTGGGCCAACCCAGAATAGATGGGCTCACTATGGTCTTTTGACCAAAAAGTGGTGGAGTATATATGATTCGAAGTTGCATCTGATGCTGATACTAAAGTTCATCACTGTGGGCACGCCTACACAGTAGACATTTACTTGAAATAAGCTAAGCAAATTAAGCTACGCCAATTGAGAAGCTTATTTCAAAATAGCTTATTTCAAGTTTTGGGCTGTCTACACAGCAGTTATTTCGAAATAGAGCACTCTTCTTCCAACATCCCTTACTCCCCAAAAATGAAGATTACAGGAGTCAGAGTAAGAAGTCCACCTGGCTGACAGTATGTCAACATTATGTCAAAATACCTGCCTTCTGTATAGTGTGGCAGGGTCAGGCCAGGAAGCTGCTGCCGAGAGGAAAAAAGGCAGCCCAAAAAGGAAAAAAAAAACCCCCTGTAATTAAAAGCAGAGGGCTGCAGGCTGATTAGATGCAGCTGTGAGGGAGCTGGCTCAGGCAGATTGGGGTCAGCTGACTCCTCTGCTGGCTAACTGAGAGACTTTAAAAGCCTCAACAGTTGAAAACTGGGGGGGGGGGGGGGGGGGGGGGAGGAGGGATGAGTTAGATGTCAGCAAGTCACCAGGCCTTGATGAAATGCATCCCAGGATACTCAAGGAGCTGATAGAGGAGGTATCTGAGCCTTAAGCTATGATATTTGAAAAATCATGGAAGACACGGGAGATTCCAGAAGACTGGAAAAGGGCAAATATTGTACCCATCTATAAAAAGGGGAATAAGAACAACCCAGGAAACTACAGACTGGTCAGTTTAACGTCTGTCCCAGGGAAGATAATGGAGCAGGTAATTAAGGAAATCATATGCAAACAATTGGAAGGTAATAAAGTGATAGGGAATAGCCAGCATGGGTTTGTGAAGAACAAGTCATGCCAAACTAATCTGATAGCTTTCTTTGATAGGATAACAAGCCTTGTGGATAAGGGAGAAGCGGTGGATGTCATATACCTAGACTTTAGTAAGGCATTTGATACGGTCTCGCATGATATTCTTATTGATAAACTAGGCAAATATAACTTAGATAGGGCCACGATAAGGTGGGTGCATAATTGGCTGGATAACCGTAGTCAGAGAGTTGTTGTTAACGGTGCTAAATCCTGCTGGAAAGGGATAACAAGTGGAGTTCTGTAAGGGTCTGTTTTGGGACCCGTACTGTTCAATATCTTCATCAATGATGTAGATATTGGGATAGAGAGTACGCTTATTAAGTTTTCAGATGGTACCAAACTGGGTGGGGTCACAACTTCTTTGGAGGATAGGGACATAATTCAAAATTACCTTAGCAAGTTAGAGAAATGGTCAGAGTTAAACAGGATAAAGTTTAATAAAGAGAAATGCAAAGTGCTCCACTTAGGAAGGAACAATCAGTTCCATACATACAAGATGGGAAGCGACTGTCTAGGAAGGAGTATGGCGGAAAGGGATCTAGGGGTCATAGTGGACCACAAGTTGAACACGAGTCAACAGTGTGATGCTGTTGCAAAAAAAGCAAATATGATTCTAGGTTGTATCAACAGGTGTGTTGTAAGCAAAACTCGTGAAGTCATTCTGCCGCTCTACTCTGCACTAGTTAGGCCTCAGCTGGAGTACTGTGTCCAGTTCTGGGCGCCACATTTCAAGAAAGATGTGGAGAAATTGGAAAGGGTACAGAGAAGAGCGACAAGAATGATTAAAGGTCTAGACGGGATCTTGCGGAAAATAAGCCCTTGAAAGTAGGAATAAGGAATCTTGTGGAAAAGGGCTTATTTTCCGCAAGATCCCGTCTAGACTGGCGCTTTTCTCCGGCAAAACCCCGAGCCGGAAAAAAGCGGCAGCCATGTTCATGCAAATGCCGCGGGGGATATTTAAATCCCCCGTGGCATTTGCAATTCCGACTGGTCTCATTAGTATCCCTTTTCCGGAAAGGGGTGCCAATGTAGACACAGCCTAGCACTATTTTGGGTTACTTTTGGTATTCCTAAATATTGTATTGTGCATCATGACAACGTGCCCATTATTTTGAAATAACTTTTGAAATAATAGGATCACTATTCTGACATCCCTGTAAATCTCATTTCATGAGGATTAAGGGATGTTTCAGACTAGTGGTTTGTTTTGAAATTTGGTTCTCTGTAGACAGCGCCAAATTAGAAAATAAGCTATTTCAAAATTAACTCAAAATAAGCTCATTATGCAATTTGTGTTGCTCAAATTATGTAGCTTATTTAGAGCTAGGGATCCAGTGCAGATGCACCCTAAAGGGGCATTTCATTCTTAGACAATTTTATGCATGAGATCCATGAGGCTCCTGCTTGCTTCAGGTGGATGCCAAGGTGAAAGCTAAATTCTCAACATTTGTTTTATGAGATAGGCAGTAAACTCTTCTCATCCTATGAAAATTGTAAAGTTTCTAAAAAATTGTTCCATTCTGCATCAGGATGAAACAGACTTTCTGAAGTTTGGAGGGAGAGACCTCACCCCGTCCTAGAATATCTAATAGCCCAGTGGTTAGGGCACTCATCTACAAACTGGGAATCCAAAGAACTGAGAGCAGGTATTTGAACTTGGACATCTCAAATTGCAGGCAGGCCTGCTAATGGGAGCATGGGAGGTAAAGGGCCTGGTAATTCAAAAGGGCTGGGGGGCTCCTGGCCTATGCTACTGTTACTGCTACCTGAGTGGCATGCTCCAGGGCTACCTGGGGGAGGAGGCACAGCACACTTTAGGCAGTACTGAGGGCTGGTGCGGGCATGCCATGATCTGGGCAGTGCTGAAGGCTGGCTGTCTCATCCCCACTCCTTCCACCCATGGCCCCACCCTTTCTGGGAGGACAGAACCAGGTCCCAACCCACAGCTTATCCAGGGGCCCAGCAAGGCTGTCAGCTAACCTAATCTAGGTGAGTGTCCTAGCCCCTGGACTACTTTGAGGATTCAAACAAGTTCATCCTAGATGTGTACAACCTATTCTCCACTAAAATTTCATTGAAACAGATACGTACCCTCAAAAAGATGATTGTGGCGCTAGAACACAGTATGAGTGCCTGTTTTTCAGTATGGTGATGTTGTTGTACTGGCAATTTCATGCTCCTTGTCATAAGAAGGCTTTTAGAATTCTATTTTGAGATTCCCATGATGGTTCTGTTTTGTCTCTTTTAATTATTACTCTTTTCCTTCCTCCTCTTATGCTGTTTCAGTAACTCGAAATCAAACACAGGATTCAAGATAGACTGGCTAATTCAGAAAATACTCATGAGTGGCTGCAGCAGGAGAATCTCCTCTTATTTTGTGTCCTCCAGTACACTCCTGGCTTTTCTTTGCAAAACACTTGACCAGGACTCAGAATTCTTGTATCCCACGTGATAAGCAACAATATAGGAGCCTAGAATGATAATTGGTGAGGTATGTAAGGTCTGTTGCATATGAACAGTAATACAAGGGATAATATTTGCTGATTCCTACTTCCTAGCTTGTAGCTGAATGTGAATTTTCTAGATAGAATGTAAAGATTGGAAAGCACATAATTTATTACTGGCAATAAAGATGGCATTAAAATTGTGAGTATATTTGAAATAGGCATTTTTGGCTAATAGGCATACATTAAAACAGAGAAGACTACATACAAAATAAACAGAGTGAAAAAAATTAAATGTACTCTTAATATTGGCTTTTCATGACCTTTAGTGATTCAACTGCATGGCTCTTTAGTTTACTTCAATAGAGTAAACATGAAACACACTGGCTTGTGAATGGTTCTTAGTGGTTTAGGTTAAATATTGTGAAAAGCTTATGGTTTATAGAAAGCTTTAGCAGATGGCTAGGTGTGAACAGAATTGCTTAATATAAAAATAAACTTGTTTTCACATACTGTAGTCTCATACAAACTGTATTGCTTCAAATAAGCAATGGGTTCCATGAAAACCTATGTTTTGTAATTTATAGAGATTCCAAAAATAGAATGGCAAAATAAGGATATTCTTGCCAAACTTGCATTATTATACATATACATACACACACACACTTACATAATGGAATTCAAGTGCTACTCACTTATATAGGATACCCATGGTTTATGCACAAAGTATATCTGGTTTACATATATTAGAAGATTTACCTATCATCACTCAGGTCCTTAACTCAATTAATTTTTGGTTTTTGGAAAATGCACATGCTTTATTTAAATCATTGCTCTGAGGTGGAGCTGGGGATGGGGGGTTCAGGCTACCTTGGGGAAAGAATATTACTCCAGCCCTCTCTCATCACAGAAACTCAGGACCAGGTGAGAAGCATCTGATCATGGCTGTTACAGCTCTAGTGGACACAACTGGGGAAGGGGGGAAAGTTCCCTGGCTGTGGCAGGTCCAATCCTGAGTTCCCCAGCCAGAGTGAGGAATGAAGCAAACCATGTACTTCTTCGAGGAGTGCTCCACCTTAGGTGCTTGGGTGCTGCTGTGCACCTAGTTGGAGATTTTTAGCAGCAATGGGCTGCTTATGTGGAGCAGATGCCATGCACGGTGCCTCTACTATGCATGTGCAGCAACCCTCCCTTCAGTTCCTTCTCTGTCACTGCCGGTGTCAGTCAGAACCACTGTGCTCTCCAACTTAGGTTCCTTTTTTTAAGTACTATAGCCTAGTTACATCTTAGTTTTCATCTTACATCTGATGAAATGGGTCTTTGCCCACGAAAGCTTATGCTCCAATAAATCTGTTAAGTCTATAAGGGTATGTCTACACTAGCCCCCTAGTTCGAACTAGGGAAGCTTATCTAGGCATTCAAAGTTGCAAATCAAGCCCAGGATTTAAATATCCCACGCTTGATTTTCATCTTTCCGGCCGGTCGCCATTTTTGAAATTTACAAGTCCAGACTAACTGTCTGTGTCTACACACGGCAGGGACCCAGTAGTTTGAAATAAAGCCCTAGTTTGAACTACCTGTTAAACCTCATTCCAGGATTGCTTAAGGCTGTTTTTTGGTGCCTTAATAATACTCCTAACCGGGATGCCAGGTTCCCCAGGTTTCAAATGATGCCTATCCTGTAGGCTCTATTCCTATTTTGGATGGGCATTCATGGTGTATTCGGTGCCTGGGCCGGGCACACGCTACAGCTCACTGCCAGCATTTGTAAGCAGCTGTTGGCCCACATGCAGGGCAGGGAGCTACAACTGAAGTTGATGTCCCTGGAAAGTACACTAAGGCAAGCCTCCAATGCAAAGCACTATACTCTGCTTCATCAGCCCTCACCAGTGGCTGTATCTGAGAAGGCAGCCCTGTCTGCCTCTACCACTCGAGACTCTTCCCTAGATCCACTCAGGAAGAGATATCACTCATCAGGCAAAGGTGACTCCCCCTCAAAAAAACTGGGGCCAATGCCTAAAATACTCCCTGCACGAACCCACTCTAGGGCCAAGACAGGGAGGTACTGGGACCATCATCACCTCATGGCTCCCAAGAGCCCAAGGACCTTGCAAAGATGACTGACAGGGCACTGGGCAAGCCCAAATCAAAGTTGGCACCGAAAGCACCTCCCGCCTCTTATTCAGCACCCAAAAAGGCCAAATCAAAGATGCATCACAAAGATGGTCCATTAGCGCTGAAGCATATCAAAGTGCCCACTGCACCATCAGTATCTATGCCACCCTGGTACCAAAAGGACAAAAGAAGCCTGCTGCGTATTTGGTGCTATTGGCACCACAAGTAGCTGTGGTATCCCATCTTTGGTTCCATTGGTACTGTTGACACTGGCTCCGCTCCCACTAATGACAGTGGAGAAGCTCAGAGTGACATCTGTGCTGACCACTCCACTATGCACCCCACTAGCAGCACCTTGTCCATTTCTGCATTCTTGGCACTGCCTCTGTCAAGCGACAAAGTTGAGAAACCCCTTGTTGGAGCTCATACACTCCTCACCCAAACAACTTCAGCTGCAACCTCAGCATCAGATGCAGTCACCTGCACCTCAATGGCAGATACCCCAGTGGGTTCCACCTCTGGTCCCTATGCCACCTAACTAGCCATACTGGAATCCCTGGGCTCCTTATAGGACCCAACAGTTTGAACTCATGCAGCCTCAACCAGCTACGGCTGTACCATCAACGACAGGTTCTGTACCATCAACAACAGGTTCCATACCATCATTGGACTCTTCTCGCTATCAAGAGGAGGACGAACCTCCTTCAACTGATGTTGAGTCTGCATTTTCTTCACATCCACCCATGCACATATTGTCCTCTTCTCCCAACGATACTCTGATGCCTCCCTCTCCTACAGCGGGGGATGACTTTCAAGATCTGTACAGAAGGGTAGTGGAGGTCCTTGAAGTTTCATTAGATAGCCTCCCTGAGGTTCAATATAAACTAATATCCTACATGCCTCCTTAGTAATTAAGCTAGCGCTCCCTATGGACTTAACCCTCATGGACCCAGCTAAAGCATGCTGGCAGACACCAGCCATGATACCACCTGTCTGCAAGAGGTCAGACCACAAATACTATGTTGCACCTCAAGGCACTGATTTTTTTATTCTCCTATCCAACCTCAAATTATATAATGGTGGATGCAGTGAACCAAAGGGGAAAACAGGCTGCAACGAGAACAACACTCTGTGAAAAAGAATGGAAACGCCTCGACCACATGGAGAAGGAGACATATTCCTCTCCTTCCCTGCAGCTATGCATATCGAACTATACAGCCATGCTGGCCAAGTACACACACCACATTTTTGAGCTGATGACACATTTTATTGAAGCACTACCTGAGGCCAAGAGAGACCCATTCAGGGTCAACATTAATGAGGGCACCCTGAAAGCATGCACCACCCTTTAAGTTGCACTAGATGCTTCTGACACTGCAGCCAGATCTATTACAGCTGAAGTAGTCATGAGGAGGTTGTTGTGACTACACCTGTCCAGGTTCCCACATGAGGTTCAGGCCACGGTCAAAGATCTTCCTTTTCTGGGACCTCCCCATGGCGAACTGGTAGTTGTCAGGGGTGGCAAGCTTCCAAACAGCTATAGCGACCCTCTTCTTCAAGGGGATGGCAGGACACAGGTGGGTTTCCTGTCGTTGGAAGGCAGGGACAAGCCAGGTACACAGCTCCATGAAGGTGGCCTTCCACATGCGGAAGTTGCTGAGCTACTGCTGGTCATCCCACCACTCCAGGATGAGGTGGTCCCACCAGTCAGAACCGGTGTCCAGCCTTCAAAATCGCCTTTCCAATAGGAGGTTTGGGAGCAAGGCCAGTACTCCTGGATCTAGGTCAAGGGTTGCAAGGCCAAGCTCTGAGTCAAGCTGGGCCAGGACCGTCCAAACAGTCCAATGAAAGTGCTGCAGAAGCTGCAGCATGGCAGTGTGGGGCTAGGAGCAGCTCCAGCTCCATGGCCAAAAGAAAAAAGAACTGTGGTATCCAAGAAAAAGAACTGCTGTGGCACGTACTGCTAAAGCTTTGCTGTCCCTTGGAGAGGTAGGCAAGCAAGCAGCAGCAGCAGAGAAATGGCTGTCTTGAGGGGCCCCTTTATGCTTGCACCTCAGCTAGCCTCAGGCATCAGCACCCAGAAGTAACTGCTTCTCTAATGTCCTGCCAGAAGTGGTTCCAGGTGGCCTTTTTGCGACAGAGCATCCTATTAGTCTAGACGCTCTCTTTTGAAAAAGCTTCTTGCGAACAAACAATGTAGTCTAGACATACCCATAGGGTAACAGAAAACATTCTACAAATACATGAGAAGCAAGAGAAAGACCAAGGACAGGGAAGGTCCATTACACATTGGAAGGAGAGCAGTAACAGAAAATGTTGAAATGGTACAAGTGCTATGTGACTTTTTGTTTTCATTTTCAGTGGAAAGCTTAGTAGCAATTGAATATCTAACACAGTGAATGCCAGTAAATATGGAGTAGGATATGACGCCAAAAGAGGGAAAGAACATGCTAAAAATTACCTAAGCAAATTAGGTGTCTTCAGGTTGTCTTCAAGTTGGTGGAATACATCCTAGAATATTCAAGGAGCTAATTGAGAAGGTATCTAAGCCATTAACAATTATTTTTGAAGTGAACTGGAATAACATATACCCAGCTATAAATGGAGGAATTATATCTGGGGCATTGTAGACCAGTCAGCTTAACTTCAATACACAAAAAGATAATGAAGAAAATAATTAAGCAATCAATTTGCAAACACCTAGAAGAAAATAAAGTGATAAGTAACAGTCAGCATGGATTTGCCAAAAACAAATAGTGCCAAACCAGAGCAGCAGCTTTTTTGACAGAATAGCAAGCCATGAGGAGAGAAAGGGAACAATATATATAGTATACCTTGACTTTAGTAAGGCTTTTGATACGGTCTTCCATGACCTTCTCATAAACAAGCTAGGAAAATACAGATTAGACAAGCTACTGTATGGTGGGTGCATATCTAATTGGAAAACCATTTCAAGAGTGTAATTTCCTGTGGTTCACAATCAAACTGGAAGGGCATATCAAGTAGAGTCCCACAGGGATTAGTCCTCAGTTCAGATCAGTTCAATATCTTCATCAATGATTTAGATAATGGCACAGAGAGTACACTTAAAGTTTTCAGATGATATCATGGTGGAAGGGGTTGTAAGTGCTTTGAAGATTGTAACTCAAAATGATCTGGACAAACTGGAGAAAAGGTCTAACTTATGTAGGATGAAATTCAATAAGGACAAATGTCAAGTATTTCATTTAGGAAGGAACAATAATTTGCACATATACAAAATAGGAAATGACTGCTTAGGAAGGAATACTGCAGAAAGGGATCTGGGGGCCATAATGGATTGCAAGCTAGCTATGAGTCAACAGTGTAACACTATTGTGGAAAAAAAACATTATCAGGAGTATTGTAAGTAAGACAAAGTAATTCTTCTGTTCTTTTCTGCACTTATAAGGCCTGAAGTATTGTGTTCAGTTTGAGGTGCCACATTTCAGGAAAGATGTGGACAAAGTCCTGAGGAGAGCACCAAAAATGATGAAAGGACTCAAACATGCCCTACAAGGGAAGATTAGAAAATGTTGGTTTGTTTAGTCTGGAGAAGAGAAGACTGAGAGGAGACTTAACGATTGAAAAATATAAAAGGAGTACAATGAGGAGGGAGGAAAATTGTTCTCACTAACCTATGAAGCCAGGGCAAATTGCATGGTGGAAAAAAGGATACCTGAAGGACACCCAGGAGTGCCATGTTAAAATAAAGGCAGTTAGGCAGTCCTATCACACGCAAAGTAAGCAAACAGTCTGATGCATTACCGCAAACATGCCATTTCTACAACCAGCTGCATGTAATCCTCCTAGGGGAGGATCAAACCACCTTCCCAAGCCAGACCATGGAATCCTCCCAAGACACTCAGGATAGCAGTGTGGAGGACACAGTGGCATAGCGAGGGGGCAGCGTGTGTGGGGGGGGTAGATGCCCCCTGGCACGACACTAGGGGGTCACCAATTTAGTCCCCTTCTGCTCCCCCTCTCATCCCTCGGCATGCCTGCTTCTCATCCACCCACCACCCCAAGCCCGAGCTTCCTCCATCTCTGCCTGCACGTTAGTGAGTGCGGAGGCTGGGTCCCAAACTGGAGGGGGTGGAGGAAGATGCGGTACATGCTCCTCCCCTCTTCCCAGGGTTCAGGGCCCTGCTGCGTGGTGGCAGCATCGAGGGGGAGGGGGCACAAATTTAGCCTTTGCCCCTGGGCATAGAATACCTCGCTACACCTCTGGGAGGACAGCATGGTAGAGGAGGTGGAAGGGGTGGAGTATATAGTAAATTACATAGTATTTTATTTAAAAATGAAGCCTGGCCCACAAACCCCCAATTGGGCCCAAGCTCTCATCTGGCCACAACCACTCCTGCACTCTCCCTTCCCCCAGACCCTAGATCTGAGCCTATCATATAGATAACTTTCCTGTTTGGTTTCACAAATAATATGGAGCACACAGCAGGCTGCCACCACAAAGGGAATGTTGCATTTCCTGAGTCTAACTTTGTCATTAGACTCCTAAACTTTCCTTTTAAATGGCCAAAAAGACATTCAATTACCATTCTGCACTTGCTCAGCCTGTAATTGAACTGTTCCTTATTGGGATCCAGGCTGCGCATGTACCACTTAATGAGCCATGGGAGCAAGGAGTAGGCTAAATCACCAAAGATCACTATTGGCATTTCTACTTCTCCAATTCTAATTTTTTGGTCTGGGAAAAAAAGTTCCAGCTTGCAGCTTTCTGAAGAGGCACAAATTCCTAAAGATGTGCATGTCATGCACCTTTCCCAATATTCCCATATTGATGTCAGTGAAATGGCCCCTGTGAATCATCATCTCCTGCAGCTCCGTTGTGAAGAAACGTTGTGGTTTATGTACTTATTGGCAACGTGGTCAGGTGACAAGATGGATATGTGAGTTCCATCTATTGCCTCATTTGCAAAGATCCATGCAAGTGGCCTTGCACATTTGGAAGTTTTGCAGCAACTTCTGATTGGCCCAATACCTGCAGCTCTATGCAGTCCCACCAGTCTGAGCTTGTCTCATGGTGCCAGAACCAGCGTTCCAGTTTCCACAGGACTGAATGCTAGCTGCATTTCCAATTTGCTCAACCCAAGGGCTTGCCTGAACAACATACCCGTGGTATCCTGAGATTTGTCCTCATCCTCTTCCTGGAGTAATATGCATATTGTCTTGACATACTCCACCATTAGGCACATCAAGATAGATATCAACATCACAATGCTTTGATGCATAATGGAGGACCATTCATGAGGATGGCCATGCTTGTGCAACTATGGCATCTGCATAGGTAACCTGGGCAAAAAAGGGCACAAAAAGACTGTTTCCCATTGATCTCAAGCAAGGGGGGAGGGAGTAGATGATCACATTATGGAGCACTGACAACATGAAGCCAGAATCACCCGTGGCACAGTTTTGGTCCCAGCATGCATCAGGAGCATATGTCCAAATGCAAAGCAATGCAGGCACTGTGGGATAGCTTCCCACATTTCATTGCTCTCAAAGTTGACAGTAGTCTTCCTACTAGGTACCTGCTACTTTGATGAGAATGATGCTACTGGTTTAATGAGAATGATGGGGAGATATTGTCTCTACTTGCTGAAAAGCACCGCCTTCATTGTGTACATCAGAACGATCCATCATCAGCTGCCAAGAAGAACGCCTTTGCAAATGCTCACAGGACAGTCCAGAACAAACAGCGTAAAATGCAGGATGCTTGGTTAAGTGACCAGGCAGCTGAAATTCAGGGGCATGCTGACAGGAATGACCTGAAACGGTTCTATGAATCCCTTAACACTCTCTCTGGAACTTAGTCTCTCGGGAGCTTCCCTCTTATTAGTACAGATGGTTCAACTCTGATTACAGAGAAGGCTCAGATCCTGCAGAGATGGGCTGAACATTTTTGAAGACGTCCTCAACTGACCATCATTTATCAATGACAAGGCGATTGAGAGGATTCCCCAGGTTGACATCAACAGCGCCATGGATGATCCACCGGTAGTAGTCGAAGTTTCACAAGCTGTTAGCCAGCTATCCAGTGGCAAAACTCCAGGGGCAGATGCTATACCTGCAGAGGTCTATAAAGCCGGCGGTCACATACTCACAGAAAAGCTCACCGAGTTGTTCCAGTCTTTTTGGGAGCAAGGATCCATTCCTCAGGAACTGAAGGATGCATCCATTGTACACCTCTATAAGAGGAAGGGCAATCGACAGGTATGTGACAATCATCGGGGAATTTCGGTGCTTTCCATTGCAGGTAAAATCCTTGCAAGAGTGATGTTAAATCATTTAGTCACTCATCTGGAGTGTGGCCTCCTGCCAGAGTCACAATGTGGCTTTCATAAGGGCCGCGGGACTATTGACATGATCTTTGCTGCGCGCCAACTTCAGGAGAAGTGTCAGGAGCAGAATCGCGAACTTTACACAACCTTTGTTGACTTCACAAAAGCCTTCGACACTGTCAGCTGACAAGGTCTGTGGAGGATCATGTCAAAGTTTGGCTGCCTCCCCCCAAAATTCATTCAGATGGTACGCCAGTTTCATGATGGCATGATGGCCAGAGTGCTAGACACTGGAGAATCTTCTAAGGCATTCCAGTCACCAGTGGCGTCAAACAGGACTGTGTACTTGCACCTACACTCTTCAGCATCATGTTTACTGCTATGCTGAATGATGCCTTCCAGGACAGCGTTGCCAGAATCAGCCTTAAGTACAAAGTGGACGTGAATCTTTTCAACCTGAGGAGACTTCAGGCTATCACCAAAGTGAAAGAGACTGTTCTGAGAGATTTCTTGTTTGCCGATAATTGCGCCTGGTATGCTGGCTCTGAAGCAGAGATGCAAGTCAGTATGGACAAGTTCTACATAGCTTGTGACAACTTTGGACTCACCATCAGCAGCAGAAAGACTAAAGCCATGTATCAGCCTGTCCCTTATGCACCATATACAAAACCCACAATCACAGTCACAGGGCGGATGCTACAGGCAGTGGACCAATTCACTTACCTCGGCAGTACTCTTTCCCATGCAGCTAACATTGACATAGAAGTCACATGCAGAATAGCGAAGGAAAGTTCTGCTTTTGGTAGACTGCGCCGCACTGTATGGGAACGTTGAGGAATCAGCCAAGCAACAAAATTGAAGGTCTACAGAGCCGTGGTACTCACCACCTTCCTGTATGCCTATGAAATGTGAACTGTGTATTGGAGGCACGCAAGACAGCTTAATCACTTCCACATGACTTGTCTTCACAGAATATTACGCATCGGATGGCAAGACAAAATACCAGACACTGAGGTTCTCTCTAGAGCAAGTTTACCGTCAGTCCACACTCTGCTGATGAGTGCAAAAATTAGATGGGCAGGTCATGTCATTCGTATGCTGGACGAACGTATACCTAAGCAGCTCCTTTTTGGGGAACTCTCTATTCGCAAACGCTCGCGTGGTGGACAGAAGAAATGTTACAAAGACACACTCAAGGCCTCCCTGAAGTTGTTCGGAATTGATACAACCACCTGGGAATCGCTGGCACACAACTGCCCTGCCTGGCGCAGTCTCATTCACAAGAGATGCCAAGTTCTCGAAACAAGGCTTGTCTCTGAAGCACAACACAAGCACGTGCTGCACAAGTCCAAAGCTACCAGCGCAACGATTGCAATGCCTACACATGTCTGCCCAACATGTTCCAGGACATTTGGTGCCCGAATTGGCCTGATAAGTCATCTTCAGACACACTGTATCCAGTCACAAAGCACTTAGTGGTGTTGAGGTCTTCATCAATCATGATGGACGAACAACCACATGCTACTTTGAACTACATTGAATTAATGTACCTTTGACTTTATGAAACTGGGTAGTAAAAAATCAACCTTAATAAATTCAACCTTATCTCTTGGTGTGGACATGGCCTAAGGATAAGACAAGAAGCAATGAGCTTAACTTGCTGCAAAGGAGGTTTAGGTTGGACATTAGGAAAAAAATGTCAGGATGGTTAATCACTGTAATTAATTTTCTAGGGACATTGTGGGATCTCTGTCATTGGAGTTTCTAAGAGCAGATTAGACAAACATCTGTCAGGGATAGTCTCAAATATTGGGTATATCTAGATTACATGCCTCTGCTGACAGAGATATGTAAAATAGGCTACCCGACATAGTCAATGAAGAGGGAATTTAAATATCCCCGGGTTCATTAAAATAAAATTGGCTGCCGCGCTGTGCCGGCTCAGCTGATCGTCGGCACAATGCGCAAGTCAAGACATGGATCGGTCGACAAGGGAAGCCTTTGTTGACCGCTCCTGTAAACCTCGTTTCACGAGGCATAAGGGTGCAGTCAATAAAGGCTTCCCTTGTCGACCGATCCGCGTCTCAACTTGCACGCTGTGCTGACGATCAGCTGAGCCGGCACAGCGTGGCAACCATTTTTATTTTAATGAAGCCAGAGATATTTAAATCCCCACTTCATTGACTATGTCAGGTATCCTATTTTACATGACTCTGTCGGCAGAGGCATGTAATTTAGACATACCCATTGAGTCCTGGTTTACATGCAGGGGACTGGACTAGATGACTTCTTGAAGTACCTTCTAGTGGTACATTTTTATGACATTTAGGCTACGTCTAGACTGGCATGATTTTTCGCAAATACCTTTAATGGAAAAGTTTTTCCGTTAAAAGCATTTGCGGAAAAGAGCGTCTAGATTGGCAAGGACGCTTTTCTGCGAAAGCACTTTTTGCAGAAAAGCGTCCGTGCCAATCTAGATGCGGTTTTGCACAAGAAAGCCCCGATCGCCATTTTCGCCATCCGAGTTTTTTTTCACAAAACAATACCACATTGTCTACACTGGCTCTCGTGCGCAAAAGTATTTGCGCAAGAGGGCTTTTGCCCGAATGGGAGCAGCATAGCATTTCCGCAAGAACACTGACAATCTTACATGAGATCGCCAGTGTTCTTGCGGAAATTCAAGCGGCCAGTGTAGGCAGCTGGCAAGTTTTTTCGCAAAAGCCCCTTGCTTTTGCAAAAAAACTTGCCAGTCTAGATGCAGCCTTAGTGTATCTGATTAAATCAATCTAGCATTCCAGATAGATTTATTATTGATGGTCCTGATTGTTATGAAACTGTCAATTTTTAAAAAGAGAATTTCAAATATATTTGGGTCTTGTCTGGTTGAAAGTTGTTATTTTTGTTTACCATCATACAGTGTAAGCACTGTCACATAGTTTGTTTTTAGAATTTAGAATAATGAATCTGACAAACTATACTGTATACACAAACCAACATCGTAATTAAATTAAATAAACTAATTGACATAGCAAATGTAAAACCAAAAGCTGCAATTTGACAAACAAACCATTATCTATGAATGTCCCTCCTGCAGGGGGTGAGCAACAAAAGAATGGCCATACTGGGTCAGACCAATATGTTTAGCCCCGTACTTTGTCCTCTAACAGTGGCTACTACCAGATGCTTCAGAAGGAACTAGCAGCGTATTTAGAGTGATGTACCCCTGTTGTCCATTCTTAGCTTCTAGTAGTCAGAGATTTAGGAATATCCAAAGCATGGGGTTATGTCCCTGACAATTCTACAAGTGTCAACAACTTTAGTACGGAACAGATGTATACCGGGGCAATGTATAGTGGGAACTCCCTGTACTCAGATTAATTTGATAAGCATTGCCCTGCTCTCTCTGCTGCAAAGATCAGAGACCCACTGATATAAACTGGCTTTCCGTATATTTTGTCTCTTTGCCTTTTAGCAGATGTCACCAGATTCCTCTCTGTTTGAGCACATGAATCACTGAATTTCAAATGTCAGCAATATTTGAATTTTGTCCTTTGCCCCTAATAATGAAACATTCCATTTCATGAATCACCCTCTGTTTTGATGATACCTTTCATAACTGTCTCATCTTTTTTTTCATGTACAGAGTTGTCACACTTAAAACCTCAGCCACATTAGCCTTCTGCTTCTGCAGTTATCAGTGGAGGTCAAATAGCCTGGTGGTTATATTTCTTCAGAAAAAGGTAAGCAAGGCCTATTATCTATTTTGGTATCTAGTATAGTGAAATCCTGTAGCTCTTACTGTGAGATCACCTCATACTAGTCACAATTTTTTCTCCATTTTTATAAACGTATACATTTTTCATATTCAACATCAGTATGTTCATCTTGTGCAGAGCTCAGAACTGTGCGAAACCGTGGGGCTGGTGAACAGGGCTCGCCGCTGCTTGGCAAGCTCTGGTCATTGGAATGGCTCTGATGGAACCAAATTTTCAAATCAGCTTTCCACCAGGTTCTTTTAAAAGGCTTTCACAGCCACTTACAGATGCTGAACACTTTGCTATACCCTCAGTACCAATGTGACAGAGCCCCTCCCCCCATGCTTTATAAAATGGACTCATGGACGTGAATGTACATAACTCAAAAGTGGTTTGAGCAAATTATTTCATGTAACCCATCGATCTTCATGTAATGATTTGCCGGTTCTGTTTATCTTACTCTGTTGTATGTATCATTTGTGTATGGAAAATTAGATACGTGGAGTGGGGAATACTTGGTGAGTTTCAAATGTATGAATGGGAGACATGGTTGACCACTATGGATGGTTTACAGACATTTTTGTCAGGTGGTCAGGGAGGACGCATGACACCTGCGTGTTTTGAAACTCCAGCCTCTACAAGAAGCTAAAGGCTGGTATATTCTTCCCCTAGTATGACTTCAGGTCGGGGATATGCAGACGCCACTGTGCATCATCGGGGAACGCAGCCTACTTCCTCATGCTGTGGCTGATGAAGCCCTACACTGGCCACATCGACCTGAGCAAGACCATTTCGATGCCTGCCTGGGCAGGACCCCCATCCAGGCTGAATGTGCTTTCGGCCACTTGAAGGTGATGTTCAGGTGCTTCCTGACCTGCTTTGATGTGGGGGAACACAACATCCCCCAGGGGGCCTTGGCCTGTTGCATTCTCCACAACATTGTGGAGAGCAGGGGGGAAGTCTTCCAGGAGAGGGGGCAGAGGCTGGCTGGGAGGGAAGAGCCTTCCAGCAGCTGTGCACAGCTGCCATCTGGCAGGCCCATCAGGTGGGGGGGTAAACATTTGTGAGGCCTTGAGGGAGAGTTTCTCTTAAGGATCCCAGTTACTCTCCCCACGGCCTCCCACTAGGGGCCTGTACCTTGCACTTCTCTGCCTTTCCCACAACAATCCCTCCTTCCCCCCTTTCCTATATACTCAATGAAAACAACAGTTGTGTGTTTCAACAAAAAAGCATTTGCATTTTTTTATAATAAAAATAATTGGGGGTGGGGGTACTGAGAACCTTGATCTGGAGAGGAAGAAGAGAGGCTCAGAGCTGGGGCTGAGAGTAGTGCATATCAGGTCTGGAAATTCCACCTTGGGTTCAGGGTCCTCTGCAACCTCAGTGGGGGGAGAAGGGGTGAGGCAGGAACAACAGGGGTATAGGCAGGAGGTGGGACTAGTGTGGAGTCAGGCATGGTGGGGGGCAGGGATAGGCATGGCCCGGGGGACAAGGACAGGAGCAGGGACAGCAGCCTGGTATGCCATCATCTCCTGGATGGTGGCACACATGTTGTGGCCCTGCTGCACCAACTCAGTCCACATTTGGGCCTGCCATTGAGAATCATCCTGGACCTTCTGGGCCAGGGTCTGTTGCATGTCCCAGAGGATGAACACATGCTCCCTCATGAGGTCCTCCTGTACCCTCCAGCACCTGCAGCTCCCCCAGGGTGGGGTGGCTGGCTCACCTGCCAGTGCTCACCCCTCAGTCAAGGCTGGTCCAGCTGTGGAGAATAAAAAGAGAGAAATGTGGTCAGTCATCCATGCAGACACTGTCTCTGAGGTGTTGCTCTCTTCTGTGAGCTGCGAGCAACAGTCCTTGGGGCACAGGATGGTGAAGTCCCATGAGCAAGCCTCACAGGAGCCCAGAGATGCCCAGGAGACCATCCTTTCCACCTCACATTCCATCCCACGAACTAGCCATTCTGGGATCCCATGAGTGGGAGAGGGGCCTGGACCAGCCTCGGCTTCCATTGGGGCTGCACAAACATGCTCCTGGCAGCCCTGTCACCAGGAGCAGGTGGTGTCTCAAGCATGGAGGCATGTCCGTATGCTGCGTGTGGCACTCCTCAGTCTGTCTTAGGGCGTGCATGTGCCCTTTTCCCCAGCCTCCTCCCAGCAGTGGCTGGTTGTGGGCACATGCATCCACATGCACAGAGCATGAGGGCAAGGTTGAGAAGGCTGAGTGATGATCACAACCAGCATCTCTGAGCCAGCCTCCCCCACCCTATGTGTGTGAAGAACTACGAGCACTCTCCTGATAATCCCTCCCCGGACTCAGAGGGTGCTTGGGAGACATCCAGGCCCTGGGGTACTGGCTCCACGCTGATGGTGACGGTGCTGGCCATCTCTTTCTCCTCCTCCATCTGATTGTCCTCCTCCTCATTGGCTGGGACCTCTGGGCAGGTGATGACAGGTGTCTCCAGTCCTGAGTCCACCACCAGGGATAGGGAAGTGGCTCCCCCCAGGATGTGACAAAGCTCATTAAAGTAGGAGCAGGAATGGAAGTGCTCCTGGGCCTTGGTGTAGCCCTGCTGGAGATCCTTGACCTTGCTCCTGACTTAATCTAGAGTCCTGGGCCGGTGTCCCCTCATGGCCAGGGCCTTGGCCATCTGGCCATAGATGTCAGTGTTCCTTCATCTGGAGCAGAGATCCTGGAGGGTATCCTCTTCATCTCATACCTCCAGGAAGGACAGGATCTCTGCCCCAGACCAGGATGGTTCATGTCTTTTCATGCCCTTGGCAGGCTCCTGGGAGCCCTGGGCATGCTTCCTGGGAGGCCAGTGGGCTTGAGGCTGGGCCATGGCCATGGAGAAGTGTGGCAATGTCAGCTGCGTGGTGAGGTGCAGCTCCCAGGACTGGCTTCCTGCCACAAGCCTTGTCCCGGGTGCCTGTGCCAGGAGACAGGCCCTATAGAGTTATGATGAGTGTGGATGGAGATGCCTGCAGGGCATCTGTGTTATTTCCTGTAGGCCTCTTTTTTCAACAGAACTCCTTTTTCCGCATCCACACATCCCTTTTTTCTGAAAAAGCTTTTTTGGAAAAAGCATTATTCCTCATAGAATGAGGTTTATGGCCGTTGGGAAAAGCCCTGCGTTATTTTGACTTTTTGTTGAAAGAATGCAATTGCAGTGTGGATGCAAGTATTGCTTTTCTGGAATAACAGCAGTATAGACATACCCTCACTGGTGTTCTACAAAGTAAACTGCTGCATACCTCTCCCCTTAATCACTGATTAGCTCCTACAACTTAAAATGTCTGGCCTCTTCCTCAACTCCATAAAAGTTACTCTAATAGCAATCACTGCATTATACCTTAAGACTGGTGACACCTCCATTTTTGCACATGCCATGACAAAGAGTTTGCTGAAGGGTCTATAAGTCCTATACCTAGATATTAAACAATTTACTCAGTCATGGGACCTGTATTTGGTCCTCAACTACTTAATCCACTCAACTTTTGACCCCTAGAAACATGTTCCCTCCTACATTAATTAATGAAAATAGCAATTTTATTAGCCATCTGTGACAGGACCTCCTGCCCTGTGCCTCTTCCAAGGGGTGACACCCTACAAACTGACCCTCACCAGTAGTCCCTGGAAGCTCAGTCATGCACAGGGTCAGGCCTAGCAGCCTAGTCACTCACAGGGTCAGGGCCAATGATGTAATCACTCACAGAGTTGGACCCAGTGGCCTAGTCCCTCACAAGATCAGTGTTCCCCCTCCTTGGAGTCACTGGGGTGGGGGAAGGGGGGCCCGGACCCACCCTCTGCACCAGCCCCCAGCCCAGGGCCCTGTTGGTGGTGGATGCATTCCCAACCACAAGCTCAGTGGGGAATTCCTCTGAAATGTGCCAAGCTCACTGGGCTACCTCTTGGTCCCTGCCCTGGGCTGCTTCTTATCCCTGTCCATCCATATAGAGCATGGTTTGGGCATCAGGCTGCCATGCTGCAGGCTGCTGCTCCCCTGGATGCTGCTCCAAGTGCTGCTGCTGCTCCTCGGGCAGCTGCTCTTCAGATGGCTGCTCCTCTGGCTGCCACTCCCTCTGGCTTGTGCTGCTCCTTCAGCTGTGGCTCCTCCAGTTGCAGCTTCACTGGCTGCAGCTCTCTCTGGCTCAGGCTTCCTTGCAGGGCTCTACTGGCTGCGTGCTGATTGGCCTGGGGGTGGGGGAGCATGCTAAGCCCCTTCCAGGGCATGGGTGCCTAGTGGGAAGGGGGAGCAAAGAGGCTTCCTCACCCCCAGACCAATCATGGGGGTGGGGGAGTCCTGCCCCTTCCCATTTAGGCCCCGCCCCTTCCAGGATGGCCCGGGGCTCCTTCAAACATTTTTTAAGTGGCCACCAGGCAAAAATTATTGCCCACCACTGCTCTGGACAGAAGGTCAGAAGCTTTCTGAAGCTCACTTAAATTTTCCATTTCCATCACAGACCTCCTACTGGATTTCTGCACCTGACCATGCTAGCAAATAAAGAATGTGACCCCTCCCCACACACCTCTGCTAGGATTCACACTACAAGATCAGTATCTATGTTAGTATCATTCCTATGGGCTTCAGAGCACACGTTCATCAAACACTATGCTTTTATGCAAGGACCATTGTCCGATATTAGATTGTGCAGAGCTGTATGGTCTACAGCCTTCCCATCAGAGCTGACGTCGCTGCATTGTCAACAAATAGTGCTTTTTAGTCCCTGGGCATGGAGCACCTATAGGGACATCTCTCACAAAGAAGAAGAGGAGGATACTCACCTGTGCAGTAACTGATATTCTTTGAGATGAGTGCCCCTGTGGGTGTTCCACTATGCACCCTCCTCCCTTCTATTTGGTCTGATATGGTCTCTTTTGTAGATGAGGAACTAAGGAGTTGGGCTGCACACCATGAACAATATCAAGGGACTATCAGTGCATGAGGCAGGCACCATGTATGCACAGTCCAAGAGGACACTTCTGTAGAAATCTCTGAGTGTCAGCGCAGAGGTGCACAGATGCCTGAGGTTTGGCTAAACAAGGCCAGGTTCTTTCTCACTATGTGGTATCTCTTCTTTGAACTAATTGTGGAGGGGAGAGAAAGAGTAAATGCACAAGATGGCTTTGGGTTAGAAAATCTAATGACCAGTTATACTGTGTATTAATGCATTTGTACGTAAGTGGAATGGTGATGGAAATCAGTGTGATCGGTTCAATAGATGACTTGCATTGTTGGTGGGGGCCACTGCATGGTGTTTGCTTTGTGCAAGAACTGGATTTTCTAATCAAAAGCCATCTCAGATCATCCTGAAATGAGAACACAGCATTTGTCTTTTGTCTGTATGACTTCAAGATATGTATTGCCTGGGGAAGTGGGAAGAATACCATACCTCAACCTATATGTTAACACAAAGTTTACTTGATGTTCCTTCATCTTGTGACACTGCATCATTACCAGTTTGTATACAATTCAATACTAAGTTCAAAATCATTTACTTCTGAAATCTTTATTAGAATCCAGCACTGAGTCAAACACACACTGTTCACATTCAATAGCTACATGTTTCAGTATAAAACACTGTGAAAGAAAATAATGTGTGATTCCATTCTGAAAAAAACAACCCCACAGCCTCCCACGTCTTGGATCCTAAATAAGCCAAAAACATTTATAATCCTGCACAGTCGTCAACAATGAGGTAGAGCTAGTAATTTACATTTCTATTTTCAAGCAAGCAAAATCATTCATGTCTCTTCACATTTTGATTATTTTACTTTGTTTTAAAAACCAGCCTTGTAAAACAACAGTATTGGGTTTTTCACTTGGGGTACGTCTAGACTACAGGGTTTTGTCGACAGAAGTTTTGTTGACAGATACTGGAGCGTCTAGACTACATCCAGTTGTGGACGCAAAGGACAGTGTAAATGCAATAATGCCTTCTATCGACAGAACTCTGTCAACAAAAGGCATTATTCCTCGCAGAATGAGGTTTACATACGTCGACAAAACTGTTGAGTTTTGTTGAGTTTATGTCGACATAACTCAAAAGCAGTGTGGATGCAGGTATAGTTTTGTTGACAAAAGTCCACTTTTGTCGACAAAATCCTGTAGTCTAGACACACCCTTGGATAAAAAACTGTTTCAAATCCCAACAGCATAGAATTGTAGGAAGGAAAAAAAGCAGACGATTTTCAATTCATTATTTCTTCTTTTTCCATTAATTTTCCTGGTATCATTCACAATCACCTAACTGCAAAAGTTCTCTTCACAGATATTGTTTCAACCACCAAGCATGAAATACTCATGAAGAATCATAATCACATTGCAAGCACTCAGGGCTCAAATTCCTAATGCATCAAATTCCTAACGTTTCACAAGGCATAAGGGAGCAGTAGACAAAGGCTTCTTTTGTCGAGCGATCTGCATCTAGACTGCCGCACTGTGACAGATCAGCTGATTGTCGGCACAGCGCAGCGGCCATTTTTATTTTAATGAAGCGGGGATTATTTAAATCTCCACTTCATTGACTATGTCAGGTAAACTAGTTTACATGGCTCTGTCGATGGAGCCATGTAGTCTAGACAGACCACTATAGTCTATAGATGAACACCTGTCTCCCTGCCCTGAAAATCTAGGTGGAAGGATCCAGTTCAAAGGATGTTTCTTGTCTTTGTGGTCTCCCAAAGCCCCAGTTTGAATGAAAATTGTCAAGACAAACAATTAGCTCATTAACAACCCTAAACATTTTACAAAGAGTTCGTGTATTGCTGTTGAAGGCTAATGGTATATTAGGGTGCATTAGGAGGAGCATTGCCAGCAGATCTAGAGAAGTGATTATTCCCCTTTATTTGGCTCTGTTGAAGCCACATTTGGAATATTGTGCCCAGTTCTGGGCCCCTGCTATAGAAAGGATGTGGATGCATTGAAAAGGGTCCAGTGGAGGGCAACCAAAATGATTAGGGAGCTGGAGCATATGACCTATGAGGAGAGGCTGAGGGAGTTGAGTCTGTTTAGTCTGCAGAAGTGAAGAGTGAGGGGGGATTTGATAGCAGCCTTCAACTTTCTGAAGGGAGGTTCCAAAGAGGATGGAGACAGACTGTTTACAGTAGTGATGGATGGCAGAACAAGGGGCAATGGTCTCAAGTTACAGTGGGAGAGGTCCAGGTTGGATATTAGGAAAAACTATTTCTCTGAGAGGGTGGTGAAGTACCCTAGGAAGGTGGTAGAGGTTTTAAGTCCGAGCTTGACAAAGTCCTGGCTGGGATGATTTAATTAGGGTTGGTCTTGCTTTGGGCAGGGGGCTGGAGTCGATGACCTCCTGAGGTTTCTTCCAGCCCTAGGATTCTATGAGTCTATGATTGCTGTTCATTTTACTGAATAGCCGCCATATTTTAAATAGAAAGGCAGAGTAAAATATTTAAAGAAATAAAATAAAAAACATTCTACCTTCTCCCATTTCCCCCCTTAAACAGGCAGCAACAATTACCTTATGCTTTAAATCTAACCCAGATCACCTGCAGCAATAACTGATGATACAGTCAGTATACCTGTGCCTTAGAAAGGGAAGTTATTGGTATGATTCTACCTATTATGCAGGTAGGAAGCAGAGAGAGAGAGAAATTACGTGTCTTGCCCATGGTTCTTTCTTTGATAGAAAAGAACATACCCACATAGCAAATCTCTCTTTGTCTTGCCAAATACTTTGCTATGTAATTTACTGGGGAAATAGATCCTATGATAGCTATAGCGTTTAATGGCATAAATCCTGACTTGTTTGTCATCTGAAATATATTGAACTTGAAGTTCTCTCCAAGTCTGCAAATAAAAGATGTGTGGTTGTTGTTTTAATCAGCTCATTTCCAAAGTGGGTATCAGAAGCAAAAACTAATATATGCAGTCATGACAGAATCCTCTCTATTCTTCAGTGGATCATTTGATAATGCAAACATTACCCACGTGAAAAGTAGCATCTGTTAAACATAGGAAACAGTTTCAATTAATTTCTTCATACACATCTCTAGACTCTAGTTGACAGAGATGGTGAGGGGAATTTTTAATGAATGGAAAAGTGAAACAAGCCCACATATCATAATGGATAGAATGGAGAAGAGAAGGGAAATATCAGCAGTGTTTGGTGACTGGGGAAGTTGTACAAGCAATTCCACAAAGTTATGCTTTTGACACACAAGTTAGGTTTTGACAGCATAGCCACTGGCCACAGGCAACTTCAGTGACAAAGTAATGAGGGGAGACAAGAGCATCCTTTTTTCTGGTTTTCTTTATAGACCATAAGGCAGAATATTCATCTAATATAAACCAACCTAGTTCAAGACAGTTATGCCAATTTACCCCTGCTGAGTACCTGGCCCTATTTGTGAAGAAAGATGGAAGAACTAATTTATATCTATCTTTATCACTGGGAAGAATGATCATAGGAATTTCCATACTGTCTTAACAGTCCATCTTGGCCAATCTCCTGTATCAACAATGGTCAGTACCAGATACGTGAAGAAATACACACAAGAAAACTTGCTGTGGCTAATTATGAGGTATCCTGCCTCCAGAAAAAAGGTTCTACTTAATGTTCAATAGTTAGAGTTTGGCTTATGCCCTGAACCATGAGGATTTAAATCCTTTCTGAAATTGTTTGTTTTTAGTACTTACTATTTTAATACCTGGCTCTCTTGGTATCAATATAAAAGGTCAAATCCTTTTAAAAATGTCCTTGGATTTTGGCCTGAGCATATTGTGGAAATGAATTCCACAAGCTAATTGTGTGAAAAGTATTTTCTAGTCTTAATTTTTAACATGCTATCTATCAGTTTTTCTATTCACTTAATGATGATCTCATACAGTCGCTGAACCTTTACTCCCCTTAATTTCACTATACCCTTTTTGAAAGGGATTGACTAGAACTCAACTCAGTATTCTAAATGACAGCGTAACATTGTCAGTTGCATACTGAACTGGGAAAGCAAGGACAAGAGAAGATGCAGAAAGGATAGCAAAGATCTGTCAAGTTCATACATACAGCAAGAAGTTAAAATATCCAGGTAAACAATGAGGCACAGATTTAAAAAGGTATTTAGGTTGGTATCATGGTAAATCCCAGTGGTCACCTAGCCACATTGTATGATACTTCAACCCCTTTAAAAATCTGGCCCTAAAGGCATAGCCAAAACAACCTTAATTCTGCTCTATAGCATAACCATGAAAAAAAAAGTTAAAATAGTAAATACCAAACATCTTTTAAAATGAGTAATCTAACATGGGCCAATAGATATTTAACTTTAGTCATGATGATGACGATGATGATGGGTGATCACTCATTGCCAAGTATGATCATCTTCCATGGGAGTTATGGACCCTCAGGTGGCTGATAAGGCTGATCCTTGAACCACAAGTCAGAACTGTAATGGATTATAGACTCATAGACTCATAGACTTTAAGGTCAAAAGGGACCATTATGATCATCTAGTCTGACCCCCTGCACAGTGCAGGCCACAAAATCTCACCCACCCCTCCTAGAATAATCCTCTCACCTATATCTCAGATATTGAAGCCTTCAAATACTTTGAAGACCCCAAGATGCAAAGAATCCTCTAGCTGTGATCTGTACTCCATGCTACAGAAGAAGGCGAAAAACCTCCAGGGCCTCTGCCAATCTACCCTGGAGGAAAATTCCTTCCCGACCCCAAATATGGCGATCAGCTAAACCCTGAGCATGTGGGCAAGACTCATCAGCCAGACACCCAGAAAGTTCTCTATAGTAACTCCTATCATCCCTCCATTGACCTATTTCCCACTGATAATGAATGGTCAATTAGTTACCAAGATCATTTTATCTCATCAAACCATCCCCTTCATAAACCCATCTAGTTTAATCTTGAAACCAGACAGATCTTTTGCCCCCACTACTTCCCTTGGAAGGCCGTTCCAGAACTTCACTCCTCTAATGGTTAGAAACCTTCGTCTAATCTCAAGTCAAGATTACAGTGAGGACAGATGTTTTCAAATACAGCAGGAGGCTGTTGACCTCCTAGAAGCCAGTATCTTCTTCCTCCTGCTCCTCTTCTCCTCTTCAGCATGTCAGTGGGCAAATTCAAAAAGGAGGGAGCCATTGCATAGGACTTGTCTCTATTTTGAGTGATCTTGGGTGACTATCTCCCAAGTGTCAATATCAATGTTGCACTTCTTTACGTTATCCTTTAGCAAGTTCTTATAATGCTTCCATTGTCCTCCCACATTATGGTATCCTTTCAGCTGAGAAAACAGGACCTGTTTTGGGAGGCGATGGTCTGGAATCTGAACAATGTCCAGCAAAGTTGCTGATGGATGATCATTGTCTCAGTACTGCTTGTCTTTGTCTCTTCTAGAACACTGATGGTAGTGCACATGTCTTTCCATTTAATCTTCAAGATCTTGAAGAGGCAGCATTGGTGATACCTCTCAAGGACTTTCAAGTGATGTCTGTAGGTTGTCCAGGTTTCAGACTCAAACAATAATGTTGGGAGAATGATGGTTTGATAGACAAGAAGTTCGGTGTCTGTTCAAAAAAATCCTGTGCCATAAATGAGCAAAGACTGCACTGACATAGCTCAGACAATCCTGGATTTCCACATCAATATCTGATCTGAATGAAAGACAACTTCCAAGGTAGAGAAAATGATTGATATTCTCTAGTGCCTCTCTGTTGATTTTAATTGATGGGGCATATGGTATCGCATTTGAAGAGGGCTGTTGAAGCACTTTGGTTTTTTTGATGTTGAGAGTGAGACCAAGACATGCATAAGTTTCAGCAAACACATTCAAAATAGCCTATAGATCTTTCTCAGAATGGGCAACAACTGCATTATCATCAACATACTGAAGTTCTACAATAGATGTGGTGGAAATCTTACTCTTAGCTATCAGCCTGCTAAGCCTAAACAGCTTTTCATTCATTCTGTAGATGATTTCAATGCCAGCTGGGAGCTTCCCAGTAATTAGGTCAAAAATGACTCAATAAAGACTGCACACATGGTTGGGACAATGAAACAGCACTGACTGACTCCTGTTTGTACTTTGAAAGGTTCACTCTGGGAGCCAACAACTGCTCAGAACAGTTGCTTCCATGTTGTCATGAAGCAACTTTAGGACTCTGATGTATTTGTCAGGACAACCAATCTTCAGAAGTACAGTCCAAAGGGCATGGTGTTCACTGAGTCAGAGGCTTTCATTAGATCAATAAAAACCATATACAGTGGCCAGTTTTGCTCCTAACACTTCTTTTGCAGCTGCCGTGCAATGTAGTTCATATCTGCAGTTCCTCACATGGTTGGAAGCCACTCTGTGACTGATAAAATTTCTTTTGATGGGGCAGAAGTCAGATTGCAAGGACCCAAGCCAGAACTTGGCCTGCAACAGCAAGGAGAGCGATATCATGATAGTTTCCACAGTCCACTTTATCGTCCTTTTTAAAGAGAGTAACAACTAAGGCAACCCTCATTTCACTTGTTATCTTTTCCTTTAGCTAGATTTTAAGGATAAGTAGGCTAAACTACCAAATTCTCTCTGATCTACTACCTTTAAAGATTTCAGCGGGGATCCCATCTAGACCTGCTCTTTTGTTGTTCTTCATCTGCTTGATGTCATTATATACCTCATACAAATTGGGAGGGTCTCCAAACTCATCCCTAGAAGGTCGTTGCAGGATTTGCTCAAGAACTTCATCTGCAACCATGGAATTATGATTAAGAAGATCTTCAAAATGTTATTTCCAGTGAAATTAATAGCTTAATTTTCCTTCAAAAGTGTGTTTCCATCCTTTGAGAGAAGGGGGTTCGTGCCCATAAATAGCCTTAATACCACTAGAAAAACCATGTATATTATGGGTATTCATAAAATGTTGGAGTTTTGTCCTTTCTCAGTTCACCATTTGTTCCTGAATTCTCTGCTTTTATGTTGGACTTCTGCCTGTGACTTAGCATGGGCTTCTCTCTTCATCTTGCAATTTATATAATTCTACCAAGCATGAAATGCATTCTCTTCTCATTGATGAGCTGCTCGATTTCAACATCATTCTAATCAAACCAGTCCTGATGCTTCTAAAAAGGAGTAATCTATTGTGGGCCCACAGGTATTTAACTTTATTCATTGGAATAATGTGTTAATTGCGCAGAATCACTATAGGGCAGTTAAGTTTACTTCTGTATCTTAACTGTTAATTTCCATATATTTACAGGTTTGGGGTCTTCTATTTAAATGACCTGGATTTGTAATTCTTCTTGTGAGATCAATTTCAATGTCAGTGCAACTTTAAAAAAAATCCGTAAATAATTTGTATTCCCAGCCTTTAATTCCTTAATTAATTATTTGTTTGTCTGTTTTATTTATTTAATTTATTTTTATATATGGGTGCAGGTCATAAGGCAGTGGGCCTATGCATGGGAATTATATTATCTCTTCCTCTTCAAGTACATAATGAAGATAATAAAGGAGAAGCCTGCTATTAGGAAGTGGTACTCTTCTGAAGATTAATTGAGAGAATGAATTGCATACAACTGCAAAAACAGAATGTTCTAATCATGCTGAAGATGTATGATTATTTTCTCCCTCATATTCATTTTTCATGAAGAGTAACAATTGAGTTGACGGGCTAATTATTATAGCATTCCCTGTATCATAATAGCAGTCATAATATACTAGTCAATCAAAATCTAACCCTTACAAGACTTATGTTTTTGAAGACCCCAACATTTTCTTTTGTCATTTATCATAGACTATCTCCTTCATAGGGATTTCAAATGAAACCTTTCAAAGTTAGGAGGCCTTTGTCCCCAAACTTTTTGTTTAGGCTAGCAATGTGACCTATCTGAAATATTTGGAACCAGACCCCAGTTCCAAACTCTTCAAAAGTTCAGGAGTATTTGCATCTAAGGTGTTGTGGAAAGTAGTTTAAAGAAAGAACCCACAGATAATAGTTACAGGGTTAAAGAAGCTACTACGCTCAAGAATTTTGACTCAAAATCCATGGCTACGTCTACACTGGCACCCTTTTCCGGAAATGCTTAAAAAGGAACAGTTTTCCGTTATAAGTATTTCCAGAAAAAGCGCGTCTACATTGGCAGGATGCTTTTCCGGAAAAGCACTTTTTCCGGAAAAGCGTCCGTGGCCAATGTAGATGCACTTTTCCGGAAAAAAGCCCCGACCGTCATTTTCTCAATCGGGGCTTTTTTGCGGAAAAGACTACTGTGCTGTCTACACTGGCCCTTTTCCGGAATAGTTTTTCCGGAAAAGGACTTTTGCCCGAATGGGAGCAGCAGTTTTTATGGAAAAACACTGACAATTTTACAGTAGATCATCATTGCTTTTCCGGAAAAGCAAGCGGCCAGTGTAGACAGCTGGCAAGTGATTCCAGAAAAGCGGCTGCTTTTCCGGAATAAGTGGCCCAGTGTAGACACAGCCCCTATGTATGGCTGCTGTGACCAAATGAATCAGTAATAGCCAGTCATTTATAAATATCTCCCCTTTTTCTTTTCAGTAAATAGAGTGGGTACTTAGCAAATGTATTAACATGTTTATGTTGCTTGTTTGACAGAAGAATTTTGAAGCAGTGCATTTGGGGAGCTCTTGTGCCCTGTAGCTGCACTACTACTCCATATTGGCCGGGTTGCCCTAGAAGATTAATAGAGACAGGGTTGACTGTCTACTAAACTGGATGTTAGCTCAACTGGATGTTGAAATGACCTTCTAGAGCATATGCTCTACCATGCTTCACTGTCAAGCCACCCATTCATCCTCACACCAGTGCTCATTTCTGTTCATGGAATTTGACAATTGATCACATCCACTCAGATTAGCAGGTCATGGAAAAATGTAAGGAATACCAAGTTCTTTTCTTGCATTTGTTGACTACAAAAAGGCATTCAACTCAGCAGAGTTGAACTCTGTATTCAACATGCACAATGAAATCAGAATTGACCCAAGGTACATTGACCTGCTGGAAGAAATTAACTAAAATTGTTCAGAAATAACATTACTCAATGTCCTGTGCTTAATTTTTGTACACAGACAAGATGACACAATCTCACCAAAGATTTTTGCAGTAGTACAGTTCAAAACACTGAATCAGAATTGGCACAGAACTGTTAACACATGTTTTCTTTGCTGATGATTGTCTAAGATTTGCAAAGGACACAGCAGAGCTGGAGAACAAATTGCTGCAAGTGGAAACACTTTTGCATGATATTGGGTTGGAAGTAACCATTAGCAATGAGCATTGCACAACAGGAATTGTCACTGTAAATGGAAAAGAATCGAGGTCATTTACCTGGGCCAGCAGCTGTACAAAGACAACTCATTTGAATGGGAATACAGTGGGAGGAGAAAAGAGGGGAGGGCAAGTTCCAAGAAAATAAAGTATCTTTAACTGCCCATAAGAAAAGGAAAGAATTGTTTAACTCCATGGATTTGGAAGCGATGGTACATGGAGCAGAAAGTCAATCAACAACAAAAGTGAATGAAAAATATTCACTGTCACCCAGGGTACGTCTAGACTACACACTTCTTTTGAAAGAAGCTTTTTCGAATCTTTCGAAAAAGCTTCTTTTGAAAGAGATCATCTAGACAGCCACAACTTTATTCGAAAAAGGGATCCGCTTTTTCAAAAGAAAGCTCCCAGGCAATCTGGATGCTCTCTTTTGAAAAAGCCCTGTTTGCGGTCAAGAACGACTTTTTTCAAAAGAGCAGGTGAAGTTTTTTAAAAAAAAAGGCCTTTTTTTTTCCGAAAAAACCCTGTAGTCTAGACGACAGCCCCAGAGAGCAATACAAAGGCAAAAGTGTAAGCTATCACTCTGGCTACGTCTACACTGGCCCCTCTTCCGGAAGGGGCATGTAAATTTCACGAGTCGTCGTAGGGAAATCCGCGGGGGATTTAAATATCCCCCCGTGGCATTTAAATAAAAATGTCTGCCGCTTTTTTCCGGCTTTTAAAAAAGCCGGAAAAGAGCGTCTAGACTGGCCCCGATCCTCCGGAAAAAGTGCCCTACTTCAAAGTAGGAATAAGAGCCTCCGGAAAAGGGCACTTTTTCCGGAGGATCGGGGCCAGTCTAGACGCTCTTTTCCGGCTTTTCTAAAAGCCGGAAAAAAGCGGCGGACATTTTTATTTAAATGCCGCGGGGGATATTTAAGTCCCCCGCGGATTTCCCTACGACGACTCGTGAAATTTACATGCCCCTTCCGGAAGAGGGGCCAGTGTAGACGTAGCCCATGCTTCTTGTGCAAGAAGCCTTTTGCACAAGAGATTTTATGCAAAAACTTCTTGCACAAGAGCAAGTCTACAACTCAATGTGCTCAATGTGCGATGTGCTTTTGCACAAGAAAGCGTCCACACTACATGGACACTCTTGCACAAGAAAGCTCTGATGGCCATTCATGGAATGACCATCAGAGCACCTGTGCTTTTTCCCTCTGGAGCATCCACACTTGCCTTTTTGCACAAGAACTCTTGCGCTAAAGGGAGTTATTCCTTGTAAAATGAGGTTTACCTATGGGGGGAAAAAGCCTTCTGTTCTGCCATTTTACTCTTGATTTCCTTGCGCAAAAGCACATTTGAGGTGTAGATGCTCCATGGGTTTTTGCACAAAAACAGCTGGTTTTGCACAAAAACCTTGCAGTGTAGACATAGCCATACTGAATGAGGAGCTCAGAAAACAAATAGACATGATCAGTGTAGTGCAGGAAATGTATGATGCAAAGTAAAGATGGACAGGTCATATGGTCCACAGGTTAGAGATAAGGTGAATAACCTGCTTCAGTGACTGGATTCCCAGAAACCACAAGCAACCACTTACTGGACAGATAAAAATACAGTGGGCCAATCCTATGACAAAACTCTATGGTCAAAAATGGAAAGAATGTGTTCGCAAAATACAACGGTGGTGTCAACTTGTCTTCATAAAGGGACAGATGAGAACAAGCTGGACAAAGGTGAACAAAAGTGATGAACATGTTTAAGGCAAATTTGATGTTGGGCTTTTGGTGTCTTTTCACCATAAGTGTCTCTTTTCCCCCTACTGAAGCTAACTACAAAAAGTGTTAAAAAATTCACAGGTCTGATACAATTCCATTGCAGAATTTCTGTTGTTTTCAGTCAGAATAGGATAAGGCAGCACAGCAAAATCTTACCAATTAAATTATCTCTATTTTTTACTCTGTCTCTAGAATCATTTTAATTTGCTGATTCCTAATGAAAAAAGATGGAGATTTGCAAAAAAAATCCCTGAAAGACAAAAACACTTTCACTGGTTCTACAATGCAGAAAAATAAATAAAAATTAATAATAAATACCATTTATGATAAAAAAAAAAACCTCCAATACTTCTTCCACTTATCACACCGATAGGCTCCTGGCCTGTTGTGAAAAGGGGGAGGGGTGTGACAGAAGAAAGGAAATGCACATCATAGCCCAGAAGGGATTTGAAAGACAGAGGCTAAATTCCCCTTAATGTGCCAAATTTTCAAGGTCTGACTTCTCTTTTTTGCCAGCAGTGCTTACAATTGAAGAAGGGGAGTGCAGAGAATGATAGAGAAACTTAAAAAAAAATCACCAGACTACTGGAAGTGACTGAGTGCTCTTAATTTTTCCTTAGAAGCTTAAAAGAAAACGAGCAACATTCTTCTCATTTATGTTGGGAGAGAGAGCCTTTATGTTATTAAACACTTATGTCTGGTCAACTCTGGATGTAATCAGCACAAGTCAGAAGTGAAGCACAGAATAAAACAAGGGATGGCAAGAACTTTGCCATAGCAAATATTGCCACCTTCAAAGATTCTTTCAGCGTGGATTATTTTTTTCTCATTTCAGAATATATTTCTTCAATTTTTTCTCTCTCCATTGGTCCCTCATTTTTTATCTCTCTTGTAAAGGTAAATTTTTGAAAGAGGTTCACTACCTTAGCTATTTTTGACAACAGTTTCACCTCCGTATGTTTATTAATGCTCTTATCTGTAGTGCTTCTTTTGCTCATCTCATATTTTTTTAAAATTGTTTTATTCTCCGTAAGCCTTTTGGCAACAATACATTTTTATAGGCTCCTTATTCTTTTTCCTCTCTATGGGATAAACCATAAGTAAGAGTACTCATTTGATTATCTCCCTGCTTTGCCATTCAAACAACCCTACTCCTCTTCCAAATACTGGCCTTTGAACAATTCCTTGTAAGGCCATATTAGCTTCTTATTGTTCCTCATATTACATTCTTTTCAAATAAACTGCACCTTAGCCTCTTGCCCTTTACTGATACCTAGATTTGGCAAACCGGCCAACTCTGTGGTTGACTGACAGCAAACAGTATTAAGTGGTTTAGTTGAACCAGCTTGCTTATGCAATTCCTTTATGCTGGTTTGCAGATAAATTACAAGGTGAGAAAAATCAAGTTCCCAAAGAGTTCCTTTCTCTTAAAGAACTTATCCCTTGGGAACTTTCATTCTACATATAAAAAAGACACTGTTTCTCTGTATGTTAGGGACTCAGTAGTTAGAACGTCTTCCTATTTATTCCTAACTTAATGAGAATATTTTAATATTCTACCATTTCTAGCCTCATTTACTGACTGCCTTAACGCTTACTGCCAAATACTTTCAAGCCATGTTCCAAGGTGCTATGCATCCCCAATTCCAATTGAAGACAGCGAGTGGCAGGTTGTTGGCCTCCCATTTCTTTTTTTTCAAAGTCGTCCGATAACTATCCATTTCCCACCCTAAAATTACCGTAGTTCTCCCCTGCCAAAAGGTTTGAGAAATGCCCAAGGACAATGAGCTTTCTTCTTCCAAAAGGCATGTTGGTGCCTTATGCAACTAGAGTGAGAATACCTCGGCTGTGTCTACACTGGCTCGATCTTGCGCAAAAGCAGCCACTCTTGTGCAAAAACTTGCTGCCTGTCTACACTGGCAGCGTGTTCTTGTGCAAGTAAACTGAAATTCTAATGTATGAAATAAGGGCTTCTTGTGCCAGAACTCTAATGCTTCCGCTAAGGAATAAGCCCTTTTGTACAACTGTTCTTGTGCAAGAGGGCAATGTAGACAGGCAACATGAATTTCTTGTGCAAGAAAGCCCTATGGTTAAAGTGGTCATCAGAGCTTTCTTGCTCAAGAGAGCATCTACACTGGCAAGGATGCTCTTGTGCAAAAACACATCTCTTGCACAAAAGCACATGCCAGTGTAGTCACTCTCTTGCGCAACTACTTTAACGCAAGAACTCTTGCGCTAAAGAGTTTTTGCGCAAGATCACACCAGTGTAGATGTAGCCCTCATGAAAATGGGATGTGAAAGTCCCAAATAGCTTTGAAGAGTGACCCTCCAGTATAGAGATGATTGTTTCATTTTTAAATGGCTATAAGAGGTGTCCTTTTCTCACTATTTAGATAACTATGCAAATTGTATAGCTGGTATCTATTTTTTGGTATTTAGAAGATACGTCTCATCGCAGTGTGTATGCACTACATGATTACTTTCCCTCCCACATTAGTGCAACAATAATCAGGGGTGCTGGAACCATTTTTATAGTGGTGGTGCTGCTGCTGGAAACCATGTGTTTGAGGGTTTGTTGTTATTACTTCAAGCCAACAATTCTAGTTACAGCACCACTGCTACTAAGTATGGATTTTGGGCACTCAAGAAACTAAATGAAGTAAATGCAATAAACTTATTGTTAATAGGCTTCCCCCCCTTTTGTAAAAGAGGAGATCAGGGGACTTGGCTGTGTGACATTCCACTGATTTATCTCAGGATTGATTATAGAATCCCTTGTGGAAATGCTAGCTTGGTTGGTTCCTCCAGAAAGTGCAGATATCAGGCAATCTGCCAAAGACATCTGCCAGTTGAAAAACATGTAGGCAAAGAGGCTTTAGCATCTTAACTGTCTCCATAACCTTGTATGTCACTCCCTCATAGTAGACCTACTATGGTGTGCTGCCATCAATTTAATAAGAGGCCCCCACAAAATTTCCTGCTTAGCCTGTATTTTCCAGTTCTGGATGCATTTTCAGCAAGGTTCCATCTAAGGTGCGCAGCAGCATAGCCCCACAGCTGCTTAATGAGCCCCACCCAGCCAGGGGCTCAGGACTCCTTCATGGAACTGTCTGACTGGGGGAGGGGCAGGCCTCCCTCAGTGACAGCAGAAGTTCCCTTCTGAGAACAGAGTAGTGAGTGTCTCCCAGCCCATTAGGACACGTCCCCTCCCTACAGGCTGGGAGAGTCCTTTCTCAGCAGGGAGCTACTGCTGTTGGTGAGGGAGGCATGCCCCTCCCCAAGTCAGGCAGCTCCATGCACAAGTCCTGAACCCCTGGCTGGGTGGGGCTCATTAAGCATCTGTGTGCAGCTTAGACGTAAACTTGATTTGCAGAGATGAGGGAAAAAGTGATCTATTTAGTCTCCTACTCATTCAGATCCACACAGCTGGTCAGACCCATATCCAAGGACAGAGGCAGCCTTAGTTGTCAATTACTATTTGTGCCTAAACTCTTTAGTGAAGGTTATGATGAGGTGCGGTCACAGATGACCCCTCAGGGGTGCCTCTTGGGGTGCTGACATGGCCACTGCCACTCGCCTTCCTGCTCCCTGAGGCTCCTCACCACCCGGTCCTGCTGGGACAGCTCTGCTGGTCTCCCCCAGTCAAGGCCCAGAACTGAGGTCCCTGCCCCCACTGAGAAGCAGTATAGACACTGAACCACTTCAGGACCAAGGAGAGTGCAGTTTAGGGCTCAGCCTCCTGAGAGAGCACTCCCCAGATGGGATCAAACCTCAAAGAATTAGGTAAGCCACCTTTAACAATGAAAGGGGGAATGTGGTTTCCATGTATGGCTCCCCTGCAGTTGGGGAAGCCCAGGGTGGCAAATCCGGTCATAATAGGGTCCATGTCTCCCAGGTGGATGACCCTGAACAGCAGGATAGAATTGATGGCCCTCAAAACCTGTAGGAGGAGACAAACAAAGACACAAAACAGGGAATCAAAGGGAGTGCCTGAGCCAGCCCTTGGGATGTCTCCTCCACCGCTTCCCCCCACAAACACCCCAGGAACCATACCCTCTGAGGCCACTCCACGCGACAGGCTATGTCAGGGCAGGACTGCAGAACCCTCTAGGGATGGAACTTCCTTCTCCAGCCCAGTTCCCACACTCCCAACCCTCCCCCCTTTCCTAAAGGTCCCCTTTTGAAGTACTCCCCCTCTTCCAGGGACTGCAGTCCAAATGAGCCTTACCTCCATGAGGAGGGCCCCGACAGTGGACTTTCCCATGCCAAAGTGGTTGCCCACAGACTGGTAGCTGTCTGGGGTGGAGAGCTTCCAGACGGCGACCCACTTCTCCAGGGGGATAGCAGATCGCATCTGGGTGTCCCGTCAACAGAGGATGGGGCGAGCCAGGTACACAGCTTCATGAAAGTGGCTTTCTTCATGTAGAAGATATGGAGCCACTGCTGGTCATCCCACCACTCCATCACCAGCCAGTCCCATCAGTCGGAACTGGTGTCCAGCCTCCAGAACCTTCTCTCCACCATGGGGTATGGTTGCAAGGGCTTTGATCCCACACACAGGCAGAGGGTGTCGATGTTGACCTTGGAGTCAAGCTCCTGCAGAACCTTAAAGGCATCCTGCACAAAGTGCTGCAGAAACTGAAGCATGGCCATGTGGGGCCACCACATGTCCAGGAGCAGCTCCAGCTCCATGGCAAGAAATGTGCTGTGGTGTCCAAAAGCTGGGCAAACAGAGCACACACTGAAAATGCTTTGCTGTTCCTTGGAGAGGTAGGCAAGCAAGCAGAAGAACCAAAGAAACGGCTGTTCAGGGGGGGTCACTTTAAGCACGCATCTCAAATAGCCTCAAGAAGCAACATCAGGAAGCAACTGCTGACCTAATGCCCTGCCTGAAGGAGTCTCTGAAAAGAGATGGGATAGGGGCCAGACAGGGAATGGATGGCTATGAAATGGATAGTGTAAACTGGATGGATGACATGTGGGACCCCTCTGTCCATGTTGCCAGTTGTTAAATAGGAGCAAACTATAAAAGAGTTTAGTTAGAGACTTTACTGTGAAGAAGTCTGAGATTTTTGAGATGGACACCTAACCACCAAAAACCTGCTGCTATCTCCAAATATCATCTTAGACTTTGGATAACTATTTTTGTATATTCTGAGTCTGTTGCTGTTTTCAGTGTGTGCTTTGTACTCAATAAAAGCAAGGATTTTGAGCAGAATCACTCGTGTGTGTACCAATCATTTATCAGATGGAGGTCCTGTGTTTCCAAGGGATTGATTTCCTGACATTGGCTGGAAAACACAGTTTAGTTCCCATATCTTTGGTTCAGATAGTTCCTGGTAATACGGTAGTGCTGGCATCCTGATTTCAGTGTTCCCCTCTCCATCCCCTATAGAAATACAAAGGGCACCTCAAGGAGCAATCTATGAAAGACCCTGGTTTTCTCCAGCAACAGGAGACTTAGCAAGACTAATATAATCAACTATTGATTCTGGAGGCTTTTTGTTTTATGGTAGGGGTTTATATGTAAGTGTAATTCCCCTCTACAGAAAGAACTCTACAGAAAGAACTCCCCCCCCCCTCCATGCATAACTGTTCCTCTTGTCCTGTCAGGTGCACTGGAAGGCTTAACTGGTACAGATGGTTTCTGATGGCCCCTCCACACTTCATCATGTGTCAGATGTAAAGCATTAACAAAATTTGAAGTTTGCTGTTGAAGATGGGGAATCAGAATTTCCAACAGGCAAAAATAATTTCATTACTAGGCCCCTCCTGTCTGGAACACTGCCCTACAGATGACATCAGTCACAAAACTATAGTGATTCAGATGAGCTACCATTTAAAAGTCAACATCTACCAACAGATGCCTTAATGCTATTACATTTTCTCCTTATGTTCACTATAGGAAAAAATATCAAGATTAGTTCTATGTGACAATTATATTGGCAAAAGCTGACTTTGCAATGGCACATACAATACTACTGCATAATATATTGTTTGCCTGTATTGAACTCTATTTTTGTCTATTTACATGTTTTCTGACTAATGAAATATACCTGGAACTAAAATTTCATTTGATGTACTTACTTACTAGGTTAGCAAAACTGAGACCAAAATGAATAAATGATGGGTTCTGTGTACTGATAAATATTGCAGTTGTATTTGGTGCCTGTCAGACAAGATTATAGCTTATGCTCTTATTAGCATAGAAACATTCACACATTAAAATTTATGGTTATAGGATTAGTCACTGTAATACCACATGCACAGTATGAGTCAACAGTGCATGCAACTGAGATTTTAAAATAAGGCAGTTCTGAAGAACACAAAGTTATCCATTGTATGCATATGTTTTCATAATCACATGTAGTAATCCATGTAATAAAGGCAGCAGAAAGGAGTGGCCCGAGGCCGGCTGCAGCAGGTGGTGCCCTAGGCGGGGTGGCGCAATTGGTGCCCTTGCCTGCATGGCCGTCAATGGCCGTGATGTCATCATCGAGTGCCTGGGCCACCAGCACCCTAGGCTCATGGGCTGCCGGTGGCAGCAGATGTGAGTTGGTTTCTGAGGTTTCCCTCTGACATAGACTAATAAGGATTCTAAAAGTGTGTCCATGGACAACAGGGCAACAAAGAGTTGCCATCACTGTAGTTAACCTCCTTTTATATTAAAAAAATGTTCTCCATAAAAATTCCAAGGAAATACTTAAACCTTTTGATACCATCTCCTGCATATCTAAATAATACCAAACTATCTTTTCAGGGCAAGAAAACTGTCAAGCATAGGAGAGTGTACCTTTCTATGCACTTCTGGCAACATTTTCCCTTACTTCAGATCCTGGGTTCAAGGCTCCCTGTTTGACAAGTTCGTTCTCTCTCACTCCCACTAAAGCCTCAGAAACCTCTCCTCAGATCTCTGAGACATCACTGACAGACACTTCTAGAACTTTCCCCAATGTTCTGCTTCCTGTAGGACAGGGGGAGCAATAATTTTTTGCCAGGAGTCACTCCGAAAAAGGTGGGGCCTCAAACGGAAGGGGCGGGGCAAGGATGCTTCTGGGCTTCCCCACCCACAGACCATGATTGGTCTGGGGGTGGGAAAGCCCCTTTTCCCCCCCTTCCCACTAAGTATCCATGCCCCTTGTGGTGGAAGGAGACTTCCCATGCTCCCCCTACCCCCAGGCCAATCAGGGCCTGGGGGCAGGAGGAGCACACGAAGTTTCCTCTGCCTTGCCATCAACCTGCGAGGAGCACATGGCACACTTAGAAGTGCTGTGTGCTCCTAACAGGACAGAAGAAACTTTGTACACTTCCCCCCATCCCCAGGCCCTAATTGACCTGGGGGCGAGGGAAGCAGCAGGGCTTCTGTGGACCAGATCAATCTGGCCTGCAGAGGCTCTTTTGCCAACCCTTGCTGTAGGACCAATGCAGCTTGTATTTTGAAATATGATCTTTGTGTTTTCTATTGATTCATGTGCCTTGTCACTTCATCTCTTTACTTAGCCACAGAAGCTGAACAACTTGTATAGAGGTAGTCAAAGTTTTGTAAAACGAAGCCTTCTTCAAGATGATTCACTCATAGCCAGATGGGTGATCATTAGGGCTGAGATGTGCTCAGTCTCCAGAGCTATACAGTCAGTTGCCTATCTCAGCCTTACAAAGAAGTCATTTATAACAATAGAATTTCTGACACAAATGCCTGACTAAAAGCTGGGTGAGTAATGAGTTTGGCAGTTCACTGGCAATTCTGAAATATCAGAAAAGAAAAGGTTGGCTCCAGGTCAAAAATGGAAGAATTATTCATTCATTTATTTATTTCAATGCTCATAAAACAATGAAAAAAATCGAGTTGGGTCAAAGCAACATGTTTGATTTTGACCCTATGCAAAACTCTTTGTTTAGATTTTGACCTCTTGTAACAAGAGCAAAGGAAGACTAGATTGATAAAATGGCCAGGTGAGGCAGAGTCACCACTAACCTCTTTATGACTTTTAACCCAGTGCAAGTGATGCAGGAGGATTGGGCATCGTTTCCTCCCTTTGCCTGATGAGGGGAAGGTATATGAGTCTACTGCAGCACAGGGAGAGAGGGGCCACCGTAGTCCCTGCATATGGGATATTCAGGTATGGACCCTTTATCACACTCTCTTCTTTATGCTATTCCACCTTTTATAAATAATAAAATAGTTATTGGGGCAGGAATTGGAACCTGGAGTCAGCCACACCACAGATAAGGGCATTAAGCCCCATGCTTCAGAGTCATTCTTGTGACTTTGAGCTTGTTGTCGTTCCCCCCCCCCCCCCCCCACACACACACCATGACACACTGTCTGTTCATTGTAATTCATAGTGAAATGGCATATCCTTCGTAAAGACATTGGCGAGTCATTAGGCCAAGAAGGAGAATGAGACCAGGTCTGTGGGTGTTAAGAGCCCTCATCGAGGATGTGAGAGGTACAAGTCCCTGGTATAACTACTCATTAGATATTTATATAAAGCAGAAAAACTTCAAATTCCTGTTCTTGAGAGGGAGGTGGGGAGGAGGCACTGTTTATTTTAATAACATCCCCCACCCTTCCCCTAATAATGTAGCATTGGAGTGAAATTTTCAATATATTTCATATATAAACAACAGACAACTCCCAGAGGGCACATTTGCACTAGCAACCTAGACCGCTCCTGTCTTGGCTTCTGGAACATTCTAAAGATGCTGTCTGTAGGACAGGACAAACATTCTTTTGCATCTGCCTTGTCTCTCCCTTGTTGAAGCTTCTCATTAGTGCTCCAGGGGCTACCAGTTGAATCCTTTTGGCAGGGAAGAGAACTGCTTGGGGTGCTCCTTCATTGACATAGCATAGCAAATGGGGCAGGTGACCTATGGATTCTGTCTAGGCTCAGGCAGAGAAATTTTTATTATAGGATTGCTTTCAATATCCATCTCTGTTCTGGGAAATTTCTCCTAGCTGTTGAGTTTGAGAGCCTCCTGTTTGTATGGAGAGAAAAAAATGCTTGTAAAGAGTGTTCCTGTAGGAGTAGGTGAGATGGAGGATAACAAAATTGCTTTTACTAGCAATGTCAATGAAGAATGGGAGGTAGGGGAATAGACTGCACACACAGGACCGCTGGGACAAAGAAGCGGAGGACAGAATTGGGGAAAAGCTGGATGGATGAGGGTGTGATGGGACTGTAAAAGTATATAAAATAAATGTGGAAATAGGGTGGTATGAGAGAGAGATTTCAGCAAGGGCTGAGGGCAAGAGGAAAAAAGAACAAAGAAAACATGGGAAAGAAGATGTTGTAGAGAAATGGTGGGTTCAAGAAGACAGACGGAAACGAGTCTGGAAAGAGGATGGGAGAATAAACAGGGAATGGAGAAGAGATGGGGCTTTGGGAGAAAGAATGTTTCATGGAAGAGGTAAAGAAAGATCTGGATGAAAATAAATTAGTGAAGAGGCAGAAGATACAAAAATGGAAAGAGAGAGATGAAGAGGAGCAAGGGGGAAAATAAATCCCTGAACAGAAAAAGGAGCTGAAGCAGTGTTTGTACAATGTGTTAGAGTGTGACAAGATGGTTTGCTTGTAGCATGCCAGGTTGCCATGTAGATGGACTGCCTGTCTACAACACTATGCTAGTAGGACTGGTAAATCAACAATAACTTGATTCTGCTAGGTCATTTTCATTTAATCTCAAACAGTTGGAAATATATTATTTTAAAAAATTATCAAAATTGCTATATTTTTAGTTCCTAAAAGCCCCTTTTTGCTACACAAAAATTCAATAAGGATGTATTTTATTTAAAAAACCCAAAAGTTGGACATTTAAAATATTTTGATTGGTTTAGGGACCAGTTTCTTTTGATAAAAATCTTTGGAAAAACTTCATCCATCTCTGGATGTGAACATATTTGCAAAACACAGTCTGGAAAACATACTTGTGGTAACCATTTATTTTGCCTAAGTTTCTAAATATTATTTTAAAAAGTCAGACTTCCCTAGTAATTCTGCCAAATGGATGCTGATTTCTTTAGCGTAATACAGTAGCATGTTGTGTAAAAATTATCAAAGATTGAGATGTGTAGTCTTCCATTTTTCTATTTTGATTATAAATCTTTGAAAACAATTTTTGGATATTTGTGATTTTTTTCCCCAAAAACGTGTGTGCTGGTATGTATTTGTTTCTTATAACAGAACTATTTTATGTGTGTGTATAAGACAAATCTAATGAAGACCTCTTTTCTGCTATGTTTTCAGAATCTTTTCGGTGCTAGATACTTTGAAAAATTTTTAGTTCATGGGGTTTTTTATTTTTATTTTTTCCTGTGCTAGTGAGGTGTCTTCTTGCACCCTTACTCAGTCAGTTCTTTACTGGCATCCAAGAGGATTTTTAACTGCTCATAGGATCAACTATTTATTTCCAATCTTTTTCTTTGATATGCCATTTGCCTATGTGTTCAATTGTCCTGAGATGGAAGGTTCTGCCTATATGTTTTGTTAATAAAAAAACCCAATATAATCGCCATTAGCTTTTTAAAATTGAAACAAACACCAAAGCAGACTTAAAAGTGAAGTTAGTGGGGCAAGGAGAAGTAAGAAATAAGCAGATATGCCTGAGGAGGACAGTATAAAAAAAGAGCCAATTCTGTCTGTGCAAATACAGGCACAACCCCTGTTGGCCAGCTGTGAAGAGAACTCAGGACTTACATAAATAAAGCATATTCCATGTATTTCAGAGTAGAATTTGGTCCACTAAGATTGTTAATCTTTTGGACAAGGGATCATGTTATCCTTATTCACTATGATTTGCACAGTATGGACCTTTTTGTTCAACATCTTTATTAATCACCTGGATGAGGGGATGGATTGCACCTTCAGCAAGTTTGCAGATGACACTAAGCTAGGGGGAGAGGTAGATACGCTGGAGGGCAGAGATATGGTCCAGAGTGACCAAAGAGGATTGAGCCAAAAGAAATCTGATGAGGTTCAACAAGGACAAGTGCAGAGTACTGCACTTGGGATGGAAGAATCCCAAGTATTGTTACAGGCTGAGGACTGAATGGCTAAGTAGCAGTTCAGCAGAAAAGGACCTGGGGATTACAGTGGATGAGAGGCTGGATATGAGTCAACAGTGCACCCTTGTAGCCAAGAAGGCTAATGGCATATTAGATTGCATTAGGAGGAGCATTGCCAGCAGATCCAGAGAAGTGATTATTCCCCTTTATTCGGCTCTGGTGAGGCCACATCTGGAATATTGTGTCCAGTTCTGGGTCCCCCACTATAGAAAGGATGTGGACGCATTGGAGAGTGTCCAGCGTAGGGCGAAAAAATGATTAGGGGGCTGGAGCGCATGACCTATGAGGAGAGACAGAGGGATTTGGGTTTGTTTAGTCTGCAGAAGCGAAGAGTGAGTGGGGATTTGATAGCAGCCTTCAACTTCCTGAAGGGAAGTTCCAAGGAGGATGGAGAAAGGCTGTTCACAGTAGTGACAGATGGCAGAACAAGGAACAATTGTCTCAAGTTACAGTGGGAGAGGTCCAGGTTGGATATTAGGAAAAACTATTTCACTAGGAGGGTGTTGAAGCACTGGAATGGGTTATCTAGGGAGGTGGTGGAATCTCCATCCCTAGAGGTGTTTAAGTCTCGACTTGACAAAGCCCTGGGTGGGTTGATTTAGTTGGGATTGGTCCTGCCTTGAGCAGGGGGCTGGACTTGATGACCTCCCGAGGTCTCTTCCAGTTCTATGATTCTATGAGTCTGTGACCTGAAACCTTTTGTAAAAGTGTTGTGGATTTTTTTGAGAATACCCATTTCCTTTCACATCTTTTCCCCTTTTCAGCAAATATATATGCAATCTGTTCTTTGCAGGTGGAAGGTGGGGAGGTCACTCCTGTGGTCTGCAAAGAATTCAAAGCCTCAACCAATCAGACTGAAGTTTTGAAAATCAATCTACAATAAGAGGCGACTATGAGTGAAAATGCTCACTATTACATATTGATAGCCAACCCCCTTGCTCACTGATAGACATGATTTTTCCCACTGTTTGTAGCATCTTCATTCTTCTTTTCATTTGAATAAACAGTAGGCTTTAAGAAACATGAACATTAATATTAGGTGCAGGTTCAAGTGTGAAAACCCAAAGATTTTTCTCATTGAATGAATAGAAGTCAATTCCCGGTGTCTGATTTGTAGGTACTTGGAGATTTCAGTCCTATTCAGGTGTGCATGGAGGTTTGAGATTCACAAGCTTAGACTTCTAAGACCATATTGAGTCTCAGCCAGCTTGCCTCTCCCACTGAGATATGTTCTTTTTTTCTTCTTCTTCTTTGTGCTAGATTGCTCAAGAAACACCTGGTGGTTCCCCCTGTAGCTAGTGGGAGGCAGCTTTAGGAAGAGAAAACCTTTTATTTCCCCTGCAAGACAACCCCAAAATAGAGATATGACTGAGAATATTAAGGAGTTGGTATATTACAGTCATTATTACAGTTAAAATAGTTATCTAAGATGTTAAAAGATTTTCTGAAGTAGTGTTATGCTTCCTGAGTTGAAAAATAACAATGGACACTGAGGGTGTTTCTAGACTACAGGGTTTTGTCGACAAAAGTGGACTTTTGTCGACAAAACTATACCTGCGTCTACACTGCTGCTGAGTTCTGTCAACATAACGTTGACAGAACTCAGCAGTTTTGTTGATGGCTATAAACCTCATTCTTCAAGGAATAACACCTTTTGTTGACAGAGTTCTGTCAACAGAAAGTGTTATTGCATCTACACTGTCATGTTGACAAGGTGAAGCAAAATGCAGGACAATGTAGCTCCCCCCCCCCACATCCCCCTTCTGTTCTGTAATGTGATTTGTCCTTTTCATGTGTGTTCATTTTTTTTAAATTGTATCCTTTGGTATATATGGTTGTGACTATTTTCTTCCACTATTTGATCTGAGGAAGTGGGTCTGGCCCACGAAAGCTCATCATCTAATAAACCATCTTGTTAGTCTTTAAAGTGCTACATTGTCCTGCATTTTGCTTCAGCTACCCCAGACTAACACGGCTACATCTCTACCACTATGTTGACAAGGTGGCTTGCTTTGTCGACAGAACTGGATGTAATCTAGACGCTCTTTGTTGACAGAAGCTTTTTCAACTGTATCTGTCGAAAAACTTCTGTCAACAAAAGCCTGTGGTCTAGACGTACCCTGAGTAATACAAGAAATGTATTTGCTCAAGAAACACCTGGTGGTTCTCCCTGTTTTGAAGATGGTGTAATTGTAAAGGCACAACCTTTGAGAAAAGTTGTTTTTGGAACAGCTCTGTGTTTAGATGCTAGAGTTGTCTTGTGTTTGAAATACAGATAAACAAGCATTCAACTGGTAAGCAAAAGCTGATGATAACTTCACTTCTTCTAAACAAACCAGAAGACAGATGGCTCTGGATACTGGAACTTGTGTTAAAAATAAATGATTGGGAGTTTGTAGGCAGAAACAAGTTCCAGCTCTTTCAAAGGAAAAGCTAGGCACTGTGGGTTGCACTTTAGAATGGGGAGCAGCTTCTGATAATAAAAACAAAACAAAAACAAAACCCCAACACATGAGTCAGTAACACAGGAAAACCTTGGTGATAAAATGGACAACTCTACTCACTTGTGAGGAATGAGTGTGAAATAAGAGTAGCTCTACATAATATTGTCCCATCTGATTCATGGAACTTTCAATCTATTCAATCAGCAGAGCCATCCTGCTTTTCTGAGATCATATCTCAGAAGATGAAATGGAGAACTTAGACCTCAAAACAGGGTATATAAGCAAGCCCTTCCTGGTAATGTGGGGTTTATTCTGTACATCTTTTTGAATCTGGTACAATCTAAGACCTAAACCTGTGTCTCTAGCAGGCAGCATTCTCCTGTGTTGAAGAAAATCCTCTATCGTGAGCCATGAAATTGTAATCCTATTGAAACCAATAGCAATGTCCCATTGACTTCAGTGGCACCAGGATTTGGCCTGGTAACTGAATCTGGATCCTTATACCATTGTTCTGTGGATTTAACGCTGAATGAATACAGGATAATTTAATTAATTTCATGTTGTTATACAACCGTGTGAACAATTCAGCCTACATAAAGCATTATGTCCTTTCTCCATGTACTGTTTTAAGCTCAGTTCCTGTTTTTCCTGTTTTTTAACAATGGGTGTTCTCCATTGCTAGCCACTATTTTGATTTAAGAGTGCACAGAGTGATGTTTTGGAATCTGTGCATAAATGCTTATTGGAGTGTTGAATTCTTCATTATCATGCAAGGAAAATAGCTTTTTTCATGTACTGCGAGCCAGCAGAAAAAATTATGTTCCAATGAATCATTATTTATAAACCAAAATGTTCAAATGACTGGTAATATTTATACTACAGGTGAAATTCATATTAGACAAGCTACACTTATTTTGTCACAATATTTTAAGATGAAACTGTATAAGATCAGTGGGATATATTTTTTTCTGAGTTGCACTCTGAGATACAAATCAAACTGATGATAATTTTCCAATACGCAATTAAATTATCTGAGTCAATATTAAATGTATTAGTTATTCAAATGTGGAGATTAGTGATTTTAACACAACTGTTTATTAGATTATGACTTTTGTTGTTTTTCATTTAACTTTGTTTCATGTATTCTGCAATTGTTAGTTGAGGCGGGTCGATAAATACGTGCACATTTAAGTACAAAAGGAAGAAAGCAAAATAATCATTAAATATGTTCACAACCAAATGCATCCTGTCAATAATTTGATTTACAGAGAGTGGGCAATGAAACATTACAAAGCATTCCTCGATAATTCGTATTTTAAACATGCGCTACCACATAAGCTTAGAAGTGCCATTTCTGCATTGCAGTATGCTGAAAAAAGCATTTGCATACTTAAACACATGGTCTTTTATCACATCTGACTTCTCATTGGAATGTCTTGCTTAGGCATACCCCAGATGTGTTCTCAACGTCAACCTGTAGAAAATGTTCAGGTTGGCATGAATGCACTTATTCTGCCAATGGCATTCACAATTACTCATTTTTCTGCTACATGTCCGTGGCATTTCTTTGCAAATTTAGCCCTCATTGTCTGAATCAATATTCTCATTCTGTAGTCAGTGCACTTGTCTGGGACTCTCATTAACAGCGAGAGCATTATGCATTTACTGAGGGAGAGAATCCCATCTAATGTATTGAAAGCTTCATTGCCAGTTTTAAAGAACTCTCTTTTGTCATCCACATGTTAGGAGGCTAATTGTCAGTTTGTGGAAATTGGTGTAAGTCCATTGATTGCAACACAGTCCAGTTTACACCAGCTGAGGATGTAGCTCCTAAGAGCCAATTTATCCTTGGCCCTGTGCTGTTGCTTTTGAAGAGGTAGAGGGGACTGGAAAAGCCCTTCTCTATTTTCACAGCAAACCAGCTCTTGAGGCAGCCATCATGGGTTAGTGGGACCACTAACCACTAAGGATGATCTAGTTTACCTGCTCTCCTAGTTGGCACCTGAGGGTTGGCCTTTCTAACCCCCTGCTTACTGCCAAATGCTGGAAGCAATACAGAGTGGGACAGGTGAGCTGGAGCAGATTGCATCTTTTCTATAGTTTTAGAAAAACATGGTACTGCTGTTTATGATCAAGAGATGTTCTTAGAGGCATTGACTTCCACAGGCTTCCTGTCTCTCTGCCCTGCTATCAAAGTGCACATGGTGTTCCTTTCCCACACTGTTCTCAGAGCTAATTTATCCATATATGGATAGTTTGACCTGAGCATTGTGTGTGTATGTGACATTTTAAACTGTAAGAAATGTAACAGACTCTCCTAGTTCTCTCCATCCAATATAAATCTGAGGGAAGAGTACTTGACACCACTACTATTTTACTTTTCTCATTTGTATTTATTTATTTTTATCACTTCCTGCTTTGGTTTGAAAACAAGGCCACTTGAATATGGGTTGATCCATCTTCTATGACAACTTGCTAGTTATGGCTATGTCCAGTTCTATGGAGCTCTTGATCTATGCAGGTCTGTTTTATCGTGAAGAACACACAGTCATGTTTTGAATACAGAATACAGCATTTGCAAGAATGTACTAGTCTGAGCAATCTGAAAAACAGTCTGAAGCTGTGAGTTAAGCTTCTGTACTGCAATAACAATGACAGTGACTTTTTTTAGTATGAGGATTTTGAAAACTGAAAAATGTCCCCAGTGACAGCAGGAGTATTGAACCTTAAGCAGAAATTACATAATGACTATATAAAAACCTTTGAAAACAAACTAAATTTGACAAGTTGTTAATCAGCTTTGACAGCTTTTTACAATTATAGACTACCAATGATTTAGGAAATATCATTGATCTGCAAATTGGCTAGACTTCCATATTTCATTTGGTACTATTTATAAATTAATACTTTATATGTAGTAACGATGGGACACACTGGACTAACAAATACATATATGAGATAACATGCCAAAAATCTCATGGGGAAACCAGCATTAATCAAATATACATCGTTACCCTGGAATAAAACACTGTGCAGATTTCTGAAAAATTTCAAGCAAACACTGTGCACTAAGCATTATAATATGAGTCTAATAACCAGAAGCCAAGGCAAATTACCTTGGAGTTATTCTGAAGGACTATAGCTGGCCTCTACTGTTCATTTTTTTAAAGTCCCCATTCTTCAAAGTTGTCACAGAATGCCAAAATCTGCCTTCTAGATTTGGGGGAGCTAGACTACCATTAATAACCTTGTGAAGGGTATTCCTCACTCCACTAGTATTATATCAAAATAATGAGATCATCTACACAACCATTCTATTATTTCAAAATAATTTTGAAATAACAGACAGCTTATTCCGAAATCTGCTAGCCTCATTCTACGAGGAATAACACCTATTCTGAAATAGCTATTTCAAAATAAGGTGTGTGTAGATCAGCCTTGCGCTCTTCAAAGAAAAAAAATTGTGGCTCCCACTCCTGCACCCACACCTGCAGCTCTTCAAGGGGCAGCTGTGTGAAAGAGACAGAGCTGCGGTGTCCCATGCAACCTTCAAAATGGCCACTCAAAATGGCCACAATTAAAAGGGCAATGCCTGCTCTGCTCATAAAAGGGCAGGGTCTCAGCATCTGCCCCCCGCTTTTTTTTTTGCTCAACAACTTTTTTCCCTTGGCACTGTATCCACCACTATTTTGGCTCTTCGTCTGTAACAGGTTGGCCACCCTTGGTGTAGATGCTCCACTGCTACTATTTTGATACCCTCCCCACAGCCTCCTGGAGCTCTAAATTGAGATAGCACATCTACATTAGGGAAGCCTGCCTCAAACTAATTTTGAGGCTTTCTTGTAGTGTAGATGTGCTATTTCGAAATAAGCTATTTCAGAATAACTATTCCAGAATAGCTTATTTTGAAATAAGCATGCAGTGTAGACATACCGGCTACGTCTACACTGGCCCCTTTTCCGGAAGGGGCATGTAAATTTCAGCAGTCGTCGTAGGGAAATCCGCGGGGGATTTAAATATCCCCCGCGGCATTTAAATAAAAATGTCCGCCGCTTTTTTCCGGCTTTTAAAAAAGCCGGAAAAGAGCGTCTAGACTGGCCCCGATCCTCCGGAAAAAGTGCCCTTTTCCGGAGGCTCTTATTCTTACTTCAAACTTTGAAGTAAGAATAAGAGCCTCCGGAAAAGGGCACTTTTTCCGGAGGATCGGGGCCAGTCTAGACGCTCTTTTCCGGCTTTTTTAAAAGCCGGAAAAAAGCGGCGGACATTTTTATTTAAATGCCGCGGGGGATATTTAAATCCCCCGCGGATTTCCCTACGACGACTGCTGAAATTTACATGCCCCTTCCGGAAAAGGGGCCAGTGTAGACGTAGCCCCCGTGAAGTACAGATAGTGGAGAATCCACAAGAGACATTTAAAATATCCTGCTACTAAAGGTTTCTGTTGAAAGAACTTCCCAGGGTCACAGATTCCTTGGTCTGGGTTTGAAATTGCTGCCACCACCGAAATGAAAAAAACACATTGAGAACCCAGGAAGGCACACTTGGGAATGCTTTTCTGTGGGGTAGTCTCAAGCTCTTTAACCCTCCCTCTAGAGACAGTTTGAAAAAACTGTAATAGCTGGCTTTGCACATGCACACAGAAGCTCCTGCCCAAGAATCAGATCATGGTCTTGAAAAGGTGATTTTTATTAACAAAACAAGAAAATATACTTGGCAAAACATTACTTGGTTGCTAGGTAATATAGAGCAAGAGAAAAAAAAGGTTTAAACACAATTGCTTCCCTGGGATTCAGTTTAGCGAATAACAGTGTAAGAGGAGGTAGTTACATGTGCTCAGCACAGTCCAATAATCCCCAAATTTTTTTTAAAAAAACTGATCATGTTAAATTCATAGAAGTTAGGTCCATCCATATTTATATTCCAGGATGGATAGAAATGGTATCCCTATCCTCTTGTTGTCAGGGGTTGGAAATGGATGACAGGAAGGGATTACTTGATGATTACCTGTTCTGTTCTCCCCTTCTGGCATTGGCCACTGTCAGAATACAGAATATTGAGCTAGATCATAGGTTCCCAAAGTGGGGGGGCGGAAGAAGAAATTCCAGGGGGGGGCAAGGTGACCCAGCCCCACAAGAAAGAGCCTACACTGGTGTTACCTCACCCAAAGTTCATCTTTAACTGTTTGTTTTGCACGGTGGCTTCCCCAGGTCTGTCTTCCTCCCTCCTTCAGACAAGCCCCAGAGCCACTTTGAAAGGGTGCTAATTTGGAGCTGATTTTGAAAAGGTGCTAATTAGCCCAGACAATAGGGGCCCGAGGAGCTCAGCTCCTTGAATAATCATTGATTAAAGGCTCCAATGGGGGCAGAATTGCAAACAGCTGCTAGCTCAAAGTCAGGAAGCAGCCAAGGGAACAAGTGGCACATGTTTTTGAGACCCCAGACCTGGTTGTGGGTCACCCTCACTTAGCTGGTCTCTCCCCTCTCCCAGACCCCCATGAGTACCCTGCCCTCCTATCCAGACCCCCACGAGTACCCTGCCCCCCCTGCCCAGACTCCCACCTGTCCGCTGCTCAGGGCCCCACTTGTTCTCTGTCCCCTGCTCAGGGCCTCACATGCCCGCTGCTCAGGGCCCAACCAGGACCCTGCTCTTGCCCCCTACCTTCTGGCCAGACACCTACCCCCAGCTTGCTCCTATAGCCTATTTTCCATCCACATTCTTCACCCCATCCCTATCTCACTGACTGGCAGCCCTGTCCCTCACACTGGATCCCTCATTTTTGGCCCCACCTCAGAGAGTAGAAGGGCCCACAAATTCCACTAACCCTTGAACCGCAGAAGACTTAATCTGGCCTGAGGCTTTGAACCTCAGTCCTATCTACCCTCCCCCCATGAGGCTGAGGTGCCAGGGGAAGGAGGTGTCTCAGTTGGGGCCACATCAATGTGGTTTGGGGGGGGGGGGGCTAGGAGGGTTTGGGGTTTTTTTTGCATCTCACTTGTGTGTTCCCTGACTTATTTTTTCTGTGGGTCAGTGACCCCGACCCAGAACAAGTTCCCCGCTGCTCCCATAAATACAGTGCTGAAATATTTGTGCTGGCCATATTTAATTTAAAAATGAAGCCTGGCCCACAAGGCAAGCCCCCATCTGGCCACAGCATCATAACACTCCTGCATTCCCCCCCCCCACACACACCTCAATCCTGAGCCTATCATACACTGGAACCCCCTGTCCTGAGCATCACACATCCCCAGTCTTCTGCCACAACACTACTGCACGATCCACTCACTGCAAATCTGTGTCCTGAGCCCATCATACTCCCAACCCCCCTGCCCTGAGCCCCTCATATACCCCAACCTGAACTCCTGCACCCCCACATCCATAAGACTGTGGTTTGCTCAGCACTCCAACACTCCACCTAACCACAACTCTCTCTAGCCTGGAGCCCCCTCCCTGAATCAGATGCTAAAAAGTCTGGGAACCACTGAGCTAGATGGACCTTTGGTCTGACCCAGTATGGCCGCTCTTATATTCTTATGTGTCTGACTAAACATTATCAGTTCTATTCACATATCTGCTGTTCCAAGGTTTAGCCGTTCTCTAGGCCTAGATGTCACTAGGGCTATGTCTAGACTGCAAGCCTCTTTCAAAAGAGGCTTTTTCAAAAGTATCTTTCGAAAAAGCCTCTTTCAAAAAAGAGCGTCTAGACTGCAAGCAGTACTTTCGAAAAAGCAAGCCGCGAATGAGTCTGGATGCTCTCTTTCTAAAAAGCCCTGTTGGCATTCAAGAACACCTTTTTTCAAAAGAGCACTTTCGAAAAAAAGTGTTCTTCCTCATGCAATGAGGTTTACCACCGTCGAAAGAAAAGCCGTGTTCTTTCGATTTAATTTCGAAAGAATGCGGCTGCAGTGTAGACGCAGGTGAAGTTTTTTCGAAAAAAGGCTACTTTTTTCGAAAAAAACCCTGAGTCTGGACACAGCCTAGATGACTGGGTTCTTGGCTTAATTCAGGTCTCCCAGGCTTTCCTCTGATCATACAAAGACTAGGTCAGGAAGGTCACTGCTTCCAATTCAATAACTCACGTTATGTTTTCATTAGCGGCGAGGAGTCCTATGACACCTCATAGACTAACCAAAGTGTTGGAGCATAAGCTTTCGTGGGCAAAGACCCACTTCGTCAGATGCATGTAGTGGAAATGTCCAGAGGCACGTATAATATGCAGGCCAGAATCAGGCTAGAGATGACGAGTTGGATCCAATCAGGGAGGATGAGGCCCACTTCTAGTAGCTGATCTGGAGGTGTGAATACCAAGAGAGAAGAAGCTGCTTTTGTAGTTAGCTAGCCATTCACAGTCTTTGTTTAATCCAGAGTTGATTGTGTCAAACTTGAAGATGAACTGTAGCTCAGCATTTTCTCTTTGAAGTCTGGTCCTGAAATATTTTTGCTGCAGGATGGCTACCTTTAGATCTGCAATTGTGTGTCCAGGGAGATTGAAGTGTTCCCCTACAGGTTTTTGTATGTTGCCATTCCTAATAGCTGATTTGTGTCCATTTATTCTTTTACTTAGGGACTGTTCAGTTTGGCCGATGTATATAGCAGTGGGGCATTGTTGGCACATGATGGCATATATTACGATAGTAGATGTGGAGAGTCTGTTTTCATTGACTCTCCTGGCCTCCTGCCAACTCACATCCCACTTCCCTAGCATTCCTGGAGACTCTCTAGGATCCACTGTCTATGTTTTTACCCTTATAAACAATTTAGTTAACTGAATGACTAGAATGTCCAAAAATGGTAGTACTGCTCCTATTCATCACAGACCTTCTCTTGGAAGGTTCTAAAATTAGCTTACATCCACTGATTGTCTTTGGTATGGTTTTCTTATATTTTACATCCAGCTGTTCACTCAAGCCGTGTCTACACTATACCCCTCTATTGGCAGAGGGATGTAAATGAAGCACTTCGAAAGTGCAAATGAAGTGGGGATTTAAATATCCCACGCTTCATTTGCATAATCATGTCACGGTGTTGTTTCGAACAAGCACCGTGTTGAAAGTGAAATGGCAGTTTAAACGCATTTTTTTCCACAACGGTGATTTTTCAAAAGATCTTGTACTCCTCAGAAAATGAGGAGTACGAGATCTTTCAAAAAATTGCCCTGTTGTCGAAAAAACTGCGTCTAAACTGCCATTTCACTTTCGACATGGCGCTTGTTCGAAACAGAACCATGATGTGATTATGCAAATGAAGCACGGGATATTTAAATCCCCGCTTCATTTGCACTTTCGAAGTGCTTCATTTACATCCCTCAGCCGACAGAGGGGTGTAGTGCAGACACAGCCCGTCTTCCGTTACTGCACCCCAAAACCCTATGTACCTCTGTTTACAGGAAGATTGGTGCGGAAATGGTGCAATAGTTTTCTTGCTGTTTCTGAAAAGAATTGGTTCCAAGTGGCTAATCAAACTCACTTTCCCTAAAATCCTAAAGCTAGGAGCAATAAACAGGTTCATGACCTCTTTAGACAACAGATGGTTACTGTCCCAGCTACATAGAAACGTGGTCAGGGGTTAGATTCAGTGTATTTCTTGATTTTTGTCAGCCTTAGAAAAATATTACTAACCTTGTTTATTCAGTGTCCGGCTCTTTTTATGTGGGGAAGGTTAAGAAACCTATATAGTATATAAAATGTCTGAATCTATTTTAACTTCAACTTTGTTAATTTAAGCTTCATTCCTATGGACGTAAATCAGAATGATTTTGTTTTTACATCCCTTTTACTGATCAGTCATCTACAATTTCGAAAACCTGTCTGTCAAATATATTTCCTTTTGTGTTGATGGGGGGATAATAGTGACCTTAAAAGTGACTTAATCCCATATGGGTTTTTTGAGGTGCATTTGGCATTGTACTGAAGTGTTTATGATTTTCTGAAGTACAAAAATGACTTTTATATAATGTTGCTTGCATAGGATATTGGATAGGATACTGAAAATATTAATTTGTGACTTTGACAAAAGCAAAATATTTGCATGCCATAATTGTATACATGTACAAATATTAAACATATTGGTACATTTTAATTTAAGACAAAACAAATTACTACCGATTGTATTTGATTTTTGTTCTGCCCACTCACCATTATAGTCTGCTGGTAAAATTCTGTTCTATAGCAATGGCATAAATCCAGATTGCTCTAGATTCCAACTAGTGTTAGTGAGATTTGACAGGGGGATGCTCCAGTTCTGCAGGCAGCCCGCCAGGGACAGGCAGACCTGTCTTGGTGGGCCTGGGGGCGTCAGAGACAGGAGCTGTTCCAGACAACCACTGTACTCTATGCCTGTAATGTGCCCAGGCCACTGCAGACAGGGCTGCCCTAGATGTCCGTAATAGCTTCTGTCTGCAGTGGGCTCCCCGCAGTGCTAGAGCAGCCCTCTGTGCATGGCAAGCAGGGAGGTGCTCCAGCCCCACTGGTTAACTGGAACCAGTAAGCAATCCCCATTAAGTTTGATGCTTACCAGTTATCCGGTTAACCTTTCACATCCCTAATTTGTAGCACTGCTGTCTGTCTCTGAGGGTACACTACAGAGAAGATTGAAGCTGCCTCTGTCAATGTTCCAGATTTCGAATTAGCGGGTCTGTTTAAGACAACTAATTCGAACTGAGAAGGACACTCCAGTCGATGCCAGTAATCCGGTTTCCACAAGGAGTAAGGGAAGTCGAAGGGAGAGTGTTCTTCCTTCGACTTCCTGCAGTGTAGACAGCACCAAAAGTCAAGTTATAGAACTTGAACTTCAGTTATGCAATTAACCTTATCCCATATTTTGGACATACTCTGATATATTACACACACCCTTCAAAAAATCCTTTCCTTTCAGCTAGCTTCTTGGAAGAAGGACTTTTTATTTCCTTTTTTCAGAGATCACTACTTCTTGATATGGAAAAAAAATCCACCTTGGACTGAATTCTTCCATAAGTTACACTCCAGGGAATCTCACTGAAGCCTGCGGATTTGTGTGAGATGTAATTCATGGCAGAATTTAGCCTACAACTTTAATGTCCTATTCAGCCATCAACTGACTATGTCTACACTGTACAGTTATTTTGGAATAAACTATTCTGGAATAGTTATTCCGAAATAGCTTATTTCAAAATAGCATGTCTATACTGCAGGGAAGCCTCAAAATTAGTCTGAGGCAGTCTTCCCTAATATAGACATGGTATCTTGATTTAGAGCCCCAGGAGGAATAACTTAGGATGGGCCTGGTGAGAGGCTATTTCGAAATAGCAGAAGTGGAGTGTCTACACATGCCTTATTTTGAAATAGCTATTTTGGAATAAGCGTTATTCTTTGAAAATATTTCAAAATAATGGAATTGCTGTGTAGATGCTTGCATGGCTATTTTGGAGTAATGGCTGCTATTCTGAAATTAATTGGCTGTATATGGGCAGAAGGCTACAGTTCTGTGTTTTGTCATTTGGTTGACTAAAAAATTTGTCAGTAGTTAACTCTTTAGATCTAACTCTAATTGCCTTGCCTTTGAGGGTTAAAACCATAGACAGTGAGTCCTAGAGAGTTCCAGGAATGCTTAGCAGAAGCCAGGAAAGCTAATGCAAGCAGATTATGGGTTTTTAATTGGGGGCAGCAGCCCTTTCTGTTTCCCGTTGTGGCCAGGGTTCCACAGAGCTCCATGGAGGACCTATAAGGAACCAAGGTATCAGACATGGAGAATCCAGTAACATTCATGCCTAGTGAAGGGCTAAGTCTTGAAACAACAGGTATGTGCATACTACAGGGACTGTTTAGTCAGATGAAATAAAGTTATGTTTTTATTTTTGGGTTTGTTGGATTTCTCTGTCCTGAACACATGTCCTACGTTACAGCCAGGGAAGCAATGTTTTAATCCTTTTTCAGTCGCTCTACAACACCTAGCAAAGTTTCATCAAAAGTGGGTTTTTTAAAATAAAAATCACCCTTTTGCATGATCTGATTCCCGTGTCCTAGAGCACAGGAGATTCTTGTGTGTACACATCTAAGACTGCATATCCAACTATTAAGAGAAATTAAAATTCTATTTGCAGCTGATCTCAGCATTTAGGTTTTCAAGCTCTCTCCAGAGGAAAGGTTAAAAATAACTTGATGGCACTTTAAAGGAAGAAAATCTCAACCGTGTCTTTCTGGATTCTCAAAGGGGTTTTGCAGTTGGGTGGTGGCAGCATTATCAACCCAAAGCCAAGGAGTCTGTAACCTTGTGGAGTTGTAACACAAGCCTTTAGTGGAAAAGTATTTTAAAGTCTTTTGCAGACACTCAAAGTGCCAGACTGAGGAACAATCTTGACACATGCGGACACAGTTTAGCACAAGAACTATTGAAAAAGATCAAATCTTCTAGTGGTTAATGTGAACATTATCATAATCTTTAGCTACGTCTACACTGGCATGATTTTCCGGAAATGCTTTTAACAGAAAAGTTTTCCGTTAAAAGCATTTTCGGAAAATCACATCAAGATTGGCAGGACCGTGGCCAGTCTAGATGCTCTTTTCCACAAAAAAGCCCCTATTGCCATTTTCGCGATTGGGGCTTTTTTGCGGAAAACAAATCTCTGCTGTCTACACTGGCCCTTTTGCGCAAAAGTTTTTCAGAAAAAGACTTTTGCCCGAACGGGAGCAGCATAGTATTTCCGCAAAAGCACTGACAATCTTACATGAGATTGTCAGAGCTTTTGCGGAAATTCAAGCGGCCAGTGTAGATAACTGGCAAGTTTTTCCGGAAAAGCGGCTGACACAGCCTTTTTGTCAGATGGGTTTAACAACTTGGCACATAGCTACACCCAGGAATATACTACTTGGATAAATTCACATTTAATTTTCTCCTGTTTCCCTAAATAGAAGAAAATAAAATATATTTTATATAAAGACCTATTATCCTAGAAATGTGTCATACTTTGTCAAAATAAATCTTAACTATTTAAGGTCCTATTCAAAATATTTCTAAATGACCTGGGAAAAAGAGTTAAATTTGGCAGTGGCAACATTTGTAGATGATATGAAACTCTTCAAGATAAGTCCCAACAGACTGTGAAGGGCTTCAAAAGAATCTCAGAAAATTTGGTGGCTGGGTAACAAAATGGCAGAAGATGTGTAAAGTTGATAAATGCAAAATAATGCACAGTGGAAAACATAACCCCAAATATATGTAAAAAATGATGGGGTCTAAATTAGCTGTTTTTTCGAGAAAGATCTTGGAAGCATTGTACTTAGTTCTCTGAAGACATCCACTCAGTGTACAATGGCAAACAAGTGAAGAGAATGTTGGGAATAATTAAGACAGGCATGGATAATAAGACAGAAATTATTATACTGCCTTTATATAAATGATCGTACACCCATATGTTGAATACGTTGTGCAGATGTGGTCACCTCATCTCAACATAGATAAATTGGAATTAGGAAATGTTCAGAAAAAGACAACAAAATGAATAGGGATATGGGACAGGAGCCATTTGAAGAGATATTAGTAAGTCTGGGACTTTTCATCTTGGAAAAGAAAACTAAGGGTGGATACATGAGAGGTCTATACAAACATGGCTATTGTTATTTACTCCTCATAACACAAGAACTGGAGGTTTCCAAATAAAATTAATAGGCAGCAGGTTTAAAATAAATACATGTTCACACAATACACAGTCAACCTGTCGAACTATTTGCTAGAGGATTTTGTGAAGGCCAAACTTATAACAAGGTTAAAAAAGAACTAAATAGGTTCATGGAGGATCGCTCCATCAGTGGCTACTAGTTAAGATGGGCAGGGATAGTGTCCTTAGCCTCTGTCTGCAGATGCTGGAAATGGGCAACAGGGGGATGGATCACTTGATGAGTTCCTATTTTCTTCATTCCCTCTGGGGCACCTGGCCTTGGCCACTGTCTGAAAATAAGATGTTGGGCTAAATTCACCTTTTGTCTGACCCAATAAGGCTGTTCTTAATATAGTTATTATTCTGATTTCCTTGTCCAGGTATCCATATTTTGCCTCTATTATTGTTGTTATCTTTTCAGCATATTAGGTGCAAATTCATGGTTTTGTCTTATTATTGCTGTATGGTGCAAAGGTCATTCATTATTTACCTGACTTCTGGCAGAATGTAAGGCTAGGCAAAAACAAGCAAAAACAAATGGGTTTCTCTTGGTATAAAAAGGTACACAGGTTTAGAACACTGAAGAACAGTTTGCAACACAACAAATAGAGGTGCCCATGCAGTTGTTATAATGAAGGCAGTGTGGTTATAAACAAAGATTATAGACAGTTTAGAATAAAGTCACACCAAAGAAAACATGCTTCATCCTTATTGTAAGCTGTCTGGAAGCCCAGCATATCCTTTGTGACCCTCACCCTCAACTAGCAGAGCCTTGGCTTCATGCTAAACTAATGCTAGGATATCCCTGGATGTCAGATCTCTTCATTTAGACCATTTAACATCTGTGGCTCACGGGAAAGGTCACTTAACCAGAAACTGAGGGGATATGTGTGTGTGAGGAATATCTGCACACATTTTTCTAAAGGATACAGTGCAATTATATATTTTTGCCAAAAATAAATCTTAACAAATATGAAATCTGTTTTTTGACTGTTCTTCAGTGGCCCATAAATCTAAACCGAAATTCAATTTTTGCAGCAAAAAAGCCCACATCAAATTGATACAACATTTGCAGAATTAAAATATTACTAATGGAAATAAATATCTTTTTGCAAAATTTCCATTTCCTTTTAGTTAGAGGAACCAAGTAATAAGGTTTCATCTGGCAATTGTGTCCCAACTCTGAAAAAGATGGCTGAAGATTGCTTGTGTAGGGTAAAACTCAGTCCATGGTATTTTGCTAAGACTCCCTATTCAACCCTAAAATCTGGGACAATCCTGCAAACTTAACAGAACAGGCAGTTAGTGTGAGTGGACTTTGCCCTGGCAACCACATTCCAGGGGGCCACACCAGATAAGACACAGACTGGCACCAAAACAACCTTTCTAACTTAGTAAGTGTGATATGTTCTCACTGTTTTGCTTTAATCCTAGATAATTGGCCCATGTCCCAAGCATTATGCCAGTTCAAGGTGCCACCGCCTTCTTCACAGATGCATCATAATTCAATTAGACACGGTTGCCATTAAATTGTCTGCTTTGTTTCTGTTGGCTTATTTAGCTTGTTAAGGAAAACCATTTGTATTAGAGATAAGGTGTTTTACTGATGATGGGAGGAGATGCTGTGTAACCTTTTTAGCATATTGGCTTACGTGCTCATTTCGTATTGCTGCTAGAACCTATCCAATTGCTTCCTCTCCGCCCATCAGCCCCCTGTATAATCTATTGTATAGTTTTGCTTGAGCAGTGCTCACCAGCCTAACCATCTGGGTGACACTCTACCAATGTTGTGTGTAATAAATCCTCTTGCTTGCTTTCACTACACCCAGAGTGTCCAGATTTATTCTCAACAGCTTGATAATATGCCATCTATTTACTTCATAAGAAGCTGACTGCTTTGTATCACAAGAAGCATTTTTATGTAATTTCACTCAATGAAAACCAGTGCTACTTCACTGTATAAGCTATAAAACAATGATAGCTTTTTGAATTACTAAATAATCTTTCCAGACAAAATAAATAGATTATTATGACTTTATGGTACTGTTGGTTATTCTGACCCAGACTTAACATTTTTAATGATCTCTTGTATAATCATCTCTTGTATTTTTTGACAGTTTGTCATGCCAGTTTTTGGCCAATTGGTGCTATGATATGTAAATGACTCATAAACATTTCAGCTTTGCTTTCAAAAGTATATGGGACAAGATTTGGAGACTTGTGAAAAATAAGGATTTAAATCTACTTTTAATTGAACCAATTCTGTAATTATAGGTCAAATTCTAATGCAGATGCTGAATAATACCTACTACAAGTAACACGTGTGGAACAAATAGTTATTCACACAATAAGATTCTGCTCAACAGGAGTAAAGTTGGCACAGTATGGCCCTATATAGGCAATGTCTAAATATATTTTGTTTCAGATAAATCCTGATAAGTGACAGAATTGTTAGGATAAAATTTTAGAATCCTTTCACATACCAATCTTGCTGTGTGTACATATGTATAGATTTAATTCTACTACTTCTCAAATCTCCAAGAAGTAGCACCAGTAGCTATAAATCTCCAAGAAGCTGAGATCAGCATTTTCAAGGAGCTACTGTATTAATTTTTGGTGCCATTGTTTGTGGATGCTTCCCTTGACACATTCAAGGTCTGATTTTTCACAGATGATAAGTACCCACAACTACAGCTGAAATTTATGGAAGCTGTAAGTGTTTTGCACCTCTGGAAATCTAATCTCAATCATAAGCATCATAGTCAGTTTTCAGTAATAGTGAATCCAAAGTTCCTCTCTTTTCTCTGCATTGTGGAGACCTCAACTGCATGGCATTCAGTTGCTCTCCAATCTAAACTGGATTAGATTATCTAGAAAAGAGTTTGCAGTCCTATTTTCACTGATTATAATTTATTTAATTGCCTGTTACCACAAGTTGACTAAGAATAATAACAACTAGTCTAGATAGATAACAAATTATTGTGTCCTAGAACAAACATTTGTGGATTGTCTAAACTAGCATTGACTAATAATATGCCAATGTCTTTATGGCTGTCCTTGAACCTTTCCTCAGCTCTTGCCCTCTATCACCTTTACTCTACATAGATGACATTTTCATCTTATGGACCAACAGGAAAGAGACCCCTAAAGAATTTCAAAGGGATTTCAGCAACTTCCAACCCAGCATCACTCAGCCTGGATCAGTCTACACAAGAGATCCACTTCCTTGACACTACAGTACAAATTAATGATATGGACACATTTCCACCATCTTATATTGGAAACCTACTGACTGCTACACTTACCTTCATGCCTCTAGCTTCCATCCAAGACATATTTCTCAATCTATTTTTTACAGCCAAACCCTAAAATACAACCGGATTTGCTCCAATCCCACAGACAGAGACAAACACCTACAGGATCTATATAGAGCATTCTTAAAAGTGAAATACACACCTGGAAAAGTGAGAAAACAGTGAGAGCCAGAAGAGTACCCAGACATGAACTACTTTAAGACAGGTCAAGAAGAGAAAACAACAGAATTCCACTTGTCATCACCTACAGCCCACTACTTAAACCCCTCCAATGCATTATCAACATGCTACAACCTATCTTGGAAAATGACCCCTCACGCTAAAGGGCCTTGGGGGAAAGGGTCAATCCTTACCTACTGACAATCCCCTAACCTCAAACAAATCCTTTCCATTAACCATGCAGCACACCTCCATCATAATGTTCCAGTAACTCACCCCTGAAATCAAACCCTATGCAAACTCTGTCCTCACATGTCCACAAGCAAGTTCATCACTGGACTCAATCACATTCGCCACTACACCAGAGGCTCATCCACTAATGTGATCTATGCCATCAAATGCCAGCAATACCCCTCTGCCATGTATATTGGCCAAACTGGACAGTCTCTACAGGAAAGAATTAATGGACACAGATCAGATATCTGAAAAGGCAACACACAGAAACCTGTTGGAGAACACTTTAACCTGCCTAGGCACTCATTAATGGATCTCTAAGTCACCATGTTGTTTCAGGTTAATTCCACAAACCAAATACACAGGGAAGCATTGGAACTTAATTTTATTTACAAGTTTGGGAGTCATCACAAAGGTATGAATAAAGACAATTCCTGGCTAGAAAACTACCTTCCACAGTCTCATGCCTTAACGAACTAAACAATGGGTACTTAAGAACAATTTGCACCTTTCCTGTTATCTTCTTGTAACATGAACACTCTAATTCGCTATTTTTCCCTTCCTTCCCCTTGCCCCACCATCCCCTATTCATTTTGGAACTGGACTTTTAATATTCAATTCTTCTGAAGAAATGGGTTTTACCACATTTTGTTAGTCTTTAAGGTGCTGCTGGATTATTAATTGTTTTTTAAGTTTTTCATTAATATTGTGTCAGCTCAAATTTAAAGACAATTAACTTGAGTAAAAACTGGGCACAAACTCTAGAACAATTTACTTTACTTGGTGCTTCTCTGTCATGTTATTGAATTTTAAGGATCATTGCTGTACCCATAGGAGGCGAGGTTGCCCCAAAAGTCGGTACAAAGGGGGCCATGTGAGGTGTCAAATGAAAGCTTATGTAATACTGATTCTGTATATGCTGTTCATGTACTTGTATAATATCTGTATGTGGAGTTATAAATATGTACTCTGTGTTGATGCTGGAAAATTGTCTGAGACAGAGCAATGGGCAAAGAATGTTCAGCCAGTGGCTATGCTAATTAGCAAGGAGACAATGAATCTCTAAGTGTGTATCCAATACACATCTGAGGAATGTGACTGATACTTGCAAACCAGCCAGGGCATAATGGCTGCCAGCATGTGAAACAGAGATAGGTCGCTTGACCTCGTGACCTGCTCTGGCCAGGAAGATGCCAGGAGAGGTATATAAGTGCCATGTGTCATCCTCCATCTGGTCTTCAGTTTAGCTCCTGACCCCAGATGCAGCCTTGCAGGGAACAAAGAGCCAGAAGGAACCGTGGACCCATCCCGACATAGGATGTACAACAGAGACTTATAACATCTCGGCTAAGAGCCTGTATCAAGAACTGGGTGATTCGATGCATGTAATGTATTCTCCTTAACAACCTTACTCTCATGCTTTTCTTTCTTATAGTAATAAACCTTTAGATGTTAGATTCTAAAGGACTGGCTCAGCATGATCTTGTGGATAAGATCCAGAGTGTAAATTGACTGGGACCTGTGGCTGGTTTCCTGGGATTGGAATAACCCGCTCAGGGTAGGTGAGATTGGGTTCTAAAACTCCTCACCTTTGTCTAGGCCTGCCACTGATTGGGGCACAGGAAGAGCTGGGGTGTTAGAAGGGTTTTGCTCGTGAGGTTTCTGGCTGTCCAGATTGGCAGCTGAAGTGTTCAGTGTGACTGGTTTGTGACCTGTCCAGAAGGTTTCCAGCTTGGGGCCGTAAGGAGCCCTGAGTTTTGAGCAATTCACCCTGAGCAGATGCCCTCAGCTGTGCCCAGACCTGGCCTGGTCTGTCACAGTCTCTTGAAACCCATTGACCATCCATGGAGTTTTTGGTTTGTTTAGTCTGCAGAAAAGAAAAGTGAGGGGGGATTTGATAGCAGCCTTTAACTATCTGAAGGAGGATTCCAGAGAGGGTGGCAAGAAGCTGTTCTCAGTAGTGACAGATGGCAGAAGGAGGAGGACTCTGTACTTGTCCTTGATGAACCTCCTCAGATTTCTTTTGGCCCAAACCTCCAATTTGTCTAGGTCACTCTGAACTCTATCCCTGACCTCCAACTTATCTACCTCTCCCCCTAGCTTAGTGGTAGAGATGTAGCCGTGTTAGTCTGGGGTAGCTGAAGCAAAATGCAGGACAATGTAGCACTTTAAAGACTAACAAGATGGTTTATTAGATGATGAGCTTTCGTGGGCCAGACCCACTTCCTCAGATCAAATAATGGAAGAAAACAGTCACAATCATATATACCAAAGGATACAATTTAAAAAAAAATTAAATTGTATCCTTTGGTATATATGGTTGTGACTCCTAGCTTAGTGTCATCCACAAACTTGGTGAGGTTGCAATCCATCCCCTCATCCAAGTCATTAATAAAGATGTTGAATAAAACCAGACCTAGAACCAATCCTTGTGGCACTCCACTTGAAACTGACCGCCAACCAGATACCGAACCATTGATCACTACTCTTTGGACCCGCCAATCTAGCCAGCTCTCTATCCACTTGACAGTCTATTTATCCAATCCATGCTTCCTTAACTTGTTCTGGGAGAGGGTATGTTCTGGGAGAGGGTATCAAAAGCTTTGCTAAAATCAAAGTATATCACATCCACTGATTTCCCCATGTCCACAGAGCCAGTTACCTCATCATAGAAGCTAACGAGATTGGTCAGGCATGACTTGCTTTTGGTGAATCCATGTTGACTATTCCTGATCACGTTCCTTTCTTCCAAGTGATTTTCCCAGGGACTGAGGTAAGGCTGACTGGTCTGTAGTTCCCTGGACTGTCCTTCTTTCCTTTTTTAAAGATGGGCACCACTTTTGCTTTTTTCTAATCATATGTGACCTCTCCCAATCTCCATGACTTTTCAAAGATAATGGCCAAAGGCTCTGCAATGACATTTGCCAAGTCCCTCAGTACCCTCAGATGCATGAAATCTGGACACATGGATTGGTGTGTGTCTAGCTTTTCTAAATAGTTCTTAATGTGTTCTTTCGCCACCAAGAGCTGCCCACCTCCTTCCTATACTGTGTTGTCTAATGTAGTAATCTGGAAGCTGACTTTGTCTGTGAAGATAGAGAAAAAAAAGCATGGAGTACATCTGCTTTTCCCACATCATCTGTCAGTAGGTTGCCTCCCTCATCCAGTAGGGGCTCCACACCCTCCCTGATCACCCTCTTATTGCTAACGTGCCTGTAGAAACCTTTCTTGTTACCTATCACATCCCTTGCTAGCTGCAATTCCAATTGCGCTTTCGCCTTCCTGATAACTCCCCTGCATTCTTGAGCTATACATTTATACTCCTCCCTAGTCATCTGTCCAAGTTTCCACTTCTTTTGAGCTTCCTTTTTGTGTTTAAGCTCACTAAGGATTTCCCTGGTAAACCAATGTGGCTGCCTACTATATTTGCTTTTCTTACTGCTCAATGGGACGATTTGTTCCTGTGCCTTCAATAAGGCTTCTTTAAAATACTGCCAGCTCTCCTGGACTCCTTTTCCCTTCATGTTACCATTGCAGGGGATCCTTCCCATCAGTTCTCTGAGGGAGTCAAAGTCTGCTTTTCTGAAGTCCAGGGTGTGTATTTTGCTGCTCTCCTTTCTTCCTTTGGTCAGGATCCTGAAATTTACCATCTCATTCATGATCACTGCTGCCCAGGTTGCCACCTGTACTAGTTCCTCCTTGTTTGTGAACAGCAGGTCAAGCTGTGCATGGACTTGGTCAGTTCCTTCAGCACTTGTACCAAGAAGTTATCCATAACATTCTCCAAAAACTTCCTGGATTGTCTGTGTACTGCTATACAGCAGTCTTCCAACAGACATCAGGGTGATTCAAATCCTCAATGAGAGCTAGGGCCTGTGCAACAAAGATGCAAACCCACTTATTTCCTTCAAAATTTAAGTTACAAGTATGTTCAGCTTTTTTGGGGATCAATATTAATGACCAGTTTAACCTTAATATTTTGTTCAGGTGATACATTTTCTGACAAGAGTAGGGGAAGAATCACATACCAATCATCTACTATATATTTGAGAGCCTTTGTCTGTCTGTGTGTCTGTTCAATAACTTCGGCTAAACCTAGGACCACCAAATTGGGAATTCAGCTTCCTCTTATCATAACTTTAAGGAAGGTAAAGGTTTGGTTGTGCCAGTGCAATCGAATGTGCTTAGAATGTGATTGTTTCTTATAAAATGGAAAGGGAGGACCCTTCTAGAAGGGACAATTATACTATAATGGCCACGGAGGAAGGGGGGCACAAGGAGCCAGAGATGAGGGCCAGGACAGGTATAACCCCACTGAAGGGTACAGGTGGAGAAAGGAACAGCTATCTACTTGTAACCCTCTTTTTATTCCCCGGGTTAGTCAGGAGCAGGTCACACTCACAGGTGTGCCTGGGTGCCTGATGGTTGTAACATAAAAGGAGATCCTGAGTACCCCAGTGGTGATGTTGTTTAGTTGGGGATTCCCTATCCACCCCTTTGCTGCAGTCCCTGGCTCAAAAAGAAGATGCAATGGTAGTTCCTCCACTTGGCTAGCCATGTACGCACTTAATGGTGTGCCTTGGGAGCCTCCAGGAATAAAAGTATCCCAACAATAATCTGGATCTAACTCCAGGACAACAATTATAAATAATATACATCTAATTGATTACATTAGAATGAAAACACCTTTACTTAACTTAAGAAACAGGGTTTAACAGATTAACATTAAATAACATTTAACAAAGTACACAGAAATAATAGGAACTTATCTATATGGCATTTGCACTGCCACCATTTATCCCACCCCAGAAAGTGCACTCCTCTGGACTCAGAGTCCCAGACTCTTGCTTGTGTGGGCACACTTGAAGGTCTGCAGCTGGAGTGGAGGTTTTCTGTAGGTTGTGAGTGTGGGTACGTCTACACTACAGCGTTATTTCAAAATAACTTATTTCAAAATAACACGTATACCCACAAAATGCATTTCAAAATTGCGTTTTTCTATTTCGAAATAGCACATCCACATTGATTGGACGCTGAATCACGTTTTAGGCCAGTTGGAACTGGTTCCGGCAGGGCATCAGGTCAGTAGTTGCTTTGTGTGGCTGCTGCCTGCGGCTATCTGAGGCCTGTGCTTAAAGGGACCCCCCTGGACAGCCGGTTCTCAGGTTTCCCTGCTTGCTTGCCTACCTCGCTGAGGGACAGCAAAGCATTTTTTTCTCTTCATTCTCCGGTTGCTCTCACTAGGGACACCAGAGTACTCGGCACCATGGAGCCGGAGCTACCCTTGGGCACTCTCGTGCTTCTCGTGGAAGTGTTGCTGCAGGCATGACTGCACTTTCAGCAGGCTGCCTCGCAGCATCTGCTATAGCCCAACCCGCAGGTCATCATCTGGACCTTCCTGGAGAATGTGGAGGAGCAGCTGCAGCTCTTGGATGCCAGCGTGCCCCGCCGCATCTAGCGTCTGGACACCAGCACCGACTGGTGGGACCACATCATCCTAGAGCTCTGGGGAGACCAACAGTGGACCCAGAACTTCAGGATGAAGAAGAACACCTTCCTGGAGCTCTGTGAGTGGCTCACCCCTGCTCTGCAGCGACAGGACATGCACATGAGGCCTGCCATTCCTCTCCAGAAGCGTGTGGCCATCGCCCTATGGAAGCTCTCTGTGCCAGATAGCTACTGATCCATGGGGAATCAGTTCAGTATGGGGAGATCCACCGTGAGAGCAGTGCTCACGCAGGTATGGCAATCTCCAGCCCCTGTACCAGAAGGGGGTGTGCAAGGAGGGAATGGGTTGCCTTAGGGATGATGAGGGGAGGAGGTGAAAGTCCTCTCCCGGGAAGGGGGGTTTGTTCTGTCCTGCCTGCACTAAGGACTGCCCACGGTGGCCAGAATTGTGGGGGAAGGCGGTTGCTCCTGGGGAGTGGGGTCGCAAGGCAGTGGAAGGGAGGGAGTACTCAGCCAACCTGGCACCCCAGTGACTCTCAGTGGTTTTGTGTGTCCTTATGCAGGTGGTCAAGGCCATCAACAGAGTGCTGCTCCACAGAATCATCCGCCCTGCCGATGTGGATGTGGTCATAGAGGGGTTTGGTGCCCCGGACTTCCCCAACTGTGGGAGGGCAATCGACGGGACACACATCCCCATCCGTGCCCCGGAACACCAGGACTCCCTGTACATCAACCGGAAGAGATACTTCTCGGTCATCCTGCTGGCTATGTCTGACCACTGGAGCCACTTTGTGGACATCAGTGTGGGCTGGTCCAGCAGAGCACACGATGCACAGGTCTACCGCAACTCCTCCGTGTACCAGAGGCTGCACACTGGGATTTTCTTCCCCAACTGCCACATCAGGGTCAGGGACGTGGACATGCCTTTGTGCCTGGTGGGGGATGAGGCCTATCCCCTACAACTCTGGCTCATGAATTGATACACGGGACACCTCAACCCCTCCTGACAAGCATTTAATGCCAGGCTCAGCAGGGCTGCATTGTGCCCACTGTGCCTTCGGCCAGCTGAAGACCCATTTTAGATGCCTCCTCACCCTCCTGGATCTTTCCAAGCAGAATATTCTGCACATGGTGACAGCGTGCTGTGTGATGCACAATTTGTGTGAGTGGAAGGGAGAGGCTTTTCTGCCAGGCTGGATGGCAGAGGCCGACCACTTGGCCAGCCTGTACACGCAGCCCCACATGGCTGCCAACTGGGAGGTCTATTGGGGGGCTGTGGCAGCTGGTGTCCCAGGCGGAATGTGCGATCGGCGCCCCCGCCTGCCCGGTCGTCAATGGAGTGATGTCATCATCGGGTGCCCCAGGTGTCCCGTTGAAGACGGTGCCCTAGGCAATGGCCGAGTCTGCCTATAGTCACGGGCTGCCCCTTGAGGGAGGAGAAGCTCAGGGCTCTAGGTCTTGCTGGCCCACTTGTCTCCCAGCACTGTGAGTGCAGGGAACTCAGCATCAGTGACAGGGAGGAGGGTGTGGAGGAAGATGTGGAAGGGAGGGCAGGAGTGGGAGGAGCAGTAGCTGGGGAAGCAGCAGGGCTAGAGCAATAGGAAGCAGCAGTCTCTGCACCAGAGTCTACAGGTGGTCGCAGATGGCACGGCCCTGGGCAAGCAGCTCCCACCAGCTCTCCCGCTGAAGCTGCAGATCTTCATGCACCCAGTGGTCGAGGATGTGGTGCAGGCCTTGCAGTATCCCTAGATGCTTCCGCTGGTAGTTCTCTTGGGCCCAGGTCAGCCTGCAGAGTGATTGGGTGCAGGAGGATGTCCCAGGCAGGGTAATGTGCCCTGCACTCGCAGCTGGTGTGGCTGTGGACAAACGAGAGAAGTGGTCAGTTATATCTGGGGACACAGTGGGTGAAGCCCAGTACCCCTCTGCAAGGTGAGGACAACAGGTCTCCTCACCATCAGAGCTGATGTGCTATCCCTGGGAGTGGGAACTGGCCCAGGAGTACACCCATGCCCCTGTGCTGTATGTGGTGTGGATCTGTGTGTGTGTGGGGGGGGAGGGGGGAGATGTCCCCTGCCTGTGTGTAGAGGGGGCTTGTGGAGGGTTGGCATCCTGCTGTGTCCCACCCTGGGATCAGGAGCACATCATGTGCCTTCATACATACATGCATGTGGGTAACAGGCCAAGGCCCCTGTGTGGCAGCCAGCTGGGGCCACGTGCCCAGGGGTGGCATAACACATACACAGGTTGCTGCATGATCCGTGGTCAGGAAGACCCACGCGTGCAGTCCCTGGTCTCCCTTCCCTCCTGCCCCTGCATAAGGGGACAACAATGGCACTCACATGTTATTGCCTCCCTGGCCTTGGATGACACCAGCGACAGGCCCGCTGGGACAGCTTGGGGGTCCTGGCTGCGCAGCACACTCCCTCCGGGCTCCTGCAGCTCCTGGCCCTCCTTCTCCTCTTCCTCCTCCTCCGTGCCCTGATCAGGGCCCTCTGACCCAGGGTCAATGACCACCTGGGGGACACGGACCATCCTGCCCCTCAAGATGTGGTCCAGGGCATCAAAGTAGGGGCAGGTGTCTGGGTCTGCTCCTGTTTGGGAGCTGCCTCCTGTGGCCCTGGCATACATCTGCCACAGCTCCTTTATTTTCATCCAAACCTGCTCCTGGGTTTGGATGTGGCCTTTGGTGGCCAGGTTGGCAGCCATCCAGCTGTAGATGGCTGTGTTCCTCTGTCTAGTGTGGAGATCATGGACATTGGAGGCATCCCTCCAAACGTCATCCGGTCCCTTATCTCCACACTGGACCAGGAAGGCGCCCACCTTTTCCGGTCCTGGCAGGCTCCTGGGAGCTGGCAGACTGATCCTGGGTAGCGGTGGTGGACTGGCTGGCACTGGCTTGCTGGCTCATGTTGGGGCCACTGGGTCAGGGGCAGCGAGTACTGGCTCTGGGCTGGCAGGCCTGGAGGTGGCACAGGCACTGTGCCCAGACTCTACCCCTTTAAGGGCTCCAGAAGCTGGGGAGGAAAAGAGTTTTCTTGGCTGGGGCCAGAGTAGCCAGCAGGGCACCCTGGGAAGGGCTGGAGGCCCCGCTATTTCGAAATAGCTCCTATTCTGCATCTACACAGCGCTTATTTTGAAATAGATGCTATTTCTTGTGGAATGAGGTTTACCAAGTTCGAAATAAGCCCTCGGCTATTTCGATTTAATTTCAAAATAGCAGTTGGCTTGTGTAGATGCTAGTAAAGTTATTTCAAAATAACGGCTATTAATTTGAAATAACTTTGCTGTGTAGATATACCCTGAGTTAGTCTGAGCTGTGCAGCCAGCTGCAAAATCCCTCTTCCACTGGAGCAGGCTCCACCAAATACCAGCAGCTTTGGTTCCCTGGGTTGGACATTCTGTCTCTCTATGGACCCAGAGTTAGTCTATATCTCTGAGGTCTGTCCCAGGCAGCACTTTCCCAAAGAGCCCATTTACTTACAGCCTCCTCCTGTGTGCTGGTTCTTGTGTAGTCCTTCTCAGCCACAAGTACAGACAGAGTCTCTCCCCTCTAGGGCAATCAGCAGCCCCTCAAGCAGCCTGCTAGATCCAAACATTGCAGACTTTCAGGCCCAGGCTGTAGCTGGACTGGATATAAGGCTCTTCCACAGCAGCCTGGCTTCCCTCTCCCAAAATGGAGAGCCCCAGACTGCTGAGCCCCTCTCTTAATAAGCCCAGAAAAGCCCTCTCTTCCTGGTTTCCTCAAAGTCTCATGGGAGCTAGATTGCAGCACACAGGATCCTCCCAGAAAAAGTCAGAGGCACCTTTAGTAAAGGGACTACAATTTAAAAGCTTCAGAGGAGTAGCTGAGTTACTATATATTTGAAAGAGTTTGTCTGTTTGTGTATCTGTCTGTACTCCAGCCAGTGGACATTCACTCCTTCCCTAGCTGTACCCGCAGCAGCTTTAGTGGCCATGGATGGGCCTTTTTCACCTGACCCCAGATGTTCTGGGGAGAGAGGGCTGAGGCTGCGCTCCCTCTCTGGGGCTGCCTGCACACTGAACCCCTCATCCCTAGCTCTCCTGCAGAGCAATGATTTAAATGAAAAAAAAAAAGTATTTGAGTTAAGGACCCAAGCAATGCTAGATAAATTTTCTAGTACTTTATAATATATAAGAATGCTTTTAATTTTTTGGGGCTCTTTCCCCTTTCGGACTGATTCTGGCTCATGAACTATGCAAAATTTGTGAGAACATGTGAAAATGTGTGGCTTACAAGCACGTGATCAGTAGTGCATAATTATACAGTGTATTTTAAAACCAAACAGGCAAAAACAAAAAAAAACCTCACCCCACTTAACATTTTACTGCATGTTGATTTCATTTCTGAACATGATCTGTGTAGGCAGGTAAAATAGTTACCCAAACTCTGTAAGTCAATAACAGACACTGAAGGGAAAGAATGGGACTGTGAACTAGCTTCCATAATAGCATTTGAAATTTTATTTTTACAAATTGAGAAGAAAGATTGTGGAGCCCCAGACTAGTAATTTTAAGCAGAACAATATAAAACCTGGAAAATTAGGTGCTGAAAATTTGTTTGCTTGACAACTTAGCAATATACATAAATGTCCTTTTAACTTTGAGAATATTAATTTAACATTTATGTTACTAAAAAACCACCTTACCTATCAAGGGCTGCCAGAGTAGAATGCCAGATTCCACTAATTATCCAGTGGCTTGAAAGATTATAAGGTGTGGGGTCATCTTGACATGTAATAGTTCTAATGTTCATGGGGATTAAGTGCAAATGCATTTTAAAGATTGTTTGTAGGTAGAGAGCCCTTACCATAATAACAGATACACAAGAATGGGCCAAAGTGCCTCTGACGTGGTTTTGTACTATGAATAGGAAGTCTGAATTCATGGAAAAACAACTTGAACACTTCCTGCAAACTCAGATCAATATAAAGTTTCAAAAAACTGTTCTTATGTTCTTGCTGCCATTAACTTCTGTAGTAAGAAAGAAGCTACATTTGTCAAATTCAAGCCTGGTCCAAACCAAACAACATGGGCCTACAGAGGTTGTGAAGCTGTTTCATTGTTGTGTAGACTGCCAGGCTAGGGCTGCAGTTTGAGCTCTGGGACCTTTTCACCTGACACAGTCCTATAGCCTCAGTTCGAGCCCAGAACTTTACTCAGCAATGACAGAACCCTACAGCCTAAGTCTTAGAAGCCTGAATCAGCTGGCATGGCCCAGTAACAGGGTTTTCTTTGCTATTTCAATATAACCTGAAGGTAGTCATAGAATCACAGGGTAGGAAGAGATCTCAGGTGGTCATCAAGTCCAACTCCCTGCTAAAAGCAGGACCAACTCCAACTAAATTAGGGGTCATAGTTTGATGTACCAGTATAAACTCCCATACACACAGTGAACAATATGCCCCTGTCCATATGAAAAGCTTTGAGTTGTAAAAGTATATAACAAATCCAACTTCTCCCTTTGAATGTTTATTATTTATTTGACAGCAATGTCTGGGGTCTTAATATTGGCCCCCATTGTTTTAGACACAGTAGAAAATACAGTCCTTGCCACAAAAAGCTTACAACTTAAATAGACAAGACAGGTGCAGGATAGGAAGGGAAACAGACTTACCAAAGATTATGCATCTGGAAGGGTATGTCTACACTACAGCATTATTTCAAAATATCTTATTTCAAAATAGTTAATGCAAAATAAGTTATTTCCAAATAACACATCGACACATAAAATGCATTTTGAAATAGCGTGTTGCTATTTTGAAATAGCGCATCTACACTGATTGGACGCTGAATCGCATTTAAGGGAAGCTGAAACCAGTTCCAGAAGGGCATCAGGTCAGTAGTTGCTTTTTGTGGCTGCTGCCTGAGGCTTGTGCTTAAAGGGACCCCCCTTGAAAGCCAATTCTCAGGTTTTCCTGTTTGCTTGCCTACCTCGCTGAGGGATGGCAAAACATTTTTTCTGTCTGATTGTTTTGGTTGCCCTGACTCAGGACATCACAGCACTCGGTACCATGGAGCCAGAGCTGCCTCTGGGCACTCTGGTGCTCATTTTCGATGTCTTGCTGCAAGCCTGGAAGCAAGCGCTGGAGACTGCCTGGCAGCTTCTGCGGCAGCCCAACCCCCAGGTGCTCTTCCAGACCCTCCTGGGGTCCATGGAGGAGAAGCAGCCAGATGCCAGCATGCCCCGCTGCATCTGGCGTCTGGACACCAGCACCAGCTGGTGGGACCACATCGTCCTGGAGCGCTGGGGAGACCAACAGTGGACCCAGAACTTCAGGATGAAGAAGGACACCTTCCTCGAGCTCTGTTAGTGGCTCTTCCCTGATTTGTGGTGATGGGACACGTACATGAGGCCTGACATTCCCCCCCAGAAGCATGTGACCATTGCCCTCTGGAAGCTCTCCATGCTGAATAGCTACTGATCCGTGGGGAACCAGTTTGGCGCGGGGAGATCCACGATCAGAGCAGTGCTCATGCAGGTATGGTAGTCTCTGGCCACTGTGGTGGTGGTGGTGGGGGGAACAAGGAGGGGATGGGCTGCCCTAGGGAAAATGGAGGGAGGGGGAGCAGAGTCCATCCCAGCCACACTACACATTGCCTGCAGTGGCTAGGATTGCCGGGGGCGGGGGTCGGGGTAGTGGTGGGGAAGGAGCACTCTCAGCCACCCTGGCGCCCCAGTGACTCTCGGTGGTTTTGTGTGTCCCTGTGCAGGTGGTCAAGGCCATCAACAAAGTGCTGCTCTGCAGAGTCATCCACCTCACCAATGTGGACGCGGTCATCAAGGGGTTCGGTGCCCTGGGTTTCCCCAACTGCAGGGGGCAATCGACAGGACGCACATCCCCATCCATGAACAGGAACAGCCTCACTCTACATTAACCAGAAGGGGTACTTCTCGATCATCCTGCAGGCCGTGTCTGACCACCGAGGCCTCTTCCTGGACATTAACGTGGGCTGGTCTGGTAAAGCACATGACAGGCGGGTGTACTGCAACTCCTCCATGTGCTAGAGGCTGCACGCCGGGACCTTCTTTCCCAACTGCCACATCAGGGTCGGGGATGTGGACATGCCTGTCTGTCTGGTGGGGGATGCGGCCTACCCACTACAACCCTGGCTCATGAATCCCTACATGGGACACCTCAACCCCTCTCAGCAGGTCTTCAATGCCAGGCTCAGCAGGACCCGCACTATGGTGGAGGGGGCCTTCGGCTGGCTGAAGGCCCAATATTCAATGCCTCCTCACCTGCCTTGACCTCTCCGAGAGGAATATTCCGCACATGGTGGTGGTGTGCTGTGTGCCACACAATTTGTGTGGGTGGAAGGGGGAGGCTTTCCTGCCAGGATGGATGGCAGAGGCCGACCACTTGGCTTGCCTGGACGTGCAGCTCCGCATGGCTGCCAGCTTGGAGGCCCATCAAGAAGCTACTGGTATCTGGGAGGCCCTGCGGGAGAGCTTCCAGACAGAGGAGTGAAGTCTCCCTGGTCTGCCCCACTGGGGCCTTGTGCCTTATTCCACCCTCACATCCTTCCACTTTCCCCTCCCTACCCCCATTCCTCATGTCAAAAAAACCCTCTATTTATTGACCATAACTAGGCTGAGGGGGGGATGAGGGTGGGAGTGGGGAGGGGGAAACCTGGGAGCAGGGAGGTGGAAGGAGGAGGCAAGGGGAGGAAGGGGGAAGAGAAGATCAGGGTTGAGGGGTCTTGCTGGCCCACCTGTCTCCCAGCACTGTGGGTGCAGGGGCCTCGGCGTCCCCGTGGGGAGCAGATATGGAGGGGGGCAGGGGAGGAAGGAAGAAGCCGGAGAAGGAGCAGGAGTGGGAGGAGGAGCAATAGCTGGAGTGGCAGCAGGCAACAATCTCTGCGCCATGGTCTGCAGGTGGTCGTGGATGACACGGCCCTGGTCACGCAGCTCCCGCAAGCACTCCCACCACAGCTGGAGGTCTTCCTGCACCCAGTGCTCCTGGCTGTGGACCTGCCTTTGCAGTAACCCCAGATGCTGCCGCTGGTATCCCTCCTGGTTCCGGATGCACCTGCTGGCCCGGGTGCAGGAGGATATCCTGGGTGGGGTGGTGCACCCTGCACTTGCAGCTGGTGCAGCTGTGGAGAAACCAGAGAGGTGGTCATTTATCCCTGGGGACACAGTGGGTGAAGTCCAGCACCCTTCTACAAGCTGAGGACAGCAGGTCTCCGCACCATCATGTCCTGCTATCCCCAGGAGTGTGAGCTGGCCCGGGACTGTACCCATGCCCCTGTGCTGTATATAGTGTGGGTGGAGCGTGGGGGTGTGTGGAGGATGTGGCCTGCCTCTGCATAGAGGGGGCTTGTGGAGGGAGGGCATTGTGCAGTCTCCCTCCCCGGGGTACAGAGCATGTCATGTGCCTTCATACATACATATGTGTGGGTAATGGGTCAGGGTCCCTGTGTGGCAGCCAGATGGGGTCACAAGCCCCAGCTGGCATGGCACATGTACAGGTTGCTGCATGATCCGTGCTCAGCAAGGCCCACACATGGGCTACATCTAGACTGGCCCCCTAATTCCGGAAGAGGCATGCAAAGCAGGTAAGTCAGAATAGGGAAATCTGCGGGGGATTTAAATATTCCCCGTGGGATTTAAATAAACATGGCCGCCGCTTTTTTCCGGCTTGGAGAAAAGCCGGAAAAAAGCATCTAGACTGGCACGATCCTCCGGAATAAAGCCCTGTTCCGGAGGATCTCTTATTCCTACTTTCAGGTAGGAATAAGAGATCCTCTGGAACAGGGCTTTATTCCGGAGGATTGCACCAGTCTAGACGATTTTTTCCGGCTTTTCGCCAAGCAGGAAAAAAAGCGGCGGCCATGTTTATTTAAATCCCACGGGGGATATTTAAATCCCCCGCAGATTTCCCTATTCTGACTTACCTGCTTTGCATGCCTCTTCCGGAATTAGGGGCCAGTCTAGATGTAGCCATGCAGTCCCTGGGCTCCCTCTCCCCCACCCACCCTGCATAAGGGGACAGCGATGGCACTCACATGTCGAGGCCTCCCCGGCCTCAGAACACAGCAGTGATAGTGCTGCTGGTATGCCTCAGAGGTCCAGGGAGAGTGCCACGCTCCCTCCAGGCTCCTGCAGAAGTTTGGGAGGCAGAAAAAAATGAGCAAAAGGAATATAGAGTGGACTTCCCTTCACCCCCTCTCCTCCCAAAAAGAGAATGGAAAGAAAGTGAGTAGTGGAAACATTATGAAATCTTTAATTTCATTTAGATACATCACCTGCCTCAAAATGCCTAAAGTGTGGAGATGCAAAAAGAGGTACAAAGGCCTGTAGACAAGTTATTATGGTATGGGTCTGCATATCACTGCTGTTCCACTATGTGATGGGGCTTCCACCTCACAGTGGGAGTATGTCTACAGTACAGCGCTAATTCAAAGTAACTTAATTCGAATTAGTTAATTCGAACTAAGCTAATTCGAACTAACGCATCCAGACTAAAAAACTAGTTCGAATTAGAGTTTTGCTAATTCGAACTAGAATGTCCACATTAAGTGGACCCTGAACCGGGGTTAAGGCTGGCCGGAAGCAGTGCCAGCAGGGCATCAGAGGAGGACTTAGAGCGTGGAGCTGCTGTCTCAGGCTAGCCGAGGGCTGTGCTTAAAGGGACCCGACCCCCACCCCGGACAGACAGTTCTCAGGGGTGCCCCGCTTGCAAAGCAGCCCTGGCTTGGATTGCCCGGACTACCCACACTGGGCACATCACAGCACTCGGCCATCAGACCGGCTGCACTTGCCGCAGGATGCCATCTGGGGAGAGGGGGCAATCTGGGGGCTGCAGGAGCGCTTCCACCCCCAGAAGCCCGCAGAGCAAGCCCAGTCCTCCCCATCGGGGGCGCGTACCCCATTCCTCCCTCACATCCTTCCACTTAACCCTCCCTAGCCCCCCTTCCTGATGTACAAAATAAAGGACAATTGTGTTCAAAAATAGAATATCTCTTTATTGAACAAAACTCGGGGAGACTGGGAAAAGGAGGTGGGAGAGGGGAAGAGAGAGGATGGGAGAGGGGAGGGCAACTACAATGATGAGGGGTTTGGAACAGGTCCCATATGAAGAGAGGCTAAAGAGACTGGGACTTCTCAGCTTAGAAAAGAGGAGACTGAGGGGGGATAGGATAGAGGTCTATAAAAGCATGAGTGGGGTGGAGAGGGTGCATACAGAAAAGTTTTCCATTAGTTCCCATAATAGAAGGACTAGAGGACACCAAAGGAAAGGAATGGGTAGCAGGCTTCAAAGTAATAACAGAAAGTTCTTCTTCACAAAGCAAAGAGTCAACCTGGGGAACTCCTTGCTGCAGGAGGCTGTGAAGGCTAGAACTAGAACAGAGTTTAAAGGGAAGTGAGATCAATTCATGGAGGTTGGGTCCATGGAGTGGTATTAGCCAGGGGGTAGGAGTGGTGTCCCTGCCCAAAGTTTGTGGAAGTCTGGAGAGGGATGGCACGAGACAAATGGCTTGGTCACTGTTTTTGGTCCATCCCCTCCAGGGTCCCTAGTGTTGGCCGCTGTCGGCAGACAGGCTACTGGGCTAGATGGACCTTTGGTCTAACCCAGTACAGCCATTCTAAGCTCAGGGCTCAGGGTCGGGGGTCTCAGTGGACCACCTTGATTTTCATGCAAACCAGCTCCTGGGTGGCCAGGCTGGCAGCTCTCCTGCCCTAGACAGCCTCTTTCCTGTGCTTAGTGCGGAGGTCGTGGACAAGGTCCACGATGTCAGCACTAGACCAGGCGGGTGCCCGCCTCTTGCGGTCCTGGGCAAGGTCCCGGGAGCCGCCAGCCTGGTCCCGGGAAGAGGGGGAGGGCTGGAGGGCATTGGGTTGCTGGCTGGAGCCGTGCCAGGTGCAGGGTCTGCTGGCTGGGTGCTGGCAGGCTTGCACCTGGCATGGGCACCGTAGCCAGCCCGTGCCCCTTTAAAGGGTCCGGGACCGGGAGGGGGGCAATATAGTTTTCCTGGTGTTGGCCAGAGTGGCCACCAGGGAAAGCGGGGGAGGGCTAGCCTCCCACTAGTTCGAATTAAGGGGCTACACAGCCCTTAATTCAAACTAGTAAGTTCAAACTAGGCTTAGTCCTCGTGGAATGAGGCTTACCTAGTTCGAACTAAGCGCTCTGCTAGTTCGAATTAAGTTCGAACTAGCGGAGCGCTAGTGTAGCGCCTATCAAAGTTAATTCGAACTAACATCCGTTAGTTCGGATTAACTTTGTAGTATAGACATACCCTGGGAGAGAAGGGGCTAAAATGACACATGGAGGCCACACAGAGAGCAGACAGTCAGAGCATAGTAGACCCATATAAAAAGCTTCAATGATGGGTAAGGCACCACCTGGAAGGAGCTCACTCAGTAGCATATCTAGTCGCCATGATGACCAGCAGGAGGCACGGAAGTGGTGAGTAAGCCCCCTGACACGGTATCTTTGCAAGGTTCCTGAGGCATAGTCTTTAACTCCTGCTTCTTGAGGGACGTATGCAGCTAGAATTCCAACCTTAAACACCCCGGGTGCATCTAGACTGGCAAGATTTTGCGCAAAAGCAGTCTCTTTTGCGCAAGAATTTGCCAGCTGTCTACACTGGCCGCTTGAATTTGTGCAAGAGCACTGACTTTCCCGGCTGGGGAAAAAGCCCTCTTGCGCAAGAATATTTGTACAAGAGGGCCACTGTAGACAGGGAAGAACTGTTTTGCACAAAAAAGCCCCGATAGCTAAAATGGTGGTCAGGGCTTTCTTGTGCAAAATTGCGTCTAGACTGGCCACGGATGCTTTTGCGCAAAAGCATCCGTGCCAATCTAGATGCACTTTTGCGGAAATACTTTTAACGGAAAAACTTTTCCGTTAAAAGTATTTCCGCAAAATCATGCTGGTCTAGACGCAGCTCCCATGTCTTCAAGAATTTTCCCATCCTTCCACTGGTTTCTCCAGGAAAGGGCCTGATCTGCTAATTGTATATGCTATTCCAAATTGCTTCTTGTGGTGACTTTCTGTTGTACATCAAGGTTTATACTTGGAGAAAGCTAGAAATGTTTTTTTTATTTATTTACATGAATGCACTAATTGCTTGTTTAATTACTTTATTATGCTATTTTTCATTTCCCTGGATTCTTTTACTGCCTAGTCCACATGAGGGCTTTGTATACCAGAGTATTCTCAAAAAATATTAATAAAGAACCACCAACTGAGTGTTTGCATATTCAGCTAGTAAATTACATTTTTAGGCTTTCTCTTCAGAAACCTTTTTTGAAAGTAACAACACTATATTGTATTTTAAAAATACAGAAAATGGGTGATGATATGTCTTGTTACCTACCATTTTTAAACACGTTTCAAATATTGTAGGGCCAAAAACCCATTCTCAGTGAGCTCTCATTTACTTGGATGGGAGTTGTAGGTACTTGAGGACAGAAAGAGCATTTCAGTTTGGGTAATCTTACCACCCCATATATATTCTTGTTCCCTATCAATATATAAATCCATATTCTCCATACCCATAATCTTCTCTGCCTTACCATCAGCTGTACTCTGTTTTGAAAATCTTGACAGCCACTTCATTATGAAGTGGGGGGAGAGGGAGAGAACTAATAATCCCAGCACCGTTGCATTACCTATTTCATGAAGTTGCATCATTGCAACTCAATATCGTTTTTTGTGTAGAGACAAGCTAATGGGACAAAAACATTACAGCAATATCTGGATTTCCTGCTGCAGTTAGTTTATGACCCTCTGCATTCCATTTATAATAATAGCCTGTCTCTTTCCCTTCCCTATTCTTGACATAGGAATAAGAAAAGGGGGAGTTTCTGTGATTGCGACCCATTTGTTCAACATTTCTCAGATTTTGTTCTCTGTCAGGCAGCTTGGAGGACTATAAATCCTAGTCAATTGAAAGATCTCTGCCCAGATGTGTGTATTATCGATGTGAGTCTTGTCCTTTGCCAGTACCGGGTTACATGGACTCAGGTTCGCTCCTGTTCCTTTCAACAATTTATATAACATTCTCTCTCTGTCAGTCAACAAATTTCTAAACAGAGCTCAAACTCCTGACTCCATGTGGTGCCAGTCTTTAAGGGTTATGGTTTGCTTCTCTGAAATTTGGTTCAACCCAGGTGATTCAGCAGAGAAATCACATAGCACTTCATTATACTGGAATTCTGAGCTGTATCCCTAACCTCTCTTCTTCTGGGATACCATCATCATATTTTGGCTCTAGCATTTCCTTCATGCAGGCTTCCAATTTCCACAAACTTCCTGAAAAGAAAAAAATTAAACTTTAATTAGCCTGCAAGAACACTCATTGCTAAGGCATGTGAGGTATCTGTAATAGAGTTGTAATGCACAGAAGTTACAGGGCAAATATGAACATTTTGTTTGGCATTTTAGCCACCTGAACAGATGACAAGTTCATCTTGTCACATCCCAGAGTTCTGAGATACTCCTGTGAAAACAGGGTTGAAAATGAATTGTGTCTGGAATGCTGTCCTAACCTTTACTGGAGGTAGACAGCAAATTGAAGCATAACTACCTGATATCCCTTCCCACACTCTATTGCATCCAGCAGAGTCCCCATATGCCCTATCAGTGAGTGTCCCATAGGTGACATATTGCAGGCTAATTAAAAAAATATTGTTGGCTCAGGAAATTTGTGTAAATGGGATCTGGCATAAAGTTGGGGCTACTGCCAGAATATTTCTCCTTTTTGGACACCATCTGGCAGATTGACAGGAACACCCCCATTATCTGTAACTGTGGTGGTATGCAATAGAAATCAAGTAACAGGTCAGGAATTCTTAGTTGCTATTATTAGCTCTGTAGCCTTTCTATGCCAGTAAATTCCCATGCTTATATTACTTCCAGCAATTACAAAATGAGATTCAGAGCCAAGATGCATAAAATTGCTGCTGTCACTACTTTGAGCCTATTTCCAGCAGAATTGGTCAAATAGCATCCTACTTAAATTAAAACAAAAGCATTAATATTTATAATGGGACACCTTACTTATATCTGCTCCTAAAATTAAAACTATGGTATGCTTTGTAACAAGATCTAGTGTCGGGTATTTAAGATGTCCTCCCTCAAACATTTATTCCAAAGTTTCTGCAAAGTTAATGTTATGTTCCAAGTTGATCTGAATTATGTTGAGAAACAGACATATTTTAAGTATAAAATGGAGGGTCAGATCCTAAGCTTGTGTAAATTAATACAATTCCATTAACTTCAACAGAGTTCTGCATATTTCCTCCAGCTGAAAATATGTTCTTAGTGTTTTCATACTGAAGATGAGTGTGTGAGCTGCTTAGTGACATCTCAGCAACAACTAGCAGAGTGTTCTCTGTTCTTTAACAGTAACCCTTGAAAAGCTGGATACTATGAAAGCAATGCACCAAGTGTAGTATTATCTAGAGAGGGCCAAGTAAAGTATTCCAAAAACATGTGTCCTGCTGATCATCAGAATCTTTGAGATGCATGTACAAATTAAACAAGTTGGGTATGTGTATTGAAAAATGTTTTAAAGCCTGCATCAAACCCAGATTCTCAAGCTGGTTTTGATCCAAGGATGTATGTTCACATGTAAGCCAGCGCAACAGGCACCTGTTTGTATGTGAAGGGATTAAATCAGGGTGTCTGACTTTTAGGGAGGGAAGGAAATAACAAAAATTTAGTTTACAAAAAGGCAGAAGGATATATATTTATCCTTCACTGAGGAAGCAAAAAGGATAGCACTTTTTGCAATCATGAAAGGGAAATCAGCTATGTTGGTAGATGATGCTGTAAGTTTGCTTTAGGTGACAAACTACCATAGACAGGGATGTTCATAGACTCACAGAAATGTAGGACTGGAAGCAGAGGTGAAAGTAACTTAAATTTCGTATAGATACTGCCGTATCACAATCCCTGAAATGGACTCAGATGAGAAGGTTATGGGGGATATGACAGCACCTGTAAGAAAGTACCTGTAAGTGTAGGATGGAATGTGGGGGCTGAATGAATGGTGGTGGGAATGTCAGGGTGTGTGTGGGAGGGCTCAGGGAAAGTCTGGGGGGTGTAGGAGTCGAGCAGGGGTTTGGGCTTGGGCTTGGTGGACTCAGGGAAGGGGGCTGAGGGTGTGTGGGAAATGCAGGAGTCAGAGTTGGGAGCGAGGAGGGGCTCAGGCAGAGGATTGGGGTATATGGCAATATTCCCTGTCAACTGTGGAGGAGTAACGGTAGTTCAAATTAGAGCTTTAATTCGAACTACCTAGCCCATGCCGTGTGTAGCCATAGGCAGGGAGTTCGAACTATGGGGCATTTAAAAAAATGGCGGCGCCCAGGAACATGCAAATAAATCCCGGGATATTTTAATCCTGGGCTTCATTTGCAAGTTCGAATGGCTACACTAGCCACCCTAGTTCGAACTAGGGTGGCTAGTGTAGACATACCCATATAGACTAACAGCCACCAGTTGTGCTGTGGCATCATCAGGGATACTGTTCCTGACAGCTTGTACTCCATCTGCATGTGGGATGTTTGTGTAGAGAGCTTCTACATCTATAGTGGCTAGGATGGTGTTTTCTGGAAGATCACCTATGCATTGTAGTTTTCTCAGGAAATCCGTAGTGTCACGGAGGTAACTGGGAGTGCTGGTGTCGTAGGGTCCTACCGACCGCTATACTTACCTGCATGCCTCCAGCTTCCATCCCGGACACACCACATGATCCACTGTTTACAGCAGGCATGTCCAAAGTCCGGCCCGCAGGCCAATTGCGGCCCGTGTTCCGGTTTAATACGGCCCCCCAGGTAATTTGGCAATATCTATCTTTTATGGCCCCCAACGAATCCATATGTATTGAGATGAATACATTGTAAAATCTCAGTTAATGTCAGTTGGTCTAAATCAGTTATAAATATATTTGGACACAACATGTATACTTGGAGTTATGTTCCTGTTCATATTTTTTTAACTTAATGACAGACAACCTTTATTACCAATAATATATAATGTACTTTACAATGTTCCTGACATATATTTCAGCTTCCTGGATTTTTTTTTCATCTGGCCTTCAGATATGAAAGGCAGAGTGATTTAATACCTGTTTAGATTTGTCATCCATGTGACGAAATGAAAAGTATGCCGTTTGCAATAAACTTTGCATAAAATAGTTAATTTGCATTTAATTTTAATGGTTCAAAGAATGTCAGGCAAAATGGTCGGCCCTCACGCATGTTCACTTCATCAAATCTGCCCCTCTTTGAAAAAAGTTTGGACACCCCTGGTTTACAGCCAAGCACTGAGGTACAACCTCATATGCTCCAACCCTTCAGACAGAGACCTACACCTACAAGATCTTCAACAAGAATTCTGTAAACTACAATACCCACATGAAGAAATGAGGAGACAGATCGACAGAGCCAGACGTGTACCCAGAAGCCTCCTGCTACGGGACAAGCCCAAGAAAGAAACCAACAGAACACCACTGGCCATCACCTACAGTCCCCAGCTAAAACCTCTCCAACGCATCATTAGTGATCTACAACGCATCCTGGACAATGATCCCTCACTTTCACAGGCCTTGGGAGGTAGGCCAGTCCTTGCCCACAGACAACCCACCAACCTGAAGCATATTCTCACCAGCAACTACACACCGCACCATAATAACTCGAACTCAGGAACCAATCCTTGCAACAAACCTCGGTGCCAATTCTGCCCACATATATACACCAGCAACACCATCACAGGACCTAACCAGATCAGCCATGCTGTCACTGGTACATTCTCCTGCACATCTACTAACGTAATATATGCCATCATGTGCCAACAATGTCCCACTGCTATATACATCGGCCAAACTGGACAGTCCCTACGTAAAAGAATCAATGGACACAAATCTGATATTAGGAATGGCAACATACAAAAACCTGTAGGGGAACACTTCAATCTCCCTGGACACACAATTGCAGATCTAAAGGTAGCCATCCTGCAGCAAAAAAACTTCAGGAGCAGACTCCAAAGAGAAACTGCTGAGCTACAGTTCATCTTCAAGTTTGACACAATCAACTCTGGATTAAACAAAGACTGTGAATGGATAGCTAACTACAAAAGCAGCTTCTGCTCTCTTGGAATTCACACCTCCAGATCAGCTACTAGAAGTGGGCCTCATCCTCCTTGATTGGATCCACCTCATCATCTCCAGCCTGATTCTGGCCTGAATATTTATACCTGCCTCTGGAAATTTCCACTACATGCATCTGACGAAGTGGGTCTTTGCCCATGAAAGCTTATGCTCCAACACTTCAGTTAGTCTATAAGGTGCCACAGGGCTCCTCGCCGCTTTTGCAGATTCAGACTAACACGGCTACCCCTCTGATACTTGAACTGAAACAGTGGCTCAAGTGGAGAGCTCGGATTGGTTGAGAATCACTATAGAGTGAAAAATCTCCAGGAAATAAGCACTGGGACACTGCTACATTCTGGAGTAGGGACTATTTGACAGCAAGTCCTGGAGGGGCTGCGGGCACCAAACAGGGTACTGGAATGGGACTGTTCGTCCTATTGGACTGTTTGTATCAGAAGTGGTCTGCTTTGTTTCATATATGTCCTCTGAAACTTGGCCAGAGGACTGAGTCCACTGGAGATACAGAAACAACACAAAAGCTGAGCAAGAGCAGGCATACTCACACCTGACAGGTGGCACTCACTTGAGATAGAGTAGCTCCTGCTACAAAATCATTAACACAAATGATCAATCTCACATGTCAGAATATACAAAGTAAATACACTTAAGTCAACAAATCGTACCTGTTTTTACTACTCACGCTTTAATCCATTTGTCATTAGCTTAATTCAGAAGTCTAAATTTCTGGATTTTGACTAACTCTCAAGGACCTTTTTTACTTCTTTGCCTATCTGTATATTTTTATGGGAATATTTTTGTCAGTTTGTGTGTGTTTAATGAAATATTTACTTATCTAACAAAAATAATCCTTCCAAGCCTAACTGTTATCTAGTTGGTTAGAGAAAAGGCACTAATTAGAACTTGCATGCATGTATTTGTAGAAAGATAGTAAAAGTCAGCAAGGGGTTGCAATTGTGAAATGGTCTTAGAGAATGTCAGGGCTGTTCCCCACTCTGGCACTCTGAGGGCAGATAAGGGGGGCCTGCAAATACTTTAAATATACCCTGTCTCTACAGGCTCTGGTTACAAAAACTCCCGCAGAGTCCCAGATTCACTGACTTTGGGGGAGGGGTCCCTGCCACCATCAAGTGTTTTTAATCCCTAAAAACAGGGGTGAACATTTGAATTCTTCCCCAGGGGTATTCTTTTGCCATTCTAGAGAGCTTGAAAAAAGAAATGAGAAAAACAAGCTTCAGTTTCTGGTAACTGACATTTAGTCTGAGACAAACACAGACAGACCTGCTGTTACATTCCAGGACACAAAAATCAAATCATCACCTTAAAAAAGGATTTTTTATTATAAAACCAAAGATCTATTGATAAAACATACTTGATTGCTATGTGTTACAGAGCAACTAAGGAAACCAAATTAAAACACGGAAAAAATCTCTGGGAACAATTCTTAGATGGTGAATGGTGGAGGGAAAACATAGATTCACACAGAGCAGTTCAAACCAAACTACAAAATAAAGAAAAATACCCTGATTGTGATTAGATTCATTTTCCCCCTTTATTTACTCATGATCCCTTCTTGATTCAGTCCATTTCCATGCCCTGAATTCTTTGGAGACATGCTAATCTTGCCTGGGTTTAAATCATTCTCCATCACTCAACTCCTTGATTAATTCTTTCACACAAAGAAAGCAGGCAAGGTATCTATATCTAATTCAAATTTCAGCACTCTGTCACCAGTGGTACTTTTGGCTCCCTGCCAACCCCCTTGTTAGTTATCTGAGTTTAACCCCTTAGTTACCAGGTGCTGGCCAGCACTCCTTCTATCCATTACATACAATAAAAAGTAAAATGTACAATAATAAGATGTTGCTTTTAAGAAGAATTTGGACAAGGAGAGGTTTGATTACACAACTTAAACGTCTGTTTTTTTAACAGTTTCTAAGTTAGCACATCAAGCATTGATGGAAAATTTTGTTCCTGACCCAGGCATAAAATCTGATGCTACCTCACTATATTGAAGTATGATTTTGAGTATAAGGGTACGTCTAGACTACATGCATCTGTTGCCAGAGGCATGTGGATTAGGCTACCAGACATAGTAAAATGAAGTAGCGATTTAAATAATCGCCGCTTCATTTAAATTTACATGGCTGCTGCGCTGAGCCGACAAACAGCTGATCAGCTGTTTGTCGGCTCAGCGCGATAGTCTGGACACGCAGGTGTCGACATCAAAGGTATTTGTCGACCACCCAGGTATGCCTCCTGGAATGAGGTTTACCTGGGTGGTCGACAAATACCTTTGATGTCGACACCTGTGCATCCAGACTATCGCGCTGAGCCGTCAAACAGCTGATCAGCTCAGCGCAGTAGCCATGTAAATTTAAATGAAGCGGCGATTATTTAAATTGCCGCTTCATTTTACTATGTCTGGTAGCCTAATCTACATGACTCTGGCGACAGAGGCATGTAGTCTAGACGTACCCTTAGACAAGCACCAGAAATTTCTCTCCCTCAATATTATGATTCTTACTTGAGCCTATCAATTTACTTGACTTCTTTCATTACTTGAGAACCAACATTACAGTTATGGGTAGTTAAGGGCCTTTAATTTAGTGGAAGAAGGCAGAATATGAACCAGTGGCTCAAAGCTGAAGCCAGAAAAATATGAAACAAGAACTAAAGCATATATTTTTAACAGTAAGCAAGATTCCATTAGTTGTTTCTCTATCTCTTGAACTCTCCAAATTAAGACTAGCTTTCTTGGAAGATGCTTTAGTCAAGCATAAGATATTGAGGGTCAGTTCAGGCTTATGTATGCAAGGGTATGTCTACACTACAAAGTTAATTCAAACTAACAGCCGTTAGTTCGAATTAACTTTCAGAGACACTACACAGGCAAACCGCTAGTTCGAACTTAATTCGAACTAGCGGAGCGCTTAATTTGAACTAGGTAAACCTCATTCTACAAGGACTAACGCCTAGTTCGAATTAAGTAGTTTGAATTAAGGGCTGTGTAGCCACTTAATTCGAACTAGTGGGAGGCTAGCCTTCCCCAGCTTTCCCTGGTGGCCACTCTGGGCACCACCAGGGAAACTAGTCTGCCCCCCTGTCAGCCGACGGTCAGGGCAGTGTGTGTGTGTATGTGTTTCCGAGAAAAGGTTTAACGTCCGTGTCTTTACTGCTAGGACCGGGGTCCCGTTGCAGAGGGTAACCAGCAGGCCAACAGACACCCCTTTATAGGAAGAGCTTATTACACCTCAGATTTTAGCTGCTAGGATACCGAATCCCTTCACAGCAGGCAGTCTGGGAAAGACTGAGAGATGCCCCAACGGATCTGTCACCTGGGAGTGAAACAAATCCAAACGCCCAAGCTCTTCTTATACCTGTCCTTTATGACCGGCTGAAGTTCTTTAAATGGTGCTTGGTTCTGTTACAGCAACTGAAGGAGTCAGGTTAAAACTTAAACAGTTACAGGTTTATTAAAAAAAAACTTATAAAAGCATATGGTTACAATGGCTATTGCTCTCTTTCTTAACTGCTAGCAAATACAGATCTTATGGTTACAATGACTATCGCTTTATTTCTTAACTGCTAGCAAATATAGATCTTGAAAATGGTTACAAAGAAAATAAAGATAGAAAATAGAAATAATGGTACCAAGTGACAGCTTAATCTTTAAAGAGCTCTAAGTCTATGTGTACACTTAAGAAAAAGGACCACATCCAGTTACAATTTTTACCCCTTTCTGTGCCTCTCGACTCCAGTGGGTCAAGCCAGGGCCGGTCTCTCAATTCCTAGGAAAGATGAATACGAGGTGGGCGTCCCCTTGGAACCTCGGGAGATCAAACACCTAACCTGACCAGCAGATAGATGGTAGATTGACACTCAGAGTGAATGTGCTGCTTGACCCATCTTTATACCCCTGGCGACCCATATCCTCTTTCTTATCTAAGAGGCCAAATTGTACTGGTCCGTTTTGTGGCGCCAGTTCTTACAAGCAAGTTTCAAGTTAATTTACACTTGCAAGAGAGATAATTAAATTGTGAGTACTAGACATTTTTTTTACTGGGAGAGAGATTCCTCCCCCCGCGGTTGGCTGTGTGTTCGTATCAATATGGGTTTAAGTCAAGGGCACTCCTTGGCAGCCTCTTTGTCAGCAATTGGCATATCTCTGTTTACAGCCATTCACGGTCACACAGCCTGGGCCTTCTGCTCTGTGTGCCCTGTATGCTCCAGGCAAGCAAAAATGGATGTTATAAGGGGGGTTCCTGTCTGGCTACACTCCCTCCCGGCCCCGGAGCCCTTAAAGGGGCATGGTCTGGCTACGGTGCCCGTGCCAGGTGCAAGTCTGCCAGCACCCAGCCAGCAGACCCTGCACCTGACACGGTATGAGCCAGCCACCCGCTGCCACCCAGCCCTCCGCCTCTTCCCGGGACCAGGCTGGCAGCTCCAGGATTCTGCCCGGGGCCGCAAGAGGCGGGCGCCCGCCTGGTCTAGTGCAGACATCGTGGACCTCATCGAGGTTGGGGGGGAAGCCTCCAATGTCCACGACCTCTGCACAAGGCACAGAAAAGTGGCTGTCTAGGGCAGGATAGCTACCAGCCTGGCCACCCAGGAATAGGTTTGCATGAAAATCAAGGTGTTCCAGTGAGACCCCGACCCTGAGCCCTGAGCTTAGAACATAAAAACATAAGAATGGCCATACTGGGTCAGACCAAAGGTCCATCTAGCCCAGTAGCCTGTCTGCCGACAGTGGCCAACAGTAGGTACCCTGGAGGGGATGGACCGAAGACAATGACCAAGTCATTTGTCTCGTGCCATCCATCTCCAGCCTGGCCTTTGTTTGTGGAAGGGACACCATTTCAACCCCCTGGCTAATACCACTCCATGGACCCAACCTCCATGACTTGATCTCACTTCCCTTTAAACTCTGTTATAGTTCTAGCCGTCACAGCCTCTGAAGCAAGGAGTTCTACAGGTTGACTATTTGCTTTGTGAAGAAGAACTTTTCTGTTATTAATTTGAAGCCTGCTACCCATTAATTTCAGTTGGTGTCCTCTAGGCCTTCTATTATGGGAACTAATGAAGAACTTTTCTTTATACACCCTCTCCACACCGCTCATGCTTTTATCGACCTCTTTCATATCCCCCCTCAGTATCCTCTTTTCTAAGCTGAAAAGTCCCGGTCTCTTTAGCCTCTCTTCATATGGGACCTGTTCCAAACCCCTGATCATTTTAGTTGCCATTTTCGGAACCTTTTTCAAGGCCAAAATATCTTTTCTGGAGTGAGGAGATCACATCTGTACACAGTACTGAAGATATGGTGTACCATAGTTTGATATTTCCCCTCCTGCTTCTTCCCCTGGCTTCCCCCATCCAGCTCCCTCCACCCAGGTTTCCCCCTCCCCTCTCCCACCCTCTCTCTTCTCCTCTCCCACCTCCTTTTCCCAGTCTCCCAGAGTTTTGTTCAATAAAGAGAGTTTCTATTTTTGAACACACGTGTCCTTTATTTTGTACATCAGGAAGGGGGGCTAGGGAGGGATAAGTGGAAGGTTGTGAGGGAGGAAAGGGGTACGAGCCCCGAATGGGAAGGACTGGGGTGGCTCTGCGGGCTCCTCGGGGTGGAAGCTCTCCTGCAGCCCCCCGATTGACCTCCCTCCCCCCAGATGGCAGCCTGCGGCAAGTGTAGCCTGGCTGATGGCTGAGTGCTGTGATGTGCCGAGTGTGGGCAGTCAGGGCACTCCAAACCAGGACTGCTTTGCTGTCCCTCATCGAGTTAGACAAGCGAGCGGGGAACCCCTGAGAACTGTCTGTCCGGGGTGGGGGTTGGGTCCCTTTAAGCACAGCCCTCGGCTAGCCTGAGACAGCAGCTCCACGCTCTAAGTCCTAAGCTGATGCCCTGCCGGCACTGCTTCCGGCCATCCTTAACCTCGGTTCAGGGTCCACTCAATGTGGACATGCTAGTTCAAATTAGCAAAATGCTAATTCAAACTAGTTTTTAGGTCTAGATGCACTCGTTCAAATTAGCTTAGTTCGAATTAACTAATTCGAATTAAGTTAGTTCAAATTAGTGCTGTAGTGTAGACATACCCTAAGGGATCAGACTAGATAATTTAATGTTCTCTTCTGGCTATAAAAACGATGTATCTGGAATTTTCAGATGCAGTCAGGGTATGCAAAGATCATCCTTGATGAAAACTGGATGTAGTTTCAGGTTTTTGAGTGAACTGAGAAGAGGGGTGAACTGAGAAGAGGGGCAAATTATCCATATCCACCAACTACAGATGGGGAAATTCAGGATTCTGCCAGGCCTACAATTATCCACTGAAAAGCCTCCTTTGAGAGCTCATTAAGTATATGCTCATTCCACAGGCAGCATAAAAGTTCTTTGCCAAATTTTGGCATATGACTACTTAGTCTTCACTACATTGCGTCATATATTTGGGTTTCTTTTCTGTTCTAAGTAGGATGAAATACAGGGCATGTCTACACAGCAGGGCTAAAGCCTAAATAAGCCGCATATCTTGAACTGTGTCAATTGCATAACTTAAGTGGAAATAGCTTATTTCAGCTTTTGGCACTGTCTACATAGCAGGAAGTCTGAGAGCACTCTTCCTCTGACTTCCCTTACTCCTTGTACAATGAGGGTTAAAAGAGTCAGAGTAAAATGTCCTCCAGCTCAACATTATCTCAACATCATGTCTAAATAACTGCTTGGAGTGAAGACACGCACTATGTTATTTCGGAATAACATCAGTTATTCCAAAATAATGCTGATGTATAGACTTAGCCACATTTTCAAGGAGCATCCCTATGCTTTTTGGTAATTTGAAGGGTCAGGAAAAACCCATGAAGAAAGATATTTCATTAATCCTTTCAGATTACCAATGTAATTAGCTACTTTTGCACTAGTGGGTCCAGAAAGCGCCTCTACTGGGATCTGTATCTTGAACCTCTGCCCCACAGTGGTTTAAAAAGTGGTTTGTCTTGCTGAGGTTCTGAAAACAAAACTTTCTGTTTCTTTACTTAGTCTTGTTTTTTTCCCCTCCTGATAGTAATTACAGGGAAGTTAGTAAATTGGGGGGCTATTGGGGATCTAAAATAGAAAATAAAAGCATTGTGTTGTCTGATGTGACTTTCAGATAAAACATTCATATTTGTGACTTTTTTCTTCATTAGGGATTGCATATTGTGTGGGAAGGTAGAAGTAAAACTCTCCAGACAGTAAACCACCTAAATAAGATTTGTTTTTCCTCTTGGCTCAGTTTTCTTGATGTTGTTTAGTTTCCCTCTTGTTTGTAGATTTATTTTATTGATAAATAAAAATTTCCCCATTTTAATGGATGATTGTGCACCTGGGGTTTATGAGAGAGAAAGGCAGTAAAGTAAATTTTACCTGTAACTTTTCCTTCTCTGAAGTGAGCATCTGGTGATACATAAAACCCCACCTAAGGCATCAGTTAATGTGCCTTAAATTCTAGTTGGAGGGGTAACTCGGTCCTTCCTTCCATTTTGAAAGTTACTGGTGAGAGAGAAGACCATTTGGAACTCCTCTGTTGCTCTCAAGCTGTTCAGAACTATAAGCTGCCAAGTTCTTTTTTATTATAACTTTATGCAACAAAATGATTAAAGGAAAACATGACCTATGAGGGAAGACTGAAAGACTTGGGATTGTTTAGTTTAGAAAAGAGAAGACTGAGTGGGGCATAATAACAGTTTTCAAGTATCTAAAAGGGTGTTCCAAAGAGGAGAAAGAAAAAATGTTCTCCCTGGCATAAGACAAGCAGCAATAGGCTTAAATTAGAACCATAGAACCATAGAACTGGAAGAGACCTCAGAAGATCATCAAGTCCAGCCCCCTGCTCTAGGCAGGATCAATCCCAACTAAACCAATCCATCCAGGGCTTTGTCAAGCCGAGACTTACACACCGCTAAGGGTACTTCTCCGTAATCCTGCAGGCCGTGTGTGACCACCGGGGCCAGTTCACGGACATTAATGTGGGCTGGTCCGGCAAAGCACACGACGCCCGGGTGTACCGCAACTCCTCCGTGTGCCAGCGGCTTCAGGCCGGGACCTTCTTCCCCGACCGCCACATCAGGGTCGGGGACGTGGACATGCCCGTCTGCCTGGTGGGGGATGCCGCCTACCCACTGCAGCCCTGGCTCATGAAGCCCTACACGGGGCACCTCAATCCCTCCCGCCAGGCCTTCAATGCCAGGCTGACCAGGGCCCGCATCGTGGTGGAGGGGGCCTTCGGATGACTGAAAGCCCGCTTTTGATGCCTCCTCACCCGTCTGGACCTGGCCGAGCACAACATCCCTCCCATGGTGGCAGCATGTTGTGTGCTCCACAATTTGTGTGAGCAGAAGGGGGTGGCTTTCCTGCCAGCCTGGATGGCTGAGGCTGACCGCATGGCTGGACACTACGGTCAGCCCCGCACCGCCGCCATCCGGGAAGCCCAGCGGGGGGCCGTCCGGATCCGGGAAGCCCTGCGGGAGAGCTTCCAGGTGGAGGAGGAGGACTGACCCACTGGGGCCTTCTTCCACCCTACCCCCCTTCCCCTTTCCCCTCCCTACCTACTGTCAAATAAAGACACCTGTTTTTGAAACAAAACTGTCTGTTTATTTCACATAACTGGGAGGTGGGAGGGAGGAATGAGGGTGGGAGAGGGGAGGGGGAAACCTGGGATGAGGGAGCTGGAAGGGGAGGGAAGGGAGGAAGGGAAAGGAAAGCTCAGGGGTGGGAGTCCGGCTGCCTCTCCCGTCTCGCCACACTGCGGGTCCGGGGGCCACGGTGGGAAATGGTTGTGGAGGGGGGGCAGGAGGGATAGGGGGTGTGGAGGAAGCAGGAGCGGGAGCAGGAGGGGGAGCAGGGGGAGCAGGAGGAGCAGGAGGAGCAGGGGGAGCAGGAAGAGCAGGGGGAACAGGGGGAGCAGGGGGAGGAGGAAATGGGAAGCGGTCGAGCAGGCTCTGGAGGTGGCCTCGCAGGGCACGGCCCTGCTCCTCCAGGGCCTCCAGACTCCTCCGGCGCAGCCTCAGGTCCTCCTGGACCCAGTGGTCCTGGGTGCGGAGCTGGTGGTCCATGAACCGGAGGTGCCGCCGCTGATACTCCTCCTCGTTCCTGGCTCTCCTGCTTGCCCGGGCACGGGCAGCTGAGCAGGCGGTGTGGTGCGCCCTGCAGGCCCAGGTGCTGCAGCTGTGGTGCAACAAGACCAGCGGTCAATTACCCCAGGGGCCCAGGTGTGTGAAACCCAGCTCCCCTCTGCAAGGCCAGGGCCCCTGCAGGATCCCCAGCTGCTGCTCCGTGGTGGGCAAGGCCCAGGCGCACGGTCCCGGGGCTCCCTCTCGCCCCAGACCCCCGTACACATAAGGGGAACACGATGGTACTCACTGGTGGACGCCTCCCCGGCCTCAGATGACGCAGGCGAGCGGCTCTGTGGGGTGCCTCGGGGTTCCCGGGTCCCGGGCAGGCTGGCGGCAGGCTCCTGGCTCTCAGAGCCCTCCTCCTCCTCCTCCGTCTCCAGGAGCGAGCCCTCTGCCCTGGGGTCAATCATGTCCCGGGGGCAGGGACAGCATGAGCCCCCAGGAGGCGGTCCAGGGCGTGGAAGTGGGGGCAGGCCTCTGGGTCGGCCCCTGGCTGGCAGGCCCAGGAGTAGGACTGCCGCAGGTCTTTGACCTTGCAGCGGACCTACTCCCGGCTGTGGTGGTGGCCCCTGGCGGCCAGGCTGGCAGCCATGCGGCCGTAGACGGCCGCGTTCCTGTGGCTAGTGCGGAGATCGTGGACATTGGAGGCTTCCCCCCAAACCTTGATGAGGTCCACGATCTCCGCACTTGACCAAGCGGGCGCCCGCCTTTTGCACCCCCGGGCAGGCTCCTGGGAGCCGCCAGGCTGGTCCTGGGGAGCAGTGGAGGGCTAGGAGCACTCGGGTGGCTGGCTCATCCTGTGGCAGGTGCAGGGTCTGCTGGCACGGGTGCTTGCAGCCTTGCAACTGGCACAAACTGTGTAGCCAGCCTGTGGCCCTTTAAGGGCTCCGCGGCCAGGAGGGGGGCAATAGAGTTTCCTTGGTGTTGGCCAGATTGGCCACCAGGGAAACCTGGGAAGCCTTAGCCTCCCACTAGTTCGAATTAAGGGGCTACACACCCCTTAATTCGAATTAGCTAGTTCAAACTAGGCTTAATCCTCGTAAAATGAGGTTTACCTAGTTCGAACTAAGCGCTCCGTTAGTTCGAATTCAGTTCGAACTAACGGAGCGCTAGTGTAGCGCCTAGGAAAGTTAGTTCGAACTAACATCCGTTAGTTCGAACTAACTTTGTAGTGTAGACATACCCCTAGTGAAATAATTTCTCCTAATATCCAACCTGGACCTCTCCCACCACAACTTGAGACCATTGCTCCTTGTTCTGCCATCTGTCACTACTGAGAACAGCCTCTCCATCCTCTTTGGAACCTCCCTTCAGGAAGTTGAAGGCTGCTATCAAATCCCCCCTCATTCTTCGCTTCTGCAGACTAAACAGACCCAAGTCCCTCAGCCTCTCCTCATAAGTCATATGCTCCAGCCCCCTAATCATTTTGGTTGCCTTCTGCTGGACCCTCTCCACATCCTTTTTGTAGTGGAGGGCCCAGAACTGGACACAATACTCCATATGTGGTCTCACCAAAGCCAAATAAAGGGGAATAATGACATCTCTGGATCTGCTGGCAATGCTCCTCTTAATGCAACCTAATATGCCATTAGCCTTCTTGGATACAAGGACACACTGTTGACTTATATCCAGCTTCTCATCCACTGTAACCCCCAGGTCCTTTTCTGCAGAACTACTACTTAGCTGGTTGGTCCCCAGCTTGTAACTATGCTTGGGATTCTTCCATCCCAAGTGCAGGACTCTATACTTGTCCTTGTTGAACCTCATCAGATTTCTTGTGGCCCAATCCTCCAATTTGTCTAAGTCAGTCTGGACCCTATCTCTTCCCTCAAGTGTATCTACCTCTCCCCCTAGCTTAGTGTCATCCGCAAACTTGCTGAGGGTGCAATCCATCTCCTCATTCAAGTCTTTAATAAAGATATTGAACAAAACCGGTCCTAGAACCGAACCTTGGGTCACTCCGATAGAAACCGACCGCCATACTGACATCGAGCCGTTGATCACTACCCGCTGGGCCCGGCCTTCTAGCCATCTTTCTATCCATCTTACCGTCCATTTATCCAATCCACATTCCCTTAGCTTGCTGGCAAGAATATTGTAGGAGACCGTATCAAAAGCCTTGCTAAAGTCAAGATATATAACATCCACTGACTTTCCCATGTCCACCGAGCCAGTTACCTCATCATAGAAGCTAATCAGATTGGTCAGGCATGACTTGCCCTTTGTGAATCCATGCTGGTGATTCCTAATCACTTTCCTCTCTTCCAAGTGCCTCAAAATGGATTCCTTAAGGATCCCTTCCATGATTTTTCCAGGAACCGAGATAAGAGGCTTATAGTTCCCTGGATCGTATTTCTTCCCTTTTTTGAAGATGGGCACTACATTTGCCTTTTTCCAATCATCCGGGATTTCTCCCGATCTCCACAACTGTTCAAAGATAATAGCCAAAGGCTCCTCAATTACATTTGCCAACTCCCTCAGAGTACGTCTACACTACAGCGCTAATTCGAACTAACTTAGTTTGAATTAGTTAATTCGAACTAAGCTAATTCAAACTAACGTGTCTAGAAATAAAAACTAGTTCGAATTAGCGTTTTGCTAATTCGAACTAGCGCGTCCACACTGATTGGACGCAGGGGGGCATTTAAGGACAGCTGAAACTGTTTCTGGCAGGGCATCAGGTCAGTAGTTGCTTTGTGTGACTGCTGTCTGAGGCTATCTGAGGCTCGAGCTTAAAGAGACCCCCCTGGACAGCCGGTTCTCAGCTTTTCCTGCTTGCTTGCCAACCTCGCCGAGGGACAGCAAAGCGTTGGTCTCTGTGCCTGTCTGTGTCGGTGCTTTCCTTCGGGGACGCCGCTGCAGGCGGCAACATGGAGCCACAGCTCGCCCTGCACCTTCTGGTGCATTTTCTGGACTTGCTGCTGCAAGCCTGCCAGCAATGGCTCGAGGCTGCCTGGCACCTCCTGGTGCCCCCTGCCTCTCCGCCTGGCCGCCCTGGGGGCCGTGGAGGAGCCGCAGCGGCGTCCCGGCACAGGCGTGCCCCACTGCGTCTGGCGTCTGGACACCAGCACTGACTGGTGGGACCGCATCATCCTGGAGCGCTGGGAGGATCGACAGTGGACCCAGAACTTCAGGATGAGGAGGGACACCTTCCTGGAGCTCTGCGAGTGGCTCGCCCCTGCTCTGCGCAGAAGGGACACTCACATGAGGCCCGCCATCCCCCTCCAGAAGCGGGTGGCCATCGCCCTCTGGAAGCTCTCCACGCCGGACAGCTACCGATCCGTCGGGAACCAGTTCGGCGTGGGGAGATCCACCGTCGGAGCGGTGCTCATGCAGGTATGGCGCTCGTCGGCCACCGAGCCGGGGGGGAGGGGGACTGCGAGGAGGGGATGGGCCGGCCCAGGGACAAAGGGGGGGGCGGGAGGAGGCGAAAGCGCCCCGCACCGGAGGGGTCGGGCTGTCCCGGCCGTACTACAGGCCGCCAGGGGGGGAGGTTCCGGGAGTGGGGCGCGGGGCACTGCCAGGACACGCACGCTCCCAGCCACCCGGGCACCCCACTGATTGACGCTTTGCTGTGTCTCTCTCCGCAGGTGGTCAAGGCCATCAACCGGGTGCTGCTCCGCAGGGTGGTCCGCCTCGCCGACCCGGACGCCGTCATCCGGGGATTCGGCGCCCTCGGCTTCCCCAACTGCGGGGGGGCCATCGACGAGACACACATCCCCATCCGTGCCCCGGAACACCAGGCGTCCCGTTACGTGAACCGCAAGGGGTACTTCTCCGTCATCCTGCAGGCCGTGTGTGACCACCGGGGACAGTTCACGGACATTAATGTGGGCTGGTCCGGCAAAGCACACGACGCACGGGTGTACCGCAACTCCTCCGTGTGCCAGCGGCTGCAGGACGGGACCTTCTTCCCCGACCGCCACATCAGGGTCGGGGACGTGGACATGCCCGTCTGCCTGGTGGGGGATGCCGCCTACCCACTGCAGCCGTGGCTCATGAAGCCCTAAACGGGGCACCTCAATCCCTCCCGCCAGGCCTTCAATAACAGGCTGAGCAGGGCCCGCATCGTGGTGGAGGGGGCCTTCGGGCGACTGAAAGCCCGCTTTCGATGCCTCCTCACCCGTCTGGACCTGGCCGAGCACAACATCCCTCCCGTGGTGGCGGCATGTTGTGTGCTCCACAATTTGTGTGAGCGGAAGGGGGAGGCTTTCCTGCCAGCCTGGATGGCTGAGGCTGACCGCATGGCTGGACACTACGGTCAGCCCCGCACCGCTGCCATCCGGAAAGCCCAGCGGGGGGGCGTCCGGATCCGGGAAACCCTGCGGGAGAGCTTCCAGGTAGAGGAGGAGGACTGACCTCTCCCTTGCATGCCCCACTGGGTCCTTCTTCCACCCTACCCCCCTTCCCCTTTCCCCTCCCTACCTACTGTCAAATAAAGACACCTGTTTTTCAAACAAAAACGTCTGTTTATTTCACAGAACTGGGGTGGGGGAGGGAGGAATGAAGGTGGGAGAAGGGAGGGGGAAACCTGGGACGAGGGAGCTGGAAGGGGAGGGGAGGGAAGGGAGGAAGGGAAAGGAAAGCTCAGGGGTGGGAGTCTGGCTGCCTCTCCCGTCTCGCCACACTGCGGGTCCGGGGGCGTCGGTGGGGAATGGTTGTGGGGGGGGGGCAGAGAGGACGGGGGGTGTGGAGGAAGCAGGAGCGGAAGCGGGAGCGGAAGCAGGAGGAGCAGGGGGAGCAGGGGGAGCAAGAGGGGGAGAAAGAGGGGGAGCAGGGGGAGCAAGAGGGGGAGAAAGAGGGGGAGCAGGGGGAGCAAGAGGGGGAGAAAGAGGGGGAGCAGGGGGAGGAGGAAATGGAAAGCGGTCCAGCAGGCTCTGGAGGTGGCCTCGCAGGGCACGGCCCTGCTCCTCCAGGGCCTCCAGACTCCTCCGGCGCAGCCTGAGGTCCTCCTGGACCCAGTGGTCCTGGAGACGGAGCTGTCGGTCCAGGAACCGGAGATGCCGCCTCTGGTAGTCCTCCTGGTTCCTGGCTGTCCTGCTTGCCCCGGCGCGGGCGGCTGCTGCAGGCGGTGTGGTGCGCCCTGCAGGCCCCGGTGCTGCAGCTGTGGTGCAACAAGACCAGCGGTCAATTACCCCCGGGGCCCAGGTGTGTGAAACCCAGCTCCCCTCTGCAAGGCCAGGGCCCCTGCAGGATCCCCAGCTGCTGCTCCGTGGTGGGCAAGGCCCAGGCGCACGGTCCCGGGGCTCCCTCTCGCCCCAGCCCCCCATACACATAAGGGGAACACGAGGGTACTCACAGGTGGACGCCTCCCCGGCCTCTGACGATGCAGGCGAGCGGCTCTGTGGGGTGCCTCGGGGGTCCCGGGTCCTGGGAAGGCTGGTGGCAGGCTCCTGGCTCTCAGAGCCCTCTTCCTCCTCCTCCGTATCCAGGAGCGGTCCCTCTGCCCCGGGATCAATCACGTCCCGGGGGGCAGGGACGGCATGAGGCCCCAGGATGCGGTCCAGGGCATGGAAGTGGGGGCAGGCCTCCGGGTCAGCCCCTGGCAGGCAGGCCCGGGAGTAGGACTGCCGCAAGTCCTTTATTTTGCAGCGCACCTGCTCCCGGCTGCGCTGGTGGCCCCTGGCGGCCAGGCTGGCAGCCATGCGGCCGTAGACTGCCACGTTCCTGTGGCTAGTGCAGAGATCGTGGACATTGGAGGCTTCCCCCCAAACCTCGATGAGGTCCACGATCTCCGCACTTGACCAGGCGGGCGCCCGCCTTTTGCGCCCCCGGGCAGGCTCCCGGGAGCCGCCAGGCTGGTCGTGGGGAGCAGTGGAGGGCTGGGAACCCTCGGATGGCTGGCTCATCCTGTGGCAGGTGCAGGCTGTGCAGGCACGGGTGCTTGCAGCCTTGCAACTGGCACAAAGTGAGTAGCCAGCCCGTGGCCCTTTAAGGGCTCCGGGGCCGGGAGGGGGGCAATAGAGTTTCCCTGGCATTGGCCAGAGTGGCCACCAGGGAAACCTGGGAAGCCTTAGCCTCCCACTAGTTCGAACTAAAGGGCTACACAGCCCTTAGTTCGAACTAGCTAGTTCGAACTAGGCGTTAGTCCTCGTAAAATGAGGTTTACCTAGTTCGAACTAAGCGCTCCGTTAGTTCAAATTAAGTTCGAACTAACGGAGCGCTAGTGTAGCGCCTAGGAAAGTTAGTTCGAACTAACGTCCGTTAGTTCGAACTAACTTTCTAGTGTAGACATACCCTAAGGCAGGATGATCTCCAATCCACAGAATCACAGGGTGCTGGCCCTTTTGTCTCTGAAGTGATAACAAAGTCATTCTCTCTTTCTTTTGTTTCATAGTCCAGAAAATATTTGGATGTGTTATTGGAAAAGTAAGTTCAAAGTTCTTCTCTCCTGCTGTTTGTTTTTTGGAGTGAAGGAACCAAGCCTCTTTTCAGTCTCTGGTCAATTTCCTATCTTGATTGGCTTGGTCAGTTTGCAAATATACTCTCATTGTCCTCTGTTTATAATCAGGGCATGCTGTTTTCTCATCTCCCTGTTAGCTTGATCCATGAAGACAGGTAAATTAGGGTTATCATATATGAAAGTTAAAAAAAGAGGACACGCCTGAGAGGGAGTGTATCTGTATCAGTATCTACCAACTAATGTTGTATTAGGGTGTTATATATAAGTTAATACAACATGAGATACTGATACAGATACACTCCCTCTCGGAAGTGTCCTCTTTTTTGGACGTTCAAATATGGTAACCCTAGGTAAATCCACATTCCATTATCAGATTTATCAACTGCTTCCACAACATGTTTTGAGAGTTCTAGCCTACATACACAACTTTTTATAGGCAACCCATACATACATCACATAGTGAGGCTATGTCTACACTGCCCCCATTTTGCACAAAAAATATGCAAATGAGGTGAAGCATGGACTATTGCTGTGCCTCATTTGCATAATTAATGAGGTTCCTTTTGTGCACAAGTGGCTTTTGCTCAAGAGTCGTTCTTCCGCATTTTTTCCAGGAAGAACGGCTCTTGTGCAAAAGCCTCTTATGAAAAATATGAGCCTCATTAATTATACAATTGAGGCACAGCGATATGCCATGCTTTACCTCATTTGCATATTTTTTGCACAAAAGGGGGGCAGTGTAGACATAGCCTCATATTCATGACCAAAGTGTAACTGGATTATGAATGGCACCTTACAATACTCTGTTTGGCTAAATATTCTGACAACAGTGTGGTGGGTGTTCCCTTTGCCAGGTGGCATAAAGATTGCCTTTTTGGAGACACGGGTCTCTCACCTGGAATCTTGCTTTGCTGTATGTGTTCATTTCTGTCTAGTAGAATAAAATAGTATCCTGCTTGGAGATAGTTAATCTTCTTTTGTATTATTTATTCATCAGAATTTCTAGTTTTTCTTCACAGCCAAGTGCCAAGCTGAGAAATTAGGGTATGTCTACACTACCCCGCTAGTTCGAACTAGAGGGGTAATGTAGGCATACCGCACTTGCAAATGAAGCCCGGCATTTGAATTTCCCGGGCTTCATTTGCATAAGCGGGGAGCCGCCATTTTTAAATCCCCTCTGGTTCGAACCCCGTGTAGCGCGGCTACACGGGGCTCGAACTAGGTAGTTCGGACTAGGATTCTTATTCCGAACTACCGGTACACTTCGTTCCACACTACACGGGGTTTGAACCAGCGGGGATTTAAAAATGGCAGCTCCCCGCTTATGCAAATGAAGCCCGGGAAATTCAAATCCCGGGCTTCATTTGCAAGTGCGGTATGCCTACATTACCCTCCTAGTTCGAACTAGGAGGGTAGTGTAGACATACCCTTAGAGTGGTAATGAGTTTTCGACCACCATACTTGCTGGTACCAGATTGGGAAGAAAGAGGTTTTAAAAAGCAGAGAGGCATTTCCATGCTTGAAATATAAGGTAGATTAACTTGGATGAGCTCACTTCAATGAAAAAAAAAAAATATGGGTAGGAAATTAGATTTTAACTGTTGCCTCTCAAAGCCCATATCACTTAATGGTCATGAATCAAGCTGATAAGCTTCCAATCCTCATGGATATTAAAAGCACATTTGGGAATCTCACTGAGTTTCCCAACAGTTAAAACTATTATCAGATGCTACCTTAAAGGGCAGCAGAGAATGTTACCCTGGTGTAGCTTGCCATAACCCAACAATTCTGGGTTTATGGCTTTTATTATTCATTACTTTCAGAGTCTATGAAGTTTGCAAGCTCTACTAACAACCATCTTTCATGACACACTTCATGGTTTGTGACTGTTGCAATGAACAGTCGCAAAGCGATAAAGCTCGTAACTCTTGAGTAATATATTTCAGGGCCCATAGCCTTTAGCTACCATACTGGGAGATTGCTGGTGAATGTAACCACTAAGGGAATGCCTACACTACAGCACTAATTCGAATTAAGCTAATTCAAACTAGTGCATCTAGACCTAAAAACTAGTTCGAATTAGCGTTTTGCTAATTCGAACTAGCATGTCCACATTGAGTGGACCCTGAACCGGGGTTAAGGATGGCCGGAAGCAGTGCCGGCAGGGAATCAGATTAGGACTTAGAGCGTGGAGCTGCTGCCTCAGGCTAGCCGAAGGCTGCGCTTAAAGGGACCCGACCCCCACCCCAGAAAGACAGTTCTCAGGGTTCCCCACTTGCTTGTCTAACTTGATGAGGGACAGTAAAGCAGTCCTGGCTTGGAGTGCCCTGAATGCCCACACTCAACACATCACAGCACTCGGCCATCAGACCGGCTGCACTTGCCGCAGGCTGCCATCCGGGGAGGGAGATCAATCGGGGGGCTGCAGGAAAGCTTCCACCCCGAGGAGCCCGCAGAGCCAACCCAGTCCTCCCCATCGGGGGCTCGTACCCCATTCCTCCCTCACCTCCTTCCACTTATCCTGATGTACAAAATAAAGGACACGTGTGTTCAAAAATAGAAACTCTCTTTATTGAACAAAACTCGGGGACACTGGGAAAAGGAGGTGGAAGAGGGGAAGAGAGAGGGTGGGAGAGGGGAGGACAACTAAAATGATCAGAGGTTTGGAACAGGTCCCATATGAAGAGAGGCTAAAGAGACTGGGACTTCTCAGCTTAGAAAAGAGGAGACTGAGGGGGGATATGATAGTGGTCTATAAAAGCATGAATGGTGTGGAGAGGGTGCATAAAGAACAGTTTTTCATTAGTTCCCATAATAGAAGGACTAGAGGACACCAAATGAAATGAATGGGTAGCAGGCTTCAAACTAATAACAGAAAGTTCTTCTTCACAAAGCAAATAATCAACCTGTGGAACTCCTTGCTGCAGGAGGCTGTGAAGGCTAGAACTAGAACAGAGTTTAAAGAGAAGTAAGATAAAGTCATGGAGGTTGGGTCCATGGAGTGCTATTAGCTGGGGGTAGAAATGGTGTCCCTGGCCTCTGTTTGTGGAAGGCTGGAGATGGATGGCACGAGACAAATAGCTTGATCATTGTCTTCAGTCCATCCCCTTCAGGGTACCTAGTGTTGGACGCTGATGGCAGACAGGCTACTGTGCTAGATGGACCTTTGGTCTGACCCAGTACGGCCATTGTAAGCTCAGGGCTCAGGGTCGGGGATCTCAGTGGACCACCTTGATTTTCATGTAAACCTGCTCCTGGGTGACCAGGCTGGCAGCTATCCTGCCCTAGACAGCCACTTTCCTGTGCCTAGTGCGTAGGTCGTGGATGAGGTCCACGATGTTTGCACTAGACCAGGCAGGCGCCCACCTCTTGCGGCCCCGGGCAGGCTCCCGGGAGTCGCCAGCCTGGTCCTGAGAAGAGGTGGAGGGCTGGGTGGCAGCGGGTGGCTGGCTCGAGCCATGCCAAGTGCAGGGTCTGCCGGCTGGGTGCTGGCAGGCTTGCACCTGGCACGGGCACCGTAGCCAGACTGTGCCCCTTTAAGGGCTCCGGGGCCAGGAGGGGGGCAGACAAGGTTCCCTGGTGGTGCCCAGAGTGGCCACCAGGGCAAGCTGGGAAGGGCTAGCCTCCCACTAGTTCGAATTAAGTGGCTACACAGACATTAATTCAAACTACTTAATTCGAACTAGGTGTTAGTCCTCGTAGAATGAGGTTTACCTAGTTCGAACTAAGCGCTCCGCTAGTTCGAATTAAGTTCGAACTAGCGGTTTGTATGTGTAGCGCCTATTAAAGTTAATTCGAACTAACGTTTGTTAGTTCGAATTAACTTTGTAGTGTAGACATACCCTCTATGAGTAGCATGCTTAAGTGTTCACAGCTGCTATCAGTAACGCTGGAAAGCCTGCAGAGTTGGTAATGTTTCACCCAATCTAGCATATGGACAGTAGCCAAAACTACTGAGCATCCGTCTGTCACTGATTGGCTCATCAGTCAGAGAAACTGAGGTCACATTATCAATATTGCCCGGATTTCTTTCTTTCAGGGCAGTGACAATTGCAAGTATTGTCAAGGCTCTAATTATTAAATGTTTCTGCTTAAAGGCACTGCTAATGTACCATTGGCCAATGACGAGCAATAAGCATCCTGTGGGCAGACATAGCTCACCTGCTGGTGTTCTATTTACCTGTGCGTTCACAGGTATGGCCATTTGCAGCTCCTGATTGCCATTCCTGGCCAATGGTTGCTGTGATTGGCCATACCTATAGATGTGCAGGTAAATAAAGCACCATCAGCCTACATGAGGCTAATCCTGGTAAACTGCTTACACCCCAGGTCGCTTATTGCCCATCACTGCCACTGGTAATGATAGTCACCAGCAATGCTCCTCTGGTGAAAATGGAAGAGTGATATAATGAGAGGCTCAAATAATTTAGGGATTTTTTCACTGTAGTAGTATCTTGAGGAATATAATTCAAGTGTTGCCCCTAACCTGACTCCTGAACTTTCACATGAATCTGTAGCTCAACTTTAAGTTGTGCTTTGAACGTTTGCTAGTGGACTTCTCAGGTGGTGTGAGTTTTAACTCCAGTATTGCTAACACTTGAGCAAGCTCTGAAGTGGGGACTCAGGTACTCAGTGCTGCTAATACATTCACCCATTCATATCCTTGTGTTTTTTCAGTGTAATCATTCTCACACAAAGGAACCTAACTTGAGAGAACTTTACTCAAACGCAGATAACTCAGACATACACTGCAGTGAAGACACATTCTTCAAATCAGTATTACTTTATCAGCCACATTTATAATCATTAAGAGTTCTTTGTCTGAGGTAACAGAGCTAAGAAACATGGCTGACATGCCAGAGACATTTATAATGTTCTCTAGATGTCTGAGGATAATGTTTGTCATTTCTTATGAAACCATTGACATATTGGTGACATTTATAAAGTTTAACACACATACATTACATCAGTTTATAATATTCAGGAAGATGATTGCAAAGTTCATAAAGTTTGCATGTCTCTGGTGGCACTCAGAAGCCCTGACTTCTATAATATCATAACACTGCTGACCACATTATGTCCAATGTGTTCACATTTATGAAATATCCACGGGGAAAAATTTAAATATTTTTCATCATTTTTTTAAACCGTTGGTCAACTTTATTTACGAATCTAACTTCTGATGAATTTTTTTTCAAAAGAAACTCACAATTTCTTTCCCTGTTTTTAACCAGTTTTCTTGGTTGTTACTACTGAGTTACATAAGTGAGATTAGAATCAGGTCCATTATAACTGGCTTGAAGCTGACAACATTTATAATGTTTTAGGGCTTGTCTACACTGAAGATACATTGGTCCAGCTGTGAAAAATCCACACACAGGGTACCTGAGTTCCTTGGTGGTGAATAGGAGGTGGGTATAATAATAATCTGAATAATCAGAAGTCACTTAACATATCCAAATCTTAATAAATGAGGAGCAGTGATATGCAAAGAAAAAATGAGCCATTAGAGTTGGTATAGAAAAGACAATGGCATGAGTAGATTTTAAAATGCAAGCATCTGCACTGAAAAATACAAAAGTTAGAGATTGAAGACAGGTGGTAATATATCAGCAGAAAGAATACAATGTGTTTAAAGTGGCACAGCAAGGCAGGGGACTGCACACACATATTTCATCATGGTCCAGAGAACATCACCCAGGGCACTCATTCCCTACTGCCATGTCATTCAAGGAAGCAGATGGCAAAGTGCTAACTGCACAGGAAGACATTAAGAAATACTGGGGAAGGGGAAAAGAGTTTTAAGCATTTGGGAAGACTCCACGAATGAGGTTAACATATGCTACTCGTAGAAGAGGGGTCTTCACTTTTTGAGGTGGAGGAATTAAAACTGCAATGGAAAAAGAAATAACATTTAAGCTAGGAATTGCCGTTGATAGAGATAACGTATATGAGTTCATGAAGTAGACTATCAACTCTACAGTTTAACACGTTTTCAGAAAGTTCAGCCAGGCATATGGGAAACAGAGGTAGACAGGAACAAATCAACCCACAAAAGGAGACCTCAAGGAATGTGAGCCCTCCAGAACAATTCCATTAGTATCACCTGTGAATCTGGACCTGCCACTGCTGCATGTCACAAGATGAAGTTGGAGTAAGTTATATGTGAACAGGCAGCATTGTGGAAGGGCTAGAAGAAATCAGGATCCTGCTGGAGGATTTCTGATGAAGGAGCCTGAGTAATTTAATCAGCCACTTTATCTGTGCTTGACTGATCACCAGGAGTGTATTTCATGGTCTTATGCAAAGGTGGCATGATATGGAATGCTGATACTTGTAGATGTTTTCCCTCCCTCCCTTCTTCCCTCCCTAGCTTTTCAGCTTGGATGTCATCATCACAACCTGTAGCATAATCAGTTATCTGCAGCACTGAGCCATAAACCACAGTGACAAAGATATGACCTTCTGCGTAGGTACATATTCTGATAAAACACATTGGAATTAATGTACTTACAAGTGTGATGTCCATTTGGACTCTTTCACTGTTCATCAATATCCATTACTTGGGTAACTTTTTTCCCTTTCCTCTGTCTCCCTCCCTGTGGTGTAGCTAGGATGTGAAAAGTGTGTGGCCCAGCTTTCAGGTGAGTGAGCAATGTTGGGGGGCAAAGGAGAAGGATGGAAGGCTTGGGGGGTCAGAAAAGATTGTGTATGCATGCAGTAAGGATCCAGTGCCCTGGGGTGGGAACAGGAGGGATCTAGTGCTCAGGGGGAGGAGGGAGGGGAGGGGAGGAGAGATGGTACAGAAGGTATCTGGTCACTTGATGGGTGCTGTCCATGAAAAGCTGCATCTCCTTTATGGCAGGGAGCATGCTGAGAAACAGTTCAGAGGTAATAGGTAATTTGTATTAGCTATTTTATTTAATTTTAGAAGTGTAAAGGCTGCAATTGCATCTTTGTTTTTCTGTGTAACCTAAGTATGTTTGCTTTTTCCTTCCTATATCAGCTTTGAATCTGTGGGTCAGCTGTTGAATCAACTTTTTGTTTGTTTTTTTCCCTCGCATGTGTCTGTGGTGCAAACTGGGTGGAGCATGTGTGCCAAAAGTATACTGGGGTTGAGTTCACACCTTAAGGGTAAAGAACTAGAAGGGAAAAGTCCAAGCACCTGATAATTAAGAACTTATAGTAGGTAAATTTTGGGAGAGTCAGGACCAGAAGGGTTGTTGGAGTCACCTTGCAAAATGTAACTAAGTTCATGAGAGTCACAATGAAACATTGTGCTAGTAGGCAGGTTTACTGTTGTTAGTAATCTGAACAATATCTGCATAGCAAGAGTCACTCAACGGGGAAAGACAGGTGGTGACAGAATTCCTTACCATGGTCCCCAAAGCATCACACCCCTGCTCCATACCCTCCCATCATGGAGCGTTTATGACTGAGGTTGCAGACTACTGGGGGAAAAAACATGCATCTTTATAGATTCCCCCCACATTTTCTCTTTTTTCTTCTTTTCTCTATATTTTAATATATTAAACCTATGTAGTGGCAGACAAGGAGTCCAGTTACATCATGCCAGCAAGAAATGTGCAAAATACCAGAATGCCACAGCAGCAGCCTTTATATGTGCCGGTATAAGTGGCTTGGAGATTCTGAAACCTCAACAAACAAGTGTCTGGAGATCCTCAAACCCTGATGCTTGCACTGAAATATGGATCTGATATTAAGACTTAATTGCAAGCTTCCAAAGAGAAGAATGAAACCACTGTGACGTTCCCCTTTGGCCAATGTTCCCCTTATAAATGAAGCACTTTACAATGGACAAAGATAGGACTGCTGCCACAAAGGCAGACACCAGTGAATTATTGTCTTTAATAAAATCAATTATATCTGAGTAGCCAGTATCCTTCCGAGAACTAATAAAAAATGTAGATGAACTTGCTGATTGAATAACAGAAGTTGGAGACTTGCTTAGACCAATGGTCAGATGTATAACAGAACATACGCTCTGAATCTATGCTGGAACTTACGTAACATAAGTGATACATGAGTTGCATGTTAGAGATATAAACTGCTGCATTCATTTTAAACATACCAACAGTTATGATTTACTCTGTGGTGTTTTTTTTAAAATAATGATGTAAACTGTGGATTTAACTTTCCAATACACAATCCAATCCATGTTTGGCCCATAATTGACTGAGTGAATAGACTTCAAATATGTGTCTTAGAGCAGTTAAAGCATTTAAAGTTTTGCAGAAAGCAAACAAGAAAGTGTTACAAACATGGTTGAACTCAAAGACTATGTCTACACACAATTAGCATTTTCTACTTGAACAGTTTTTAAAATTTTACTACTTTCTTATGGTTCCCATTATTAAATTACAATGTATTATGCTTGTAGTTTTTGCAAATACAAAACCAACCTTAAGTAGGCTGCAATGATATCACAAAAACATTATGCATTTTTCACTGTATGAACACTAACTTCTTCTTTGTAAAAAGGAGTAGTCCTGTAGCACCTGAGACACAGACTAACTAACTATATATATATATACACATACTATCATGAGCTTTTGGGGGCAAAATCCACTTTCTCTGCTCATCTGAAGATACGCAACTTCAGCTATGTTAATTGCATAGCTGAAGTCTAAGTAGCTTAACTCAGCTTTTGGTGCTGTCTACACTGTAATAATTCAAAGGAAGAATACTCTTCCTTTTACTTCCCTTACTCTTCATGAAAGTAATGTTACTGACATCGACTGGAGTGCTCCTTTCAGTTTGAATTGGCTGTTTTAACTAGACCCGCTAATTTGAACCCTGGAAGATTGACAGTGGCAGCGTTGATATTCCTCTGTACAGTAGACATACCATAAAGTGCTACAGGACTATTAATTTTTTTAAGTTACAGACTAACACAGCTACCCCTCTGAGACTTCTTTTTGCTAGTAATGCTATATTATATTGCTTAGCACTACTTCTTTTGCAAAGCTTTATGGGAGTTTTGCTAATAGTTTCTTAGTGCTAGTCAGGAGGGACTTATGGGAATTTTTAAGCTTACATGGCAACGCCTCCACTGATCTTGAGCCACCTGTCTGGTATATTGTCTGCTAGATTTCCCCTCTACCTTGAATAAGGCAGATCAGTTAATATTTGTCATTAAATGCGCTGAAAGATTGGCCCTGTTGCAATAGGGACGTTCAGTGCTCATGAGTCATCCTATAAGCTACGTCTACATTGGCATCCCCTTCCGGAAAAGGGATGCTAATGTGAAGAGTCGGAATTGCAAATCCGCGGGGGATTTAAATATCCCCCGCGGCATTTGCATTTACACGGCTGCCGTTTTTTTCCGGCTTGGGGATAAGCCGGAGAAAAGCGCCAGTCTAGACGCGATTCTCCAGAAAATAAGCCCTTTTCCGGAGGATTTCTTATTCCTACTTTCAAGGAGGAATAAGAAATCCTCCAGAAAAGGGCTTATTTTCTGGAGAATCGCATGGAACGAGGCATACAGATAGTGCGGAATGGCTTGCTAGTTCGAACTATCTAGCCCAGGCCACGTGTAGCCGTGCGGCACGGGGTTCGAACAAGCCGGCATTTAAAAATGGCACCGGCCGGCTTATGCAAATGAAGCCCGGGAAAATCAAATCCCGGGCTTCATTTGCAAGTGCGGTATGCCTACATTACCACCCTAGTTCGAACTAGGGTGGTAGTGTAGACATACCCTCAGATATTAGGTGGGAGCCTGGAAATGTCAGTAACATACAAACAGGAATGAACGAGAACAGAATACTGTATATTTAATTTCCTTTTGTGTAAATTTGCTTGCAGTATCCAGGTTAAACTTTGTAAGATATTTTGTGTCCCTATTACCTAGGTCTCTCTTTAGAGTGATGCACTGTTTTAGAAGTCAATGGAAAGACTAGGTATTGGCACAAAATGAGATCAAACTAGCTACAGGCATAAAGGGAAACAAGAAGACCTTTTATAAATACATTAAAAGCAAGAGGAAGACCAAGGACAGGGTAGGCCCACTGCTCAGTGAGGAGGGAGAAGCAGTAACAGGAAACTTGGAAATGGCGGAGATGCTCAATGACTTCTTTGTTTTGGTCTTCACCGAGAAGTCTGGAGGTGTGCTTAACGTAGTGAATACAAGCAGAGAGAGGGTAAGTTTAGAAGATAGGATACACAAAGAACAAGTTAAAAATCACTTAGGAAAGTTAGATGTCAGCAAGTCACCAGGTCCTGATGAAATGCATCCCAGGATACTCAAGGAGCTGATAGAGGAGGTATCTGAGCCTTTAGCTATGATCTTTGAAAAATCATGGAAGACAGGTGAGAGTCCAGAAGACTGGAAAAGGGCAAATATTGTGCCCATCTATAAAAAGGGGAATAAGAACAACCCAGAAACTACAGTTTATCGTCTGTCCCAGGGAAGATAATGGAGCAGGTAATTAAGGAAATCATATGCAAACACTTGGAAAGTAATAAAGTGATACGGAATAGCCAGCATGGGTTTGTGAAGAACAAGTCATGCCAAACTAATCTGATAGCTTTCTTTGATAGGATAACAAGCCTTGTGGATAAGGGAGAAGTGGTGGATGTCATATACCTAGACTTTAGTAAGGCATTTGATACGGTCTCGCATGATATTCTTATTGATAAACTAGGCAAATATAACTTAGATAGAGCCACAATAAGGTGGGTGCATAATTGGCTGGATAACCATAGTCAGAGAGTTGTTGTTAACGGTGCTAAATCCTGCTGGAAAGGGATAACAAGTGGAGTTCCGCAAGGGTCTGTTTTGGGACCCATACTGTTCAATATCTTCATCAATGATGTAGATATTGGGATAGAGAGTATGCTTATTAAGTTTGTAGATGATACCAAACTGAGTGGGGTTGCAACTTCTTTGGAGGATAGGGACATAATTCAAAATGACCTTAGCAAGTTAGAGAAATGGTCAGAGGTAAACAGGATGAGGTTTAATAAAGAGAAATGCAAAGTGCTCCACTTAGGAAGGAACAATCAGTTCCATACATACAAGATGGGAAGCGACTGTCTAGGAAGGAGCATGGCGGAAAGGGATCTAGGGGTCACAGTGGACCACAAGTTGAATATGAGTCAACAGTGTGATGCTGTTGCAAAAAAAGCAAATATGATTCTAGGTTGTATCAACAGGTGTGTTGTAAGCAAAACTCGTGAAGTCATTCTGCCGCTCTACTCTGCACTAGTTAGGCCTCAGCTGGAGTACTGTGTCCAGTTCTCGGTGCCACATTTCAAGAAAGATGTGAAGAAATTAGAAAGGGTACAGAGAAGAGCTACAAGAATGATTAAAGGTCTAGAGAACATGACCTATGAAGCCAGGCTTCATGAACTGGGCTTGTTTAGTTTGGAAAAAAGAAGATTAAGGGGGGACATGATAGCGGTTTTCAAATATCTAAAAGGGTGTCACAAGGAGGAAGGAGAAAATTTGTTCCTCTTGGTTTCTGAGGACAGGACAAGGAGTAATGGGCTTAAAGCGCAGCAAGGGAGGTTTAGATTGGACATTAGGAAAAAATTCCTAACTGTCAGGGTGGTCAAATATTGGAATAAATTGCCAAGGGAGGTGGTGGAATCTCCCTCTCTGGAGATATTTAAGAACAGGTTAGATAGACATCTGTCAGGGATGGTGTAGACAGAGCTTGGTCCTGCCTTGAGGGCGGGGGGCTGGACTCGATGACCTCTCGAGGTCCCTTCCAGTTCTATGATTCTATGATTCTATGATTGACTCAAGCTGTTAAAATAAGACTAGTGATTTTGTTCATTGATATGAATTAATTAGGATATAAAAGTAATATATGAAGATAATGGTATGTAATTTGATTGTTAAATTTCAATGGTCTTCTACATTAATACTACATTAGTTCATTATTTTAACATTATTACAGAAAATACCTAGTGAATTAATAATGACCACAAGCTTGCAGTAAGAACACACAGGCCATCCACTCTCCTCTGCCAGAACAGACACTGATTAGAAATAATTATACTGGCTAATTTTATTCACTGCATATACAGTATGATGTGCCTGTCTGTGACTGCCGTTGTACTGGTGCTACGTGTTTATGTCATTGTTCACTGTTGGCATAATAGTCACTGCCAAAGATATTGGCGATAAAGTATCATTTCTTTCAAATATTCCTTTGTCAGTTTCCCATTTTAAATTGATGAATAGTGTAACACATTTTGCATTGCTGTAATTCCATTAAGTCAATGGGCACAATGACAGATTAGTAAGGATTCCAGTACCTCCAGATGATCCATGGCTAATGTGTTGCTAATTTCACTACAACTTACATTGTTAAGTATTTTATAATACAGATCATTTCATGGAAGACGGCAACAATAGCTAGAAAGATGGAAGCCAATTAGGCTAGAATACGAATGAAGGATCAGAACTGTTGGCTTAATCTTGAATCAGATGATCATTGAGGGTTGGAAAAATATTTGAACACGTATTTCAAATGGATTTTTCATTTTCAAAGAATTCTGAATTTCTTGGTTCTGGCTTAGGAAACACATTTATATTCAAGAAATCTAGTTCTGTACAAAGTCTGGCTCAGTCAGAAACATAAAATACCAATCATCTTGTGAGAGAGCATGTTCTTGAGAGCTTTCCAGTCCAATTCTCAGTGCAGATGCCTGCTGGACAGTTTGTGATGTTTTAAATCTACATTAATACTTGTAATATTTTTATTACAAGTTTCCAATTTGAAGATTATAAGCATAAGCCTGGAAGGCAGGAAATGCAGTCATTGTTCTTACTCTGAACCTGTATGATCAAAAAGAGGCGCTCTTGTAACTCAATTTTTTCCTGCCCATCATGCTACAAAAACTATTTTTGGGGGAGGGGGAGGAATCTCTTCCTGATAAAGTCTTCCACTGTGAGTGTGGGTACCAGTGCTTCAGTGTGTTTAAAAACGATGCCTGTGGGAAGTGTACATCTTCTAAGAATGTATACTTGTTAAAATTAAGAAACAACAAATTATGGGAGGTGTCATTGAACAACTTCCTTTAGAATTTACTCTCCACCTTTTTTGGTTGGTATTTTTGTGGTACATTTAAAACTCCAAGGCATTATGCAATTACTTAATGCTTCATTTAAGAATCAGAACCTAACTCGGCAAGGTATGGAGCATTCTTGCCTCCCATTAACTCCAGTGGGATTTCAGTGAACCCATTACATTAGTTATTTTTCTTAACTAATGGGCAGGACCCCATGAGGTTGAGCCACAAAAGACTAAGAGGTGAGGGTCATCATCAAGCATTAAAATGTCATTAAGGCTTTAAAGCAAGGAAAATAAAACTTCCAGAATAACTTTAGTGTAGTTGACATCTGTGTGATTAGATATATTTGCTGTAATATATGGGCTGATCATTCTCATCATTCTCTCTTAGTAAAAATAAGGGGGAATTGTGACTTTTTCTTTTTTACTTTGAATCATGGGTTGCCAGTCTGGAAAGATGGGAAACACTTATCGTACCCTAACACTTATCGTACCCTAATCACTGTTAATATTATTAGTACCGCAGAAGTGCCTTGAGGTCCCAGCCCCATTATGCGTGGTGCTATGCAAATTTGTAACAAAAATAAATTGAGCCTCCCTCAAATTGTGTGTAGTCTAAGATGAATATAAGATGCAAAAGGTAGTTACCGTACAATGTACAAAATAACAGGATAACTAGCCATTATCAACTCTTGCATAATTCCTTTCTTTATTTTGTATACACTTCTGTTAGTTCTCCACAGCCTTAGCTCCTGCCCCTTGCTCTTTATTCTTTCTTTACCAAACCAATTGGAGCTTCTGCATTCATCAGCCCCTGTTTTTTGTTTTTTTGTTTTGTTTTGGGTTTTTTTAAGATCTAAGGGTAGTCTACACTGCCGTTTAAGCCTGAAGTTTGAACTCAGATTCATACCTATCCATCTTCCACAGACATTGTCTGTGTCTAGACTGGCCAGTTTTTCCAGAAAATCAGCTGCTTTTCCGGAAAAACTTGCCAGCTGTCTACACTGGCCACTTGAATTTCCGCAAAAGCACTGATGATCTCATGTAAGATTGCCAGTGTTCTTGCGGAAATACTATGCTGCTCCCGTTCGGGCAAAAGTCCTTTTGCGCAAAACTTTTGCGCAAAAGGGCCAGTGTAGACAGCTCAGATTTGTTTTGTGCAAAAAAGCCCCGATTGCGAAAATGGCGATCAGGGCTTTTTTGCGGAAAAGCGCGTGTAGATTGGTACGGACGCTTTTCCGCAAAAAGTGCTTTTGTGGAAAAGCGTCCGTGCCAATCTAGATGCTCTGTTCTGAAAATGCTTTTAACGGAAAACTTTAACTCAAAGTCCTAAACCCTGATGTTTTGCAATGTAGATACAGTCCTATGGGACTTGTGCTCTGGGAGACCACCTAAAGCATCTCTCTGTCTCACTTTCTATGTCCTCCAGGCAGTCAGGTTTGGTGGACTGTCAAGTTTTCTCACATTGCACTCTGTACAAAGGGCCAGACTGGTCATGGTTGTTGGCAGGGTACTGGTCTGGCTAATCCTGCAAAATTTTCTTTGCTAAATAACAAGCCTGCTTTTCTCTTGGGGTACGTCTAGACTACAGGCGTCTGTCGACAGAAGTTTTGTTGACAGATACTGTCGACAAAACTTCTGTCGACAAAGAGCGTCTAGACTACACTGAATTCTGTCGACAAAGCAAGCTGCTTTGTTGACATGGTAGTGTAGACGCAAAGGACAGTTTACATGCAATAACACCGTCTGTCGACAGAACTCTGTCGACAGAAGGTGTTATGCCTCGTAAAATGAGGTTTACCAGCGTCGACAAAACTGCTGAGTTCTGTCGACACTATGTCGACAGAACTCAGCGGTAGTGTAGACGCAGGTATAGTTTTGTCGACAAAAGTCCACTTTTGTCGACAAAACTCTGTAGTCTAGACACACCCTTTGTGTGAGGCCTGTGTATTCCCTCCTTGCTGCTTTTTTTTAAGTAAGATCTGCTTTTTCCCTCTCTGCTGCACATAAGAAAACAGTGAAGGCTGTTTTCTCTCTCCTTGATGCTAACAAAATTAATAAAAGTATTGTTACATTGAGATGCAACTTGGTGAATGCACCCATTGATAATGGTGCCTCACTGTATCCCCTGCCTGTTCTCACTTGCTGTAAAACTCATTATCAGGGTCATAGCTTCTTTCCCCCACCCCGTAAACTGCTAATTAAAACATTAGGTAATGCTAATTCAACTAAAACCAGTAAACAATAAACAGGGGTGGGTATAGTTGTATTTATCATATGCTTATCAATATTCATTGTCTGGGAATTAACCATAATAAATAAGGGTATGTCTACACTACAGCACTAATTTGAACTAACTTAGTTTGAATTAGTTAATTTGAACTAAGCTAATTCGAATTAGCGCATCTAGACTTAAAAACTAGTTCAAATTAGCGTTTTGCTAATTCCAACTAGTGCGTCTACACTAATTGGACACTGGGTTGCATTTAAGGGCAGCTGAAACCAGTTCCGGCAGGGCATCAGGTCAGTAGTTGCTTTGTGTGGCTGCTGTCTGAGGCTATCTGAGGCTCGCGCTTAAAGGGAACCCCCTGGACAGCTGGTTCTCAGCTTTTCCGCTTGCTTGCCTACCTCGCTGAGGGACAGCAAAGCGTTTTTCTCTCTGCCTGCCTGTGTCGGTGTTTCCCATTGGGGACGCAGCCGCAGTTGGCAACATGGAGCCAGAGCTCACCCTGGGCATGCTGCTCCAGTTTTTGGACTTCCTTCTGCAAGCCTGCCAGCAATGGGTGGAGGCTGCCTGGCACCACCTGGCCTCCCTGGAGGTCATGGAGGAGTGGCATCAATGCCCGGACGCCAGCGTGCCTTGCCACATCTGGAGTCTGGACACCAGCAGCGACTGGTGGGACTGCATCGTCCTGGAGCGCTGGGGAGACAGACAGTGGACCCAGAACTTCAAGATGAAGAGGGACACCTTCCTGGAGCTCTGTGAGAGGCTTGCCCCTGCTCTGTGGTGACGGGACACTCGCACGAGGCCCACCATCCCCCCCCCCCCAGAAGCGTGTGACCATCGCCCTCTGGAAGCTCTCCACACTGGATAGCTACCGATCCGTTGGGAACCAGTTCGGCATGGGGAGATCCGCCGTCAGAGCAGTGCTCATGCAAGTACCGCACCCACCGGCCACTGGGCTGGGGGGAGGGGTTCTGCAAGGAGGGGATGGGCCGCCTCCAGGGAAAATGTGGGGGGAGGAGGTGAAAGTGCCCTGCACTGGAGGGTTCGGTCTGTCCCGGCCGTACTACACGCCGCCCGCGGGGATTGCTTCTGGGAGTAGGGTGCGGGGCAGTGCCAGGGAACGAACACTCCCAGCCACCCGGGTGCTCCAGTGATTCATGGTTTGCTGTGTCCCTCTGCAGGTGGTCAAGGCAATCAACTGGGTGCTGCACTACAGGGCGGTCCACCTCACCGACCCGGATGCCATCATCCAGGAGTTTGGCACACTCAGCTTCCCCAACTGTGGGGGGGGGCCATTGACGGGATGCACATCCCCATCCATGCCCAGGAACACCAGGCCTCCCAGTACATCAACAGGAAATGGTACTTCTCCGTCCTCCTGCAGGCCGTGTCTGACCACCGGGGCCAGTTTACGGACATTAATGTGGGCTGGTCCGGCAAGGCACACGACGCACGGGTGTTCTGCAACTGCTCTGTGTGCCAGAGGCTGCATGCCAGGATCTTCTTTCCTGACCGCCACATCATGGTCGGGGACATGGACTTGCCTGTCTGCCTAGTGGGGGATACAGCCTCCACAGGACACCTCAACCCCTCCCGCCAGGCCTTCAATGCCAGGCTCACCAGGGCCCGCATCGTGGTGGAAGGGGCCTTCAGATGCCTGAAAGCCAGATTTAGCCACCTCCTCATCTGCCTCGACCTCGCCGAACACAATATCCCTCCTGTGGTGGCAGCATGTTGTGTGCTGCACAATTTGTGAGAGTGGAGGGGGAGGCTTTCCTGCCAGCTTGGATGGCTGAGGCTGACCGCATGGCTGGCCAGTACATGCAGCCCCGCACCGCTGCCATCCGGGAAGCCCAGCGGGGGGCCATTCGGATCCGGGAAGCCCTGAGGGAGAGCTTCCAGGTGGAGAAGGAGGACTGAACTCTCCCTGCATGCCCCACTGGGGCCTTCTTCCACCCTCCCCTCCTTCCTTTTCCCCTCCCTAACCACCCTTCCTAATGACAAATAAAGACACCTGTTTTGCCAACAAAAATCTCTTTTTATTTTACATAACTGGGGTGGAGGGACAGAGAAATGAGGATGGAAGAGGGGAGGGAGAAACCTGGGAGGAGGGAGCTGGAAGGGGAGGAAGGGGAGGAAGGGAAGGGAAGGGAAAGCTGAGGGTTGGGGGTTCTGCTGGCTCTCCCATCTCGCAGCACTGCAGGTGCAGGGGCGTCGGGGGGAGTGGGTGTAGAGGGTGGGGCAGGAGGGTCAGGGGGTGCAGAGGAAGCAGGATGGGGAGCAGGGGTGGGAGGAGGAGTGAGAGCTGGGGTGGCCACAGGGGTTAGAGCAGGAGGAGGCAGGAACCTGTCCACCAGGGTCTGGAGGTGACCTCTGAGGGCATGACTCTGCTCCTCCAGCACCTCCAAGCTCCACTGCCACAGCCACAGGTCCTCCCAGACCCAGTGCTTCTGGATGAGGATCTGGTGCTCCAGTAGCCGCAGATTCCACCGCTGGTAGTCCTCCAGGTTCCTGGCATGCCTGCTGGCCTGCGTGCGGGTGGTGGTTGCAGGGGTGATGTACCCTGCAGTCCCAGGTGCTGCAGCTGTGGTGAAACAAGAGCAGTGGTCAGTTCTCCCTGGGGACACAGTGAGTGAAACCCAGCCCCCCTCTGCAAGGTGAGGTCGGCGTGTGGAGAACGGTCCAGGGCCCCTGCATGACACCCAGCTGCTGCTCTATGGTGGGCAAGGCCCAGGCGCATGGTCGCTGGGCTCCCTCTCCTCCCATACCCCTCATATACATAAGGGGAGCATGATGGCACTCACACATGGAGCCTTCCCCGGCCTTGGACGACACAGTCGATGTGCTCTGCGGGGTGCCTCGGGGATCCTGGGTCCTGGGCAGGCTCCCTGAAGGCTCCTGGCTCTCGGGGTCCTCCTCCTCCTCCGTGTCCAGGACGAGTCCCTCTGCCCCGGGGTCAGTCACTACCTGGGGGGCATGGACAGCATGAGCCTCCAGGATGCAGTCCAGGGCCTCAAAGTGGGGGCTGGCCCCCGGGTCGGCCCCTGGCTGGCAGGCCCTGGAGTAGGACTGCCGCAGGTCCTTGACCTTGCAGCGGATCTGCTCCTGGGTCCTCATGTGGCCTCTGGCGGCCAGGCTGCCAGCCATGCGGCTGTAGACAGCCGGTTCCTGTGGCTAGTGTGGTGATCATGGACATTGGAGGCTTCCCCCCAAACCTCGATGAGGTTCATGATCTCCGCACTAGACTAGGCGGGCGCCCGCCTCTTGTGGCCCACCAGCCTGGTCCTGGGAAGAGGTGGTGGCTGGGTGGCAGCGGGTGGCTGGCTCATGCCGTGCCAGTTGCAGGGTCTGCTGGCTGGGTGCTGGCAGGCTTGCTACTGGCACGAGCACCGTAGCCAGACCTTTAAGGGCTCCAGGACCAGGAGGGGGGCAGAAGAGTTTCACTGGTTTGGCCCAGAGTGACCACCAGGGCAAGCTGGGAAGGGCTAGCCTCCCACTAGATCGAATTAAGTGGCTACACAGCCCTTAATTCAAACTACTTAATTCGAATTAGGCGTTAGTCCTCGTAGAATGAGGTTTACCTAGTTCGAATTAAGTGCTCCGCTAGTTCGAATTAAGTTAGAACTAGTGGTTTGTATGTGTAGCGCCTATCAAAGTTAATTCGAACTAATGGCTGTTAGTTCGAATTAACTTTGTAGTGTAGACATACCCTGAGAGACAGCAACAGGCCTCAACCATCTATTGTGAGGAATGGTTATTCAGTGAATGGCTATGCTAATAAGTGAGGCTGCATTGACAGTGGTTCTCAAGGTTGCCAATAAACACCCGAGAAATGTGGCTGGGAACGTGCAGACCAGCAGATTCACCATGCCTGCTGGCTTAAGGGGATATGGACCAGTCACCTGATCATGTGATCAGCTCCAGTTTGGGAAGTACCAACACTCTGGAGAACAATGGATTTCTCTTAGAATCATAGAATCATAGAACCATAGAGCAGGAAGAGACCTCAGAAGATCATCAAGTCCAGCCCCCTGCTCTAGGCAGGACCAATCCCAACTAAATCAACCCACCCAGGGATTTGAATTTCCCAGGCTTCATTTGCATAAGTGGGGAGCCGCCATTTTTAAAACCCTGCTGGTTCGAACCCCGTGCAGCGCGGCTACACGGGGCTCGAACTAGGTAGTTCGAACTAGGATTCCTCGTGGAGGTGTACCGGTAGTTCGGAATAGGAATCCTAGTTCGAACTACCTAGTTCGAGCCCCGTGTAGCCGCGCTGCACGGGGTTTGAACCAGAGGGGTTTTAAAAATGGCGGCTCCCCGCTTATGCAAATGAAGCCCGGGAAATTCAAATCCCAGGCTTCATTTGCAAGTGCGGTATGCCTACATTACCCAGCTAGTTCAAACTAGCGGGGTGGTGTAGACATACCCCAGGTCTTTTTCTGCAGAACTACTACTTAGCTGGTTGGTGCCCAGCCTGTACCAATGCTTGGGATTCTTCCGTCCCAGTGCAGGACTCTGCACTTGTCCTTGTTGAACCCCATCAGATTTCTTGTGGCCCAATCCTCCAATTTGTCTAAGTCACTCTGGACCCTATCTCTGCCCTCAAACATATCTACCTCTTCCCCTAGCTTAGTGTCATCTGCAAACTTGCTGAGGGTGCAATCCATCCACTCATCCAAGTCATTAATAAAAATATTGAACAAAACCGGACCTAGAACTGAACCTTGGGGCACTCCGCTAGAAACTGACTGCCATCCTGACACCGAGCCATTAATCACTACACGCTGGGCCCAGCCTTCTAGCCAGCTTTCTATCTTACCATCCATTTATCCAATCCTTTAACTTGCTGTCAAGAATATTGTGGGAGACCGTATCAAAAGCTTTGCTAAAGTCAAGGTATATCACATCCACTGACTTTCCCATGTCCACCGAGCCAATTACCTCATCATAGAAGCTAATCAGATTTCTAAATAGTTCCTAATCAGTTCTTTACCCACCAAGGGCTGTCCATCTTCATCCCATCTTGCCTCACTTAGTGCATTAGTCCGGGAGCTGACCTTGTCCGTGACACCCAGATGCAACCTGCCATCTCCCTGGAGAAGCAGGTCGCCATCACCATCTGAAAGCTTGCCACCCTAGACTGTTACCGGTCTGTGGGCAACCAGTTCAGCATGAGAAACTCCACCGTTGGGGCCCTCCTCTTGAAGGTATGTCGCTCTCGGGCTGCAGTCCCGGCGAGGGGGAAGGAGGAGGGAAGTACTGCAAAGGGGGGACCCTCGGGAAATGGAGGTTGGGTGCAAAAGGGCTGAAGGGGAGAATCCCCATCCCCAGAGGGGTTCTGCATTCCTGCCCTCACTCAGCCCTGTAAGGGAGGGGCTGGCCTCAGAGCAGGTGGCTCCTGAGGTGTTTGTAGCAGGGAGGGATCCGGGAACTCCCAAAGGCTCAGGCACCCCCTTTGATTTTTTGTTTTGTGTCTTTGTTTGTTTCCTTCTGTAAGTGGTGAGGGACATCAACTCTGTCTACTATGCAGGGTCATCCACCTGGGAGACCTGGATACTATCATCCCTGGATTTGCCATCCTGGGCTTCCCCAAATGTGGGGGGAACCACTGGAGGAACTCACATCCCCATTCAGGCACCAGAACATTGAGCTGCCAAGTACATCAACAGGAAGGGCTATTTTTTGATGGTCCTGCAGGCCCTTGTAGACCACCATGGATGGTTTTCAGAAATTTTTGTCGGGTGTCTGGGGAGGGCACACGATGCCTGCATCGTCAGAAACTCCAGACTCTACCGGAAGCTCAAGGCTGGCACATTCTCTCCCCCCCCCCCCACGTGACTTCAGGGACAGGGATGTGCAGATGCCACAGTGCATTGTGGGGGATGCAGCCTATCCCCTCATGCTGTGGCTTATGAAGCCCTATTCCAGCCACCTGGACCTGAGCAGGGACCTTTTAAATGCCCGCCTGGGCAGTGCCCACATTCAAGCCAAATGCACCTTTGGCAGCTTGAGGATGAGGTTCAGGTGCCTCCTGACCTGCCTCAATGTGGGGGAGCACAACACACCCCAGGTGATCTCAGCCTGTTGTGTTCTCTATAATGTTGTGGAGGGCAAGGGGGAGATCTTCCTTCTGGGATGGGGGGCAGAGGCCAGCCAGGAGGAAAGAGCCTTCAAGCAGCCATGCACAGCTGCCAACCATCAGGCCCATCTACTGGGGTGCGCATCTGGGAGGCCCTGAGGGAGAATTTCTCAGAAGGACCCGAGTAACTCTCCCCAGGGCCTTGTCCCCTATGCCTTACCCACAACCACCCCTCTCACCCCCCCTTCCCTGTACACTCAATGAATACAAAAGTTTGTATTAATCGAAAAATGTTGTATTTTTTGTATAATGAAAGAAACTGGGGCAGAGGGGGGCTGAGAACCTTGATAGGGGGAGGAAAGAGGGGAGCTCAGAAGCTGGATAGGAGGAGGGAGGAGGGGGCTCAGAGCTGGTGCTGGGAGTGCCACGTGGTGTGGCAGGAAGTTCTGCCTCAGCTCCAGGGACCTCAGCAACTTCGGGGGTGGGGGAGTCAGGGACAACAGGGGATAGGCAGGAGGGGAATGTGGGGCATAGTCAGGCATGGCAGGGGGAGGGTGGCAGGGACAGGCATAGCAGGGGGAGATGGACTGGTATAGGCATGGCAATGGTGGCAGGGCAGGAGCAGGGACAGGAGCCGGGTATGCCATCATCTCTTGGATGGTAGCATACATGTTGTGGCCCTGCTGCACCAGCTCAGTCCACATTTGGGTTTGCCATTGGGCATCATCATGGACCTTCTGGGCCAGGGTCTTCTGGATGTCATGGAGGACGGCCACGTGCTCCTTCATGAAGTCCTCATGGGCCCTCTGGCGACTGTGGCTCCCCTGGGGTTGGGCGAGGTGGCTTGCCTCCTGGTGATTGCCCCTCAGTCACAGCTGGTCTGGCTGTGGAGAATAAAGAGGGAGAGGTGGTCAGTCATCCATGCAGATACTGTCCTTGAGCCCTTTCCCTCCTCTGTGAGCTGCAAGCAACAGTCCTTGGGCCACAGGAGCAAGGCCTTGTGTGGCTGGGACAGAGGGCCCTGCCTCACAGGGGCCCAGAGGTGCTGAGGGGACCATGCTTCCCACTCCCTGGCCCATGGACAAGCAAGCAAGGGACGTGTCTGGCCACACTGGAATCCCATGGGTGGGACAGGGGCCTGAAGCAGCTTGGCCTTCCAAGGGGGCCACACACACACACCTGCTCCTGGCAGCACTGTCCCCAGGAGCAGGTGGTGCCTCGAGCGGGCAGGCATGCCCATGTATGGCACTCCTCAGTCTGCGTGTAGACGTGCGTGCATCCTTATCCCCAGCCTGCTTCCAGTGGTGGCTGGTGGTGGAAGAGCTTCCCCCCGGGGGTCAGGAATGTGTGTGGCCTCCCCAGAGCCAGTGAGCAGGAGCCCAGGTGTACACTGGGGCTGCCTGTAGGGTTGCATGCTGCAGAGAGGTGTTGCATGTGCATCTACATGCATGGACAGCAGTGTGAGAGCCAAGCTGAGAAGGCTGAACAACGATTGCACCCCAGCCCCTGAGCACCCATTTCTCCCACCCTGTGTGTGTGAAAAACTAAAAGCACTCACCTGATGATCCCTCTCTAGCCTCAGAGGATGGCTGGGAGACCTCAGAGGTTCCAGGCTGAGGGTGACGGTGCTGGCCATGTCTTCCTCCTTTCCAACTTGGCGTCCTCCTTCTCTTCATCAGCTGGGACCCCTGAGAGGGCAACGACAGGTGTCTCCAGCCTCGAGTGCACAACCGTGGTGGGGAAGGGGATGCTCCTGCCCCCAGGATACGGTGCAGTTCATGAAGTAGGGGCAGGAGTGTCTTTCTGCCCCGGAGCAAGAGCTGCACTCCCTGGCCCTGGCATAGCCCTGCCATAGCTTCTTTACCTTGCTGCATACCTGCTCAAGGCTACTGGGGTAGTGGCCCCTCTCAACCAGAGTCTTGGCCATCCGGCCATAGATATTGGCATTGTGCTGTCTGGAGTGGAGATCCTGGAGAGTCTCCCCCTCACCCCATACCTCCAGGGATCTCCACCCCAAACCAGGACAGTGCAATCCTTTTTGTGCCCCTGGCAAGCTCCTGGGAGCCCAGTGCATGCTCCCTGTGAGGGCCAGTGGGGGACTTGAGGCTGGGACATGGGTCTGGAAATGTGTGGCAGTAGCAGCTGCATGGTGAGGTGCAGCTCCCAGGGCCAGCTTGCTGCCACAAACCTTGTCCCAAGGCACCTGCGGCTTTAAGAGTTGCCAGGAGACAGGAACTATAGTGTTGTGATGAGTGTGGATGGAGTGGCCAGCAGGGCACCTGTGTTAGGGTATGTCTACACTACCACCCTAGTTCGAACTAGGAGTAACGGTTCCACGAGGAGTAACGGTAGTTCGGAATAGGAAGCCTAGTCCGAACTACCTAGTTCATGCCGCGTGTAGCCGCGAGGCACGGAGTCCGAACTAGCGGACATTTAAAAATGGCAGCGCCCAGCAACATGCAAATGAAGCCCGGGAAATTCAAATCCCGGGCTTCATTTGCAACTCCGGTTGACTACATTACCACCCTAGTTCGAAGTAGGGTGGTAGTGTAGACATACCCTTATTTTCTAGAGGCGTCTTTTTTCAACAGAACTCTCCTTCTTCTGCTTCCACACATGCCTTTTTCTGAGAAAGCTTTTTCGGAAAAGGCTTTCTTCCTCATAGAAAGAGGTTTACCACCATCACAAAAACCTTCCGTTCTTTTGACTTTTTGTCAAAAGATAACAATTATAGTGTGGACACAAGTATTGTTTTTCCAGCATAATAGGCGTGATTCTGGAAAAATGCTGCAGTGTAGATATATCCTAACTCTCAACCTTTTATTTGTTTTATTTATAAACTCTTAGGGTATGTCTACACTACAAAGTTAATTCGAACTAACAGATGTTAGTTCGAATTAACTTTCATAGGCGCTACACTAGCACTCCGCTAGTTCGAACTTAATTCGAACTAGCGGAGCGCTTAGTTCGAACTAGGTAAACCTCATTGCATGAGGACTAAGCCTAATTCGAACTTACTTTATCGTCCTTGATTGCTCCTTTTATAGCTCGATCATCTAGGGGACCCACAGGTTTTTTAGCAGGCTTCCTGCTGCTAATGTACTTAAAAAACATTTTGTTATTTCTTTTTGAGTTTTTGGCTAGCTGTTCCTCAAAATCTTTTTTGCTTTTCTTATTACATTTTTACTCTTGATTTGACAGTGTTTATGTTCCTTTCTATTTATCTCACTAGGATTGGACTTCCACTTCTTAAAAGATACCTTTTTGTCCCTCACTGCTTCTTTTACATGGTGGTTAAGCCACAGTGACTCTTTTTTAGGTCTCTTGCTATGTTTTTTAATTTGGGGTATACATTTAAATTGGGCCTCTATTATGGTGTCTTTAAAAAGTTTCCATGCAGCTTTCAGGGATTTGGCTCTAGTCACTGTGCCTTTTAATTTCTGTTTAACTAACCTCCTCATTTTTGTGTAATTCACCTTTTTGAAATTAAATGCCAGGGTGCTGGACTGCTGAGGTGTTCTTCCCACCACATGAATGTTTCATATTATTATATTATGGTCACTATTCTCAAGTGGTCCTGTAATAGTTACCTCCTGGACCTGATCCTGCACTCCACTCAGGACTAAATTGAGAATTGCCTCTCCCCTTGTGGGTTCCTGCACCAGCTGCTCCAAGAAGCAGTCATTTAAGCCATTGAGAAATTTTATCTCCGCTTCTCTTCCTGAGGTGACATGTATCCAGTCAATATGGGGGTAATTAATATCCCCCATTATTATAGAGTTCTTTATTTTGGTAGCCCCTCTAATCTCCGTTAGCATTTCAATGTCAGTATTGCTATCCTGGTCAGGTGGTCGGTAATATATCCCTACTGCTAATTTCTTATTATTGGAGAATGGAATTACTATCCATAGCGATTCTATTGAACATGCTGATTCACTTAATATTTTTATTTCACTCTGCTTCCTTGTCCCTCCGCTGGCCTTAGTGAGTGACTGGCCCTGCTGCTTCCTCCAGGAAGCCGCTTCTCCCCGCACTGCCAAGCTCCATGCAACCCCGGGGAGAGGCGTCGGTCTCTCATCTCTTCCCTCCCACAGTACCTTAAAACCTTCTCCTGGATAAAAGGTTATCCCATGCAAAGTTTTGTTGTGGTAGTTCTTATAGTGTCCAAGTTATTAGCGCAAAAACATACAAATATTCTCCTTTATATATTAGATTAGAAATTTCTGTATTCATTATGTGATTAAGAAAGAACAATTATCCTCATATCGCTGGAATACTTGATATGTAACAATAATAAATATATGTTGCAGCTTGCATGTTATTTATTTTTGGTATAGTTAAGATACTATACTTTTTTATAATAAGTGAAAATATTTAACAATCATTCTCTATTTTATTTCTGTGATGAGTTCAGACTCATCATGACATAAATTTAGCCTCTGTCTCATGTTGTTTGGAACAATACATGTTTCAGTAGAATTGTATTTATAAGCATAATAAATCATACCTGTGAGCAATGAAAGAATATCCTATCAAGCAATTGTTTGCTTTGCTTTTTAAAGGAAATAGCAGGATACAAAATAAACAAACAAATAAATAAATAAATAAAAATCCTTGAATTCTTACTGTGCTAACAAAAGATTTGCTGAGCAAGACATTTGCTGCTGCTTGTACTGAGCTGCTAATGGTTGAGTTTAGGTACATCTTGAGATTCCTTCCTATTCTCAATGATAATATATCAATGTCTTTTTAACATAGTGCTGTACTTAAGCATACGGGCATCTGATTGTTCCCCATTACAGCAGATACAGTACATTTTGTTTTTGCACTAAGAAGCTTTCTTTTCTGCATCCACTGGGAGGAAGTCCACACATTTAAGTAAATGCTTTAGTTACAAGGGGAATTGGCAGGAGGGGGCTGAAAAAGGAGACTTAATAATTTATATGTTGAGAAAAGAAACACGTTACACCAGTGTATTGTTCTAGAAGATAAAAGAGATATACTTTCCCACTAACAAATATTAATATTTTGGGGATGAATTTTTCATCAGAATGCTGAGGTAGAGGTCATAGAGGTCAAATGAATAGTTTGTGCTACATACGTGTACAAAGTTAAGCACATGTATAAGGGTTTGCAGGATCAGTGCCCACCTAGTCGTTAAAAAAAAAAAAAGATTGCATGGTTTCATTTTTATTTTTTCCAATGTAACAGTCCTCAGGAAAGAAAAGGTTGCAGTCAATGCTGATAAACAAAAATCCAGCTTCTTAATTAGCAAGTCTTCAGTATAAATAATTAATATTTATACTTGTGGAAAAAATCCTATAACATGTAATAGTTATGAAGCAAAAAAGATTCTGTAGAGATGTCATGTTTAATAGACATTATTCTCTATTAAATTATCTGCTTGTTCAAAGCAATATCTTTCCTGTACAGTTTTTTATTTGCTTTTAAACCAAACTGTAGATCTACTGTTGCTGCACTGCTGAGCTATGATAGAGGTTAATGCATTGGAAGTCAACTTTTAAATGGAGGAGAAATCAGCTCTGTAGAGTCTGGACATACTGTTGCAATTTGTTTTATTTACACACTTATACAGTGGTTCTCGAACAAGGGTGGTAACATAGACTACATAGGCAATTTCAACCTAAATGGCAGTGTCTAGTTGTGTTGCCAAGAGGCAATGGTCCTTTCCTTAAATGATTCAGAGGCAATAAGCACACAAATTGGGTGAAGGGTTAAAGACTTTATTAAGCAAATCTCAGAATAAAATACAATGTTTATGTCCCTTCTGCTGCCAGGAACCTCCTGAAGAAGGACAGCGGATGGACCCCCAATAGCCAGTACGTAGCACCTCCCGTGACTTCAGTCTACACCAAGGTTCCGATGTTAGGAATATTCCCAGCCTTTATATACTATTGGATATGCAGTAATCACACCTGTTTTTTTGAGAACCTGATAAGAAAATATACATTGCATATTTTCCCAGGTCAGATAATCAGCTTGGCCGGTGGCAAGCCTTCAACATAGATAACAATGTGATAATCCCAAACACTCCTGTACTCCCGTACCAGATGGATAGCCTTGGGATCCATCCCAGAACTTGTCGAAAGTGAACAGTGCATTCCTAAACTGTACCATCTTGAGCAAGCAGCTAACTCTTTGAGAATAATAAGAAAATAATGAGAAACAAAAAGCACAAATGGCTGCCTAGGGAATCCAGGCCTGAAAGGAGATGCAGGCATAAAAGGAACGATTGCAGTACACCACCTAATCTCCTCAATATCACAATCGTCTTCCACATTTCCACTACACTGGTTCCAGGGAGTAATCCCAACTCAATTAGAGAGTAAGGATGAGAGCAAACTTACTCAGCTGTTTATTACAGCTTCCCTAAGAAAACATCACCACTGCACAGCATTTCTTCCAAGACTTGCTCATATGCCTAAAAAAACCTAGCCTGAAAGACTTAAGAGTGCCATCTGCTGACCCTTGCCACCATAATACTAGAGAAGAGATATCATATTATATATTATCATATTACATTTGATAACTGTTTAAAATATAGAGAGAAAGGTTTTATAATTTAATAAATGCTCATAATGGTAAATGTATCACTTCCCCCTCTGTTTTTTGTCCACAAAGGGTGTGTAAAATACCAGGTTGTCTGGAGCCTCCACTGAGAGGGCCAAATCAGGGTAAATTACTTAGAACCAGATCAACTTACAGCCCAAGACTAGAGTCCTCCCTATAAAGCACCAAACCAGTCACCCAGAGCACTACAGCTGCCACCCTAGCCAGCAAGAAGATGCACACTCCAGTGCTACAACCAGCACCACACTTTACATAGGTAAAAGGTTATAAAACCAATCTCACCAACTCCAAACAGGTTCTCCTGGTTCCAAAGAACCATTCAGAGTACCAGGTCAATTTATACCTCAGGTCTCACCCAAGAAATCACACTGTGCTAAATCTAAGAGTTTATAAAACTAAAATCTAAGGGAATGTTTATACTACAGCACTAATTCGAACTAACTTAGTTCGAATTAGCTAATTCGAATTAGCGCAGCTAGACTTAAAAACTCGTTTAAATTAGCGTTTTGCTAATTCGAACTAGCATGTCCACACAGAGTGGAACCTGAACAGAGGTTAAGGATGGCCGGAAGCAGTGCCGGCAGGACATCAGATGAGGACTTAGAGCGTGGAGCTGCTGTCTCAGGCTAGCCGAGGGCTGTGCTTAAAGGGACCCGACCCCCACCCCGAACAGACAGTTCTCAGGGTTCCCCGCTTGCAAAGCAGTCCTGGCTTGGAGTGCCCTGAGTGCCCACACGCAGAACATAACAGCACTCGGCCATCACCCCGGCTGCACTTGCCACAGGCTACCATCTGGGGGGAGGGGACAATCGGGTGCTGCAGGAGAGCTTCCACCCCGAGAAGCCCGCAGAGCCAGCCCAGTCCTCCCCATCGGGGGCGCGTACCCCATTCCTCCCTCACCTTCCACTTACCCTTCCCTAGCCCCCCTTCCTGATGTATAAAATAAAGAAAACGTGTGTTCAAAAATAGAATCTTTCTTTATTGAACAAAACTGGGGGAGACTGGGAAAAAGAGGTGGGAGAGGGGAAGAGAGAGGCTGGGAGAGGGGAGGGCAACTAAAATGATCAGGGGTTTGGAACAGGTCCCATAAGAAGAGAGGCTAAAGAGACTGGGACTTTTCAGCTTAGAGAAGAGGAGACGGAGGGGAGATATGATAGAGGTCTATAAAAGCAAGAGTGGTGTGGAGAGGGTGCATAAAGAAAAGTTCTCTATTAGTTCCCATAATAGAAGGACTAGAGGACACCAAAGGAAAGGAATGGGTAGCAGGCTTCAAACTAGTAACAGAAAGTTCTTCTTCACAAAGCAAAGAGCCATTGCGGAGAAACTAAATGATTTCTTTGCTTCAGTCTTCACAGCTGAGGACATTGGGGAGATTCCTGAATCTGCACTGTCCTTTGTGGGTGACACCAAGGGTACGTCTAAACTACATGGCTCCGTCGACGGAGCCATGTAGATTTGTTGTTTTGGCAAAGGCAAATGAAGATTTAAATGATTGCGGCTTCATTTAAATTTACATGGCTGCCGCGCTGAGCCGACAAACAGCTGATCAGCTGTTTGTCTGCTCAGCGCGCTAGTCTGGACACTCCCCTGCCGACATCAAAGCCCTTTGTCGGCAGCCCAGTAAACCTCATCCCACGAGGAATAATGGGGCTGCCGACAAAGGGCTTTGATGTCACCAGGGGAGCATCCAGACTAGAGTGCTGAGCAGACAAACAGCTGATCAGCTGTTTGTCGGCTCAGCGCGGCAGCCATGTAAATTTAAATGAAGCCATGGTCATTTAAATTGCGGCTTCATTTGCCTTTGCCTATGTTTCTAATCTACATGCCTCTGATGACAGAGGCATGTAGTCTAGACACAGCCCAAGTGAAATGAATGGGTAGCAGGTTTAAAACTAATAAAAGAAAGTTCTTCACACAGTGTGTAGTCAAAGTGTGGAACTCCTTGCCAGAGGAGGCTGTGAAGGCTAGGACTATATTAGAGTTTAAAGAGAAGCTAGAAAATTTCATGGAGGTTAGGTCCATAAAAGGTTATTAGCCAGGGGATAAAATGGTGTCCTTGGCCTCTGTCTGGGTATGTCTACACTACATTTCACCTCATTTCACGAGGAGTAACGGTAGTTCGAACTAGGAAGCCTAGTTCGAACTACCTAGTTCGTGCCCCGTGTAGCCGCGCTGCACGGGGTTCGAACCAGCGGGGTTTTAAAAATGGTGGCTCCCCGCTTATGCAAATGAAGCCCGGGAAGTTCAAATCCCGGGCTTCATTTGCAAGTGCAGTATGCCTACATTACCCCGCTAGTTCAAACTAGCGGGGTAGTGTAGACATACCCTCTGTCAGAGGATGGAGAGGGATGGTAAGAGAGAAATTGCTTGATCATTGTATTAGGTCCACCCTCTCTGGGGCACCTGGTGCTGGCCACTGTCAGTAGACAGGATACTGAGCTAGATGGACCTTTGGTCTGACCCAGTACGGCCGTTCTTATGTTCTTATGTAGGGCGAGCTCGGGTGCTGAGAGCAAGTGCGCGGCTCCCTTCTTCCTCCCTCCGCTCAGGCTCCTCACCTCAGTTATAGCAACTGTTAACTTATATTTCAACAATGTATACTGACAAAGCACAAGGACAGTCACTTAAAGTAGTTGGACTTGATTTGGAGACATCTTGCTTTTCACATGTACAGCTCTATGTTGCGTGTTCGAGAGTTGGAAGTGGAAAAAATTTGTACATATTTGTTAAGAATAATGAAACAAAAAATATAGTTTACAGTAAAGTTTTGGATGATAACATGTAAAATTGGTTGTTTTCTACTTTTATATATATATATATATATATATATATAAATCTCTGTAGAACTCAGTGCAATTTTTCTACCATTCAAAAAACGATAATGGACTACTGTTTTTCTAAATTTTGTTCCTCCACTTCCCTGAGCAATGCCGAGTAACTCCCATTAGTGCCACCTAAAGTGTTCACCTGCAAATGAATCTGAACCATTTCTGTTAATTCAAATAAAGGTGTAATAAAAAAAATAAATAGTTGTATTGGTTTGTTTTAATCATTTCAAGTTATTTGTAAACATGATTTTATATACTTACCTGTGTTGTGTTTTGTAGATATTTAAAAAAAACTTTTACATAAATAATTGTAAGCAAAGTCTGAAGGAGTTGTCCTTGACAGCCAGCTGAGAGGGGAAGAGACTTTTAGAGCCAATTACATTTACATTAACACATTTACTCTCCCTAGATAACCAGCATCTAGAACGGTATAGCTCAAAGTGATCAACTTTGGCTTGTGCTTGGTTACAAATTACTTTTGTATTGAATGCAGGGATAGTGAGTTGCTGATATCAATGTTGTCTTTATTGTATGAATAAAGGGGAGCAGAACTGTACACATGTTGTCCCGAAAGTAAGAGGGGTGGGGACAGGTATCCCAGTCAGGGGGAGTGAACTCTCCCTAACATTCCCCTGTCTGATTTCACCTGTTTCTCCCCACTATTCAAAGCTAGAGCTAAATAGGAGCCTTTTTTAAACGTTATGTGCTCAGAAAGAGCTTACAATCACTAGTGGTGGGACAGTGTTTCTGCCTAGCCTAAAAGCTGAAAATTACTGAAAGCTGGGTGAAACTTCAAGGCACTAACCCACAGAGATCACAGCAAAGAGGCAAGTGGCAGAATGTGACCAGTGAGCAAAACTGTAGTTGTGGCCAGTGGAAAGGAGTCACAGCTGGCAGGGCATCCAGCCAGAGTAAGTGTTCGGATAGCAGAGCAAGCAAAGGGTTTTTTCCATGGGTGGGAGGTGAACTCATTCACTGAACTGTGGGGCTACGTCTACACTGGCCCCTTTTCCGGAAGGGGCATGTAAATTTCACCAGTCGTCGTAGGGAAATCCGCGGGGGATTTAAATATCCCCCGCGGCATTTAAATAAAAATGTCCGCCGCTTTTTTCCGGCTTTTAAAAAAGCCGGAAAAGAGCGTCTAGACTGGCCCCGATCCTCCGGAAAAAGTGCCCTTATTCTTATTTGAAGTAAGAATAAGTGCTCTTATTCTTATTTGAAGTAAGAATAAGAGCCTCCGGAAAAGGGCACTTTTTCCGGAGGATCGGGGCCAGTCTAGACGCTCTTTTCCGGCTTTTTTAAAAGCCGGAAAAAAGCGGCGGACATTTTTATTTAAATGCCGCGGGGGATATTTAAATCCCCCGCGGATTTCCCTATGACGACTGGTGAAATTTACATGCCCCTTCCGGAAAAGGGGCCAGTGTAGACGTAGCCCTCGTCTTTGCTGATGAACACCTCATTAGAGTCAAGTATCAGAGGGGTAGCCGTGTTAATCTGAATCTGCAAAAGCGACGAGGAGTCCTGTGGCACCTTATAGACTAACTGAAGTGTAGGAGCATAAGCTTTAGTGGGCAAAGACCCACTTCGTCAGATGCATGGGACATGCATCTGACGAAGTGGGTCTTTGCCCACGAAAGCTTATGCTCCTACACCTCATTAGAGTGTTTCATTTACAAGTTTGACACCTGGAATCAAAGTCCGAACAAAGACCTGCATTGAATGGGCTGCTACATTCCACATCCTAATGATATAAAAAGCTAAGCACTGGGTTCTTAGAGCCTACTTTATTAACCTCTTTTAGCATGGATACTCTAACTGACAATATTTTCCCCCATTTTTGTCTTCTCTTTTCCTCCTGATCCCCTCTTTCTCTGCTATTTATTTGTACCCTGGACTTCTTAACTCCATTCATCTGAGAAAGCTCATGATAACATCTACATTTTTGTTAGTCTCTGAGGTGCTGCAGGACTATTTGTTGGTTTTGTTAAAATTTCTCCATGAGACATTTTGCTTAAAATATTTATGGGGGTTTTTGGGGAGCAGGGGGTTTAAAGCCCTGCAAAGTATGTAATTTCACATGAACTACCCAGTAGTTAATGGAACTAGTCAGCTATGTAACCCCTCCCCCCCATTATGCTTAAATGAAGCACACGAGATCTTTTATAGGAGAAAAGGCAGTACGCTGCATTTATTGAGAATACAACAGTTGCATATGCTCTTCCATTACACACACACAAAACATCATGCATACACAGTTCTGCCAGATGATACAGTTACCAGTCCAGAGTCTGTGTCAATCTAGTGGCCAGCTAGATCGAGCACAGGGGGGGAGCAGGGCCTTGTCGGTCGATCGATCCGATATTCCTCTCCAGACAGTGGCAGACGAACCCAAGTTCCATAGCAAAATACCCTGCTTTTTATAATCCGTTTCTCTTGTTGAAATCCATGGATTCCGCTTTGTCAGCTTGTGACCGGAACATTATCTTTTCTATGTGAGTGTTCCTAAAACATCTCTCCAAGGCTCATCTTGTAATCAATCATCCTTTCGGGGTGCTTGCTCCACTTTAAGGTCGTCAATCTGCCAATTATCCAATCTTCTTGTGAGTAGAGGGTATACACCGATGGCTATAGATGGCTCCCCTGCAGTCAGGTTGTCTCGTCCTCTGGCCTTGCTCATGCTCACTGACTCCCCTTCTTTGGCCATCTGGTTCCAAAGCCATATAACTTTGCATCTTATCTCGACACAGTCACCCTCCTTACATACACAAGAACTGTCCGAGGTTACAGATCTGCATGGCAAAGCAAAAGCATTGTAAATTAAACAATTAAGGCTTGGACTTCAACATTAGCAGAATTCCTCTAATCTTATTAACACAGCCACCATATCCAAGACTGTCTTTCTACTTTAGAACATTTACTAAACTTCAGAACACAGAAAATAGACCTTCAACTGAAAGGACTTAATTTGTAAAATATTAAATGTATGTTAATATAGATATATATGCCTTATATTGCTATATTATTGCTACATCACTACTATATTATGAAGCCTAAGATGAGAAATATAAAAAGAATAAAACTTTCAATCTTAACACCCTCACACACATAGGATTGGAGCCCAAGTGTGCTTGTTTATTTCAAGTATTTGTGCTAACCTGAAGGCTTGGAAAACTGAGTTTAAGAAAACTTCTGACACTATTTGATTAGAATTCCAAAAATAAACGACAATACTTTTTCAACAGTTTTGTGGCGGTTATTTCCTCTGCAGAAAAAAGCACTAAAAAATACGTCTATGGTGCTTCTGTTTCATGATTTTTCCAAACATTTCTAGATATTTTCTAAAGTTGTATATGGTTCCTAAACATGGTGGCTTTGTCTCTATGTCTACACTGCAGGCTTCTTGCACAAGAACTGTTTTGCACAAGAATCCTTGTGCAAAAGTTCTTGCACAAGCATGCGTCCACACTGCCATGTGCTTTTGTGCAAGAGATATGCTTTTGAACAAGAGTGTCCATGGCAATGTGGATGCTCTCTTGTGCAAGAAAGCTCTGATGGCCATTTTAGCTATAAGGGTTTCTTGCGCAAGAAATCTATGTTGCCTGTCCACACTGCCTTCTTGTGCAAAAGCCCTTGTGCAAAAAGGCTTAGTCCTCGGGGAGAGGAATAACTCTTCCACAAGAAGCCCTCTTTTCTGATGCTGTACTGTAAATTTACTTGCGCAAGAATGTGCGTGAAGTGTAGATGCTCTGCATCTAAAGCCGTTCTTGTGCAAAAAGCCTGCAGCGTAGACATAGCTGGTAAGTTTTCTTTATAGGGGTATTTTATAGGGTTTACTTGGGCTACATTTTACAAGTTTTTCAGAACAGTTATTCTCTCATTCCCCCAATGAATACAAAACATTAGTTAAGTATAAGAGTTATATAATTTTTGTTTAAAGAACTTTGTATATTTTTGTGAAATTATTACAACATTATTATCAGTAATTAAGTAGTTTAGATGTGTCTATTTTAAAACTCTACTTTAGTGGGCACAATCTCATTTCTTCCCTTTTCCCCCAGATTAATAAATATATGTTTGCCTTGAATAACTTCCCTAAATGCCTCCTTTTCTAAATCAAACATACCAAATCAGTATTAACATCACTTTTTGCACAGTTGTGAATCGGTTTAACTTGGTTCACATTTAAGAACACAGTTCTGAAGGTACACAGATTTTCAAAGCAGTCTAGAGAATTTAAAAAATAACTTCCATTAAAAGAATGAAAAATATTGGTCTAAATCCTCTAGAATGCTTTTAGAGTCTAAGCTCTAGTCTTTTTTTATTACACCACTCTTCATTTGCAAGACACAGTGGCTGCGTCTAGACTACATGTCTCTGTCGTCAGAGGCATGTAGATTAGACACATAGGCAAAGGCAAATGAAGCCACGATTTAAATGATTGCGGCTTCATTTAAATTTACATGGCTGCCGTGCTGAGCGGACAAACAGCTGATCAGCTGTTTGTCCGCTCAGCGCGCTAGTCTGGACGCTCCCCTGCCGACATTAAAGCCCTTTGTCGGCAGCCCCATTATTCCTCGTGGGATGAGGTTTACTGGGGCTGCCGACAAAGGGCTTTGATGTCGGCAGGGGAGCGTCCAGACTAGCACGCTGAGCGGACAAACAGCTGATCAGCTGTTTGTCGGCTCAGCGCGGCAGCCATGTAAATTTAAATGAAGCTGCGATCATTTAAATCGCGGCTTCATTTGCCTTTGCCAAAACAACAAATCTACATGGCTCCATCGACGGAGCCATGTAGTTTAGACGTACCCAGTAATAGCCAGTTGATAAGCCATAGGCAGTCTGGTTTCCATATGGGGCACAAAAGCTATTTTCCATCTTTAAGATGGAATTTTTTCAGAGCTCAGCTTCAATCAACATATGCAAAAGGCAGGTGGATGAAGCTTCATTGTTGCTTCCATGTTTATTGTTCCAGCATGAGCAGATCTTGTTTGTGAATCTGCAGCTTTGAGTTGGATCAAAGCAGCTACAGAAGGCCCCTGCCAATATGAACATTGTTAGTAGTTCTTTGAAGTAGGAGTAATACTAGGACTTGTTACTGAATTAGGACTCTTGCTATTTTGTTTTTAGTTTGCTTGACAAAGGAAAATAGCAACTGTTCTGCTCTTCAGTGAAGTCACTGTAAGCTTGTTACAGGAATACAGACAGGCAGGGTAGGTTCAGAGGTCTGGGAAGAAAGCTAGACATTTACTATCCAATTAATAGTTTAGAACTCTTTGTGAGCCTCATTATTCACAAATCTTTGAGAAGCACCAGACTGGTGGCTGAGTAACGGTTATACAGATATACAAAGTGTGACGGACCGGGCCGTGTCTGGGCACAGCTTAGGGCGTCCGCTCAGGGCGAATTGCTCAAATCCGGGGCTCTTTACAGTCCCCCTGACTGGCGACCTCTCCAAACAGGCCACAAACCAGTCTCACAGAGTGCTTCAGCAGCCTGCCTGAAGCCTCCCGAGCAAAACCCCTCCGACACCCCAGCAATATCCGTGCCCCAGATGGCCCCGGGCCTATACACAGGTGGGGGGTCCTAGCACCCAATCCCACCTACCCCGAACAAGTTCTGTCCGGTTCCAAGAAACCAGCCACAGATCCCTGGTCAATTTACCCTCTGGACCTTACCACAAATCACGCTGGGCCAATCCTTTAGAATCTATATCTAAAGGTTTATTATTACAAGAAAGAAAAGCCTGAGAGTAAGGTTATTAAAGTACAGTACGTTACATGCACCGAATCTCCCAGTCCTCGATGCAGGCTCTAGCAGGGATGTTACAGCTGCTGGTTAAAAGTCCTTATTGCACATCCTACGATCAGGATGGGTTCCCAGGTCTTCCGGGCTCTTCAATCCCTGCAGTGCTGCCTCTGGGATGAAGTGCTGAGCTGAGAACAAAATGGCATCGACCACATGGCCTCTTTATACCTCCTTCCTGGCCTCTTCTTGTATGCAGCAAGTCACCTGGTCAGAGGCCAATCTCTATGTTTCCTGCTGGCTGCCCTCAGGTGACAAATCCCATTCTTTGGGTGTGTCCATAGCCTATTGAGAGTCATTGTTCCACAGGGCTTTGCTACTCAGCCTGTCCATAGCCATGCTTAACCACATTCAGAGAAATATTCAGCTTCCACACAGATTACAGATTCCTACCTACACACATAGACATTATATACTCACATAAATAGTGTACATAAGATTAACAAACAATAATCTCCCATTCAGTACCCCACATGGCTCCCCCCACACCAATTTCTGGGGCCAACACCCCCACCTAGGGGTGCAGCAGCGACCTGGCTGCTTCCCTCCAATTCAGCAACGTGACACAAAGTATGACCCTGACATGCAGATTTTTTTTTAAGTTTCCAACAGGAAACTTTATTAAGAAATGAAAGCCATCAGCTAGTCCATGAAACACATTACTCTCATACCTGAGGGCAGTATATGTCCCTGAAACAACACCATAGGCTTTGACTTAAAAAAAAAATTCTTTCTATGAAAATAGAAAGCAGGAAATATACATAGGTTACATGCATATATTTCATTGTCTGGTGAATTTTACTAGCCAGAGCAGGGCTTTCCTTCTGGTGACACTAAGGATATGTCTACACTGCATGCTATTTTTCAAAATGAGCTTTTTTGAAAGAGATCTTCGGGAAAAGCTTCCACATACAAAGAGCTCAACAAAATAGCTATATGCTGTTTCGAAAGATAGCGTCCACACTCATTGAACACTATCTCACATTTAAGGCCATCCAGAACCAGTTCAGGCAGGGCATTAGGTCAACAGTTGCTTCCGGGTGCTGTTGCCTAAGGCTATCTGAGAAGAGAGTTTAAAGGGACCCCGCTGGAAAGCCATTTCTCAGCTTCTTCTGCTTCCTTGCCTGCCTCTCTGAGGGACAGCAAAACTGTCGCAGTGTGTGCTCTGGTTGCCCTGCTTCAGGACACCACAGCACACCTTGCAATGGTCCCACACTGCCATGTTGACGTTTCTGCAGAAGTATTTGCAGGATGCCTTCACAGCCCTACATGAGCTTGACCCCAAGCTCATCTTTGAGAGCCTCTGCCTGTGCGCAGGAGCAATGCCCTTGCAACCACACCCCATGGTGAAGAGCTGATTTTGGGGGCTGGACACCAGTTCCAACTGGTGGGACTGGCTGGTGATGGAGTGGTGGGACCACCAGCAGTGGCTCCAAAACTTCCAATTGAGGAAGGAGACATTCTTGGATCTGTGTGCCTGGCTTGCCCTTGGCCTCTGATAATGGGACACCCAGATGTGAACAGCCGTCCCTCTAGAGAAGCAGGTCACCATCGCTGTCTGGGAGCTTGCCACGCCAGTTACCAGTCTGTGGGCAACCAGTTCAGTGTGGGAAAGTCACATTGGGGCCTTCCTCTTTCAAGTATGGCACTCTTGGGCTATGGTCCCAGGAGTGGGGGGGAGTACTGGAAAGGGGGACCCTCAGGAAAGGAGAGGTTGGGGGTGAGGTGTGTGGGCTGTGGGTGGTGGGAGGGAAACCCCATCCCCAGGGGGTTCTACATTCCTGCCCTCACATAGCCCTGCGTGGTGTGGGCAGGGCAGGCTACATAAGGAGTGGCTCCTGGGGTGTTTGAGGGAGGGGGAAGAGAGGGTTGGTCAAGGACCTCCCAAGGGCTCAGGCACCCTCTTTGATTCTGTTTTGTTTGTTTGTCTCCTTCTGCAGGTGGTGGGGGCATGCACAGGATCGCCCAGGGTCATCCACTCATTGCTGGATGTGCAACCCTGGGCTTCCCCAACTACGGGGGTCCATTGAATGGAACCCACATTTCCATCTGGGTCCCTGACCACCTGCGCTGTAGCAGCAGAGCTTGCAGGCACTGGAGGAGCAGGGTCGTGCCCTCAGAGGTCACCTCTAGACCCTGGTGGACAGGTTCTTGCCTCCTCCTGCTCCAGCTCCTGCGGCCACCCCAGCTCTCGCTCCTCCTCCCACTCCTGCTCCCCCTCCCACTTCCTCCTCCCTCCTGCCCCACCCTCCACACACACTCCCTCCCAACACCCCCACACCCGCAGTGCTGTGAGACAGCAGAGCCTGCAAGACCCAGAACCCTGACCTTTCCCTTCCCTTCCCTTCCTCCCCCTTCCAGCTCCCTCGTACCAGGTTTTCCCCTCTCCTCTCCCACGCTCATTCCTCCCTCTCCCAATCCCAGTTATGTAAAATGAAAGAGATTGTCATTGTCAAAACAGGTGTTTTTATTTTACATTAGGAAGGGTGGTTAGGGAGGGAAAAGGGGAAGAAGAGGAGGGTGGAAGAATGCCCCAGTGTGGCATGCAGGGAGAGTTCAGGAGTCCTCCACATGGAAGCTCTCCAGCAGGGATTCCTGGATCCAGATGGCCCCCCACTGGGTCTCCCAGATGGCGTCGGTGCGGGGCTGCGCGTATGGGCCAGCCAAGTGTTCTGCCTCAGCCATCCTGGTTGGCAGGAAAGCCTCCCCCTTTCATTTGCATAAATTGTGCAGCACACAACATACTGCCACCATGGGAGGGATATTGTGCTCGGCGAGGTCGAGGCAGGTGAGGAGGCATTGGAATTGGGCTTTCAGGTGTCCGGAGGCCCCCTCCATTATGATGCGGACCCTGGTGAGCCTGGCATTGAAGGCCTGCTGGGAGGGGTTGAGGTGTCCCATGAAGGGCTTCATTAGCCAGGACTGTAGGGGGTAGGCCGCATCCCACACCAGGTACACGGGCATGTCCATGTCCCCGACCCTGATGTGGTGGTCACGGAAGAAGGTCCCGGCGTGCAGCCTCTGGCACATGGAGGAGTTCCAGAACACCTTGGCATCATGTGCCTTGCCAGACCAGCCCACATTAATGTTCGTGAACTGGCCCTGGTGGTCAGACACGGGCTGCAGAAGCATGGAGAAGCAACCCTTGCAGTTAATGTAGAGGGAGGCCTAGTGTTCTGGGGCACAGATGGGGATGTGTGTCTCATCGATAGCTCCCCCCCACAGTTGGGGAAGCCAAGGGTGCCAAACCCCTGGATGACCACGTCCGGGTCGGCGAGGCGGACCACCCGATAGAGCAGCACCCGGTTGATGGCCTTGACCACCTGCAGAGAGACACACCAAACCAAGAATCACTGGGGTGTCTGGGAGTGTTCCCTCCCTTGCACTGCCCTGCGCCCCACTCGCAGAAGCAACCCCCGCTGCAATCCTGGCCACTGTGGGTGGCGTGTAGTTCATCTGGGTGGCGTGTAGACCAAACCCTCCCATGTGGGGCACTTTCACCTGCTCTCCCCGCCCCATTTTCCCTAGGGCGGCCCATCCCCTCCTTGCAGTCCCCCTCCACCCTGGCCCAGAGGCTGATGAGTGCCATACCTGCATGAGCACTGCTCCTATGGTGGATCTCCCCACGCCGAACTGGTTCCCGCCAGATCGGTAGCTGTCCGGCGTGGAGAGCTTCCTCAGGGCAATGACCACCCGCTTGTGGAGGGGAATGGCGGGCCTCATGCGAGTGTCCCGTCACTGCAGAGCAGGGGTGAGCCACTCGCAGAGCTTCAGGAAGGTGTCCTTCATCCTGAAGTTCTGGGTCCACTGTTGGTCTCCCCAGTGCTCCAGGATGATGCGGTCCCACCAGTTGCTGCTGGTGTCCAGACGCCAAATGCAGCGGGGCATGCTGGTGTCTGGGCGCTGCTGCCACTCCTCCGCGGCCCCCAGGGAGGCCAGGGGGAGGGGCAGGGAGCTGACGTGCACCAGATGGTGCCAGGCAGCCTCCAGCCATTGGTGCCAGGCTTGCAGCAACAAGTCCAAAAACTGCACCAGAATGCCCAGGGTGAGCTCTGGCTGCATGGTGCCAACTGCAGTGGCGTTCCCAATGAGAATGACTGAAACAGGCAGGCAGAGAGGAAAATGCTTTGCTGTCCCTCAGCGAGGTAGGCAAGCAAGCAGAAAAGCTGAGAACCAGCTGTCCAAGGAGGTCCCTTTAAGCACGAGCCTCAGTTAGCCTCAGACAGAAGCCACACAAAGCAACTACTGACCTGATGCCTTGCTGGAACCGGTTTCAGCTGGCCTTAAATGCGACCTAGCGTCCAATTAGTGTGGACACGCTATTTCAAATTAGCAAAATGCTAATTCGAATTAGTTTTTGGGTCTAGATGTTTATTTTGAATTAACTTATTTTGAATTAGTTAAATCAAAATAAGCTAATGTACACTACAGCGTTATTTTGATTTAACTTATTTCCAATTAGTTAATTCGAAATAACGCTGTAGTGTAGACATACCCTATTCTTTTTCCTATGATTCTATGAGTCTATGTGTGATTCACTTTAAAACATAGGTATTCCAAGCTAAACAGGAGCCTGTAGGAATTAGGTATTGAATAACACTTCCCTACTTCTAAAGAATCAACCTAGACTGGAATAAATGGGTGATGAGATACATGAATGTTCAAACTATGGCCAAGTTGTGCAAATAGACACATATACATAGACATATACATATACACACATCTTTTAGAATTCTACTAATGAGAGACTAAAAATTATGAATATTAATGGGTGCACTATGGCTTTAAAGACTACATTTAGGAATAATGTATGTTACACTAGTGTATTGACCTCTTTAAAATGGAAAACCTGCACATGACTTCAACGGGGATGCCTTCTTAATGCATTACCCTGGAATTGTTTTTAGGTTGGTACATTGCTATTTGCAAGTAATTAATATTTATGCATTACAGTAATGTACATGGTTCTTTATAAGACAAAAATATACACGTTGTCCTTACAGAAACTTTATAGATGAGCATTTGACATTTCCCTGAATGCATCTTGTCTGCTACTGCTCTGTCTGGTGGGGCATGCTATTTAGAGCCAGTAGTAAGAATGACCAGATTGTTCTGCAATGGCATAAAAATGGAAAGTAGGACACAGGCTTTCCCTGCATGACCGAGATTCTCTCTCTCTCTCTGATTTAAGAATGTTATTGCCCTGTAGAGCTGATGTAGTGGTCACTTAGCTTGGGGCTTGCCAAAATGTCTTATAAAAGCATTTCGTTATGGCCCTAACCGTGGGCAGCCTTTCAAATCTGCCAATTTTCAGCAATTGATAATATTTCTTCTTTACCTCGTTTTTCCAGTGTTTGTTGTAGTTTACCTCTGAATGCTTTCTTGAGAGATGTAACAGTTAAGTCCACAAAAGGAAGGAAGTGATGTAGCAGAGGGATTTTTGATGCTGCAGTGGCCCAGAATAAAACTGGAAATGTTTAATGGACTGAACAAAATATCCTAAGGGAGGATGAAATGTGAGCTAGTATATAGTTCCAAATACTCTCTTTTCTTGTGAACAACACAGTTGCTGCAGAAATGGAGTCACACATATTTAGGTCCTGAAGGTATGGCCAAATAAAGTATTGACATTTCCCTTCCATATTTGTTTTCCAGTTGAAAGAAAATATCAAGAGCTGCTGTCATACAGAACCTGCTGCATTATTTCCTTAGCCTTTGGGTCCATGGTGATGTGCAGGAGGATGGGATATGGCCATCAGATCGTGAAGAATCTAACAATTTGTGAAAAAAATCCACTTTCAACTCTGTTAGTCTTCAGGAAATGGCAAGAAGATGATTCTGACCTAATTTTTCTTTTCTGTAAATATGAGTCCTCAGTTCATGTAGGAAGGAAAAGTGGCCCTTGAAGTTGTGGTAATACTGAGTGTGACTGAATTAGGGAGCCATGTTCTCCTTGACTCTCCTGCTCTTCCTGCCCTCTCTGACTCTGCCTGGCAGTTTCATTTTGGTGCAAAAACATCTGCATTCAAAAGTGGAGCATGGGACATTGAGTAACTAATCCCAGGATGCTTCCACTCTGGCTGGTGATAATCCCTAAAATCCTAAACCACCTAGTGGACTACAAATGGACTTCTTTAATCTTAAGGGACCCACTTGATCTTTCCAAGAATTAAGGCAGTGTTGGCCAGACCTTGACTCACCTCCACTGTGGCGAAGAGGGGGGGTATGTGACCCATCCTTGTTATATAGGCAGTGGGAGAAACTAGGGAAAGAAAAGGTGAATTTAATTGTTGCTTAATTACAAGTTCACTCACACATTGGAGGTCAAAAGATTTGGATTCAAATGTTATTGATTTTGCTTTAAATATAGGTAAGATTTATGGTGGAGTAACAACAGCAAAATTAGGGTGAGGCAAGGACACAGAGTGAACAGAGTGGAAAATAGAGTGGGGGAGGTAAATAGAAATATGCACACAGAGAAATTACACAAAACACACCCTTAAAAATCAGAAATAGATGGATACATACACATCCACACATATGGCAATACCAAATTTTAAGCATGCATAACCTTACTCACTCACCCAAGGAATAATACTATTGATCTTGACTTACATTGGATTATTCCTGTGAGCAGAGTTATGCACATGCTTAAGTGTTTTCAGAATTTGGAAAATATGTTCTTTAAGCCTTGAGGCGAAGGACAGATCACCCAGATTTATCATGGCTTAAGAAAAGTTCTGCTTCACATGAGGTTGGAGACATTTCCCTGGCTGACCATTGTGTATTGTAGGTAAAAAAATATCTTTTATCGAATCAACTTCTGTTGGAGAAAGAAGTTGAGCTACCCAGAGTTCTTGGTCAGGTCTGGAAAATGTATACAGTGCCACAGCTAAATACAAGTTGTAGCCAATTGTTTAGCATAAGGAGATAACACATATTTCAAGGGACCATTCAAGGTGAAGTGACTATAAAACACTGCATGTATTGTGTGTCTCACAATGGAAGGACATTTGCATACAGAATCAAACATTAATGAAAAGATTGATGGGATTTAAGAAAAAGAAATGAACAGGAAGAAGTGAACAGTAATAAGAGGAAGTTGTTTACAGTCGAAGAACAAATGACTGGCTTAATATATATAGGGGTGAGGAGAGATGCCTTGGCATTCTCCATCTGGGGAGAAAAACTGACACTGGTTTTGGTCTTATAAAAGGAGGATCTCAGACATTGTGGTTGAAAAATGCTGTCAGAAGGACTTGGGTAAGAAGTGCCATATTAGAGAAGAGGGCATCATGTTAATTAAGTTTCGGCTCTAGAATACGTGTTATTATTTTAGTTTACATGTGATCCTTTGTTTTCTATACTTCTGTTTGTATCTTGTGAATCTCTGTTCTTTGTTAAATGAACCTATGCTCGTTCTCTCTATACACAAATCTAAGAGCTGCATGTTAAGTGGAGCTGCAATCTAGGGCATAATTGATAAGATGGGGTGTTCAGTTGGTTTAGGAACAGAGTATCAGGTAATTCTGGGCTATGGTAGATGTTGAACACCATCTAGGTGCTACAGAGTTAGAGAGTATCTTATAGCTAGGGAGTTAGAGGGTTTCTTATAGCTAACCTGAAAATGGTTAGCTATAAGGAACCAGCATAGACTGAGAGGAGAGTACTTTTATGGCATGTAGCTGATGGAGTCAGGAAGATCACTCATGGCAGATGATAGCGATGTGCGTCAAAGTAATCCTAGAAGCATCACAATATTCAGTAGTGTCAATTTCAAATGTTCTCCAACAAGAAAAGCCACAATTTGTATTAGTTTAACTTATTCCCTAAACCTAGTTAAATCCCACTGGAGCAAATAGTAACTTCCCTGCACTGTTCTTGGGATGTGCTTCTGGGCAGCTGTAATCAGAAGGAGGTCACAGATGCTGTAATCAGGGATAACTTCCAGTGTCAGCCAAGTTGCAAGCAAGCTATTTCCCCTTAAATACTTAGTTAATTAATAATTGTCCATTGGGCAATGAACAACCCTGTATCTCCTCACAGTGGATCATTACATTGTATCAACAATAAGCTGCCCTATGACTACATTGTGTTTCTTATTTCCTCTATGCTTAAATGAAATGTACTGCTTGGGCCTTTTATAGACTCTTTTACTTTTTATTTCACTCTATTTTTAGGTATGGAAAGATAAACAAACTATCTCTGAAAAAAGCCATTCTGTTATGGGAGGAGTGTAATTTTTATTTATTTATTTTTGTGTGCGCAAATTACAAGATCAAAATTAAATGGGGCGGGGGGCTGGATTTTTTCTGGCTGATACAACATTTCTTCTTTGAATGACGTATTTTGTTGAGATTCAAAGACAGGAAGAGCAATATACTACCTCTAATGGCTACCCATACCTCAGCACTTCATAGTGATGGCAATTGGTGGATACTGAAATTACCTCTGGGGACAGGACTGTGTTAATAAAAGTTTCCAAGAGTAAACTGCACATGACTCGTACACTGTTCATCAGGCATTTTTTGGCACCCAGCAAATGGTATGCTAAAGGCCTGTGTTACCTACCAGCCCTGTGCTTTTGGGAGCCAGGGAGTGACATTCATGGAAAACCATCCCCACTCCTCCTCTTAGCCTTTGCTGGAATCAGACAAAGCAATGAAAAGGCCGGGGAAGACACACCTAAACTGCTTCAGACAAAGGTGATACAATTAAGGAAACACCCCAGCCTCATTTGCATTAAAGATGGAACAGAGGGACATCTCATTAGCATACAGAATGGAGAGCAGCTCTTCCAAGGCAGAAACCGCAGTGAACTATGGGACACCAAAAGCAGAGAAGCACTGCCTGATGGGAAATCCCTGCTCCAGATGCTAATGAACCTAGGCCTGCTCACACCCAAATTAGTCATCAGACCAATTCTAGTAACAATCCTATTGTCATCTAAAATACTGAAACTGCCTAGTTGCATTGTGAGCTGGATCAAGGAACATTACCCATAACCAGGGGTGATCAGTCTCTATTGTCTCTCCTCTTTCTCTTTGAACTATCTCTATAAAAACTCCTATCCTTGCCCCAAGAAAACTGTTCTGATACCTGGACTTAAACTGCATCAGTTCCATTGAGACTTCTTCATCTCCTGTCTGATCGTGCTGGGGGCTCTGTCCTGCTTTTCTCCTGCCCTCTGGACCCCCGGCTACCATCATCATCTGGGAACCCCGATCAGTGCAAGCTCTGTGGAGTGGTGAGGTCTCTCTCTCTCTCTCTCTCTCTCTTTCTCTCATCAACTATCTCTCTAAGCATAGCCTCCTGACCCTGCCCTGTGTAAAGTGTTATATGGTTACCTAACATTTGTAATCAGTTTCAATTTAGATTTAATATTGTAATTGTTAGATTTAATATTGTAACCTTTTGATATCTATTCACTACTCAGAAATAAATCACTTTCATTGTTAAGCTGGTTGCTTCTCTCTCTTTCTTTCTCTTTTGCTCACTCTTCCTTAAGGGGTGTTGTTTTGGCTTCCCCATTCACTCTGCAACAACGCTTCTTGTACCCAAGCAAAAGATCCCTGTAGTGCCCAAAATCCTGTGGGGTTTGCTCATCGTGTGGTTTACCAGTGAATGACTGTGGTGTGAAAGTGGGGATAGGGGGTGCTGAACCTCGGGGCTTATGAGGATGGCAGCGTAAAGTGCTATTTAATCTAGCCCACGGAGTCCAAAGGCACATGAGGGTGCAGTGTGACATTGCTGTGAAACCCAGCCAGCTGAGTCCAGGGACATATGAGGGGGTCAATTTGTGAGTGCTGAGTACCCAGTCCTCTCAGACGTGCTCTGATTAGTGGGTGTGAGTGTCTGTGTGTGTTGCCAAGGTGGTAAGAACCCCATCCTGAGGAACCTAGTTCCTGCAGGAGAGCTCCAGTGGGAGGGGGAATTGGCAGCAGGGAGAATTCAGCTCCATATGAGAGCACAAGTAAGCACCAACAGCACATAGAATTGTTAACCTTCCCCCAGTACCATCAGGGTAACCCTGATAAATGAGCATACCCCAGAGTATTGGGCAAATCTGGTAACACCTGCCTCTGCAAACAGCCTCTTCTGAGGCTTCCCTTCAGTGCGCCCCCAAACCATCTTGCTTTGGTTTTGCTAGTGATATCTGGAGTCCTAATATCTATCAACACCTCCCCTTGCAACATGTATAGCAAGGACAATGTTATCCTATGGCTGAAACAGCTACAACATACAATTGGCACATGCATCTGCCTTATTATAGCTCTAGCGTCTGCCTTTCCACTAGACATCGGTGCCATGGGGGAGTGAACAAGGCAGGTAGGGGAGCCATGGAGACAAAAGTAAGCCATCAATAAATCAGCAGTGCTCCCACTGTGACTAACTGGCAGAAGGATGTAATTTAGGGGCGAGGGAGGTTGGGCATGGTTAATAAAATATACATTACAGACATGCAGCTTACAACTGCATGCATTATGGGGAAGGGAAGATACTGCCACTATTAAATATTCTCTGATGTGCTTTTCAAGAACTAAGGGAAATTTGTATTATATGTGAATTAAAACATTATTATAAAATGCATCGTCTGCCCCATTGTCAAAAATCTTGGGAGGGGGAATGGTTTGACATATAATGGGAGAGTTTGTCTTTCAAACTTGATGGCATGATCAGGGAAAGTCAACTAGAGAATCCTTATTTTTAATTTATTTTTATTGTTTATTATTTATTTTATCATCATTGTTCTTTTTATCATCTTGGAAAATGTAGAGGAAGTTGGTTTGCAGAGTACTTGGAGATGAGGAGGGACCTGTTGCCTGCAATAAAAAGATCAAGTGAAGACAGATCTGAATGAGGTAAGTGTGTAGTGTGTGGGATGTGGACCATTTCACTATCAGGGGAAAGTCCAGCAGTGAACAAAACTGGTTACCATTGGATGGCTATGCCTTAGTTGGTGCACAATAATATGGAGTTAGCAGATCCTAAGACCTGCTCCAAAACCTATTAAAGCCAGTGTGGAGACTCTCACTGATTTCAATGAGCTTTGAATCAGGAATCTATTGAGCAACCTATTCCCACATCACAGCTCTCTGTGCAGAGAGACTGAGCCTATGTCTACACTGCAGAGCCTTTGATATCCCAGAAAAGCTCTGTCATGTCCAAGGAACGTGTCTGCTTTTATAAAAAAAAAATAGGAAAAGCAGATGCATTTTTTGGCGTCCCTGTAAAGAAGGAATGTTCTGAAAGAGGGGTTTTTTTTCTGACATTTGGCCCCTATGTAAACATGCCAAATGTCAGAAAAGCCTCTTTTGGAAGAAAAGAGGGAAAATCTATCTTTTTCCAAATTTTCTTTGTAGTATAGGCATAGCCTGAGTGAGGACTGAAGGGAGATACAAAATTAGTTATCCCTCTATAGCTACAGGTAATTCCCTAAAGATCTGAGGGTATGTCTACACTACAGCGCTAATTCGAACTAACATAGTTCAAAATCGTTAATTCGAACTAAGCTAATTCGAACTAACGCATCCAGACTAAAAAACTAGTTCGAATTAGCGTTTTGCTAATTCGAACTAGCATGTCCACACTGAGTGGACCCTGAACTGAGGTTAAGGATGGCCGGAAGCAGTGATGGCAGGGCATCAGATTAGGACTTAGAGTGTGGAGCTGCTGCCTCAGGCTAGCCGAGGGCTGTACTTAAAGGGACCCGACCCCCACCCCGGACAGACGGTTCTCAGGAGTTCCCCGCTTTCAAAGCAGTCCTGGCTTGGAATGCCCTGAATGCCCACACTCTGCACATCACAGCACTCAGCCATCAGCCCAGCTGCACTTGCCGCAGGCTGCCATCGGGGGGGGGGGGGGGGGGGGGGGGGGTCAATCAAGGGGCTCCAGGAAACTTCCACTCCGAGAAACCCACAGAGCCACCCCAGTCCTCCCCATTGGGGGCCCGTACCCCATTCCTCCCTCACCTCCTTCCATTTACCCCTCCCTAGCCCCCCTTCCTGATGTAAAAAATAAAGGACACGTGTGTTCAAAAATAGAAACTCTCTTTATTGAACAAAACTTGGGGAGACTGGGAAAAGGAGGTGGGAGAGGAGAAGAGAGAGGGTGGGAGAGGGGAGGAGGAAACCTGGGAGGAGGGAGCTGGAAGGGGGAAGCCAGGGGAAGAAGCAGGAGGGGAAGTATCAAACCATGGTACACCATATCTTCAGTACTGTGTACAGTTGTGATCTCCTCACCCCAGAAAAGATATTTTGGCCTTGGAAAAGGTTCAGAAAAGGGCAACTACAATGATTAAGGGTTTGGAACAGGTCCCATATGAAGAGAGGCTAAAGAGACTGGGACTTCTCAGCTTAGAAAAGAGGAGACGGAGGGGGGATATGATAGAGGTCTATAAAAGTATGAGTGGTGTGGAGAGGGTGCATAAAGAAAAGTTCTTCATTAGTTCCCATAACAGAAGGACTAGAGGACACCAAATGAAATGAATGGGTAGCAGGCTTCAAACTAACAACAGAAAGTTCTTCTTCACAAAGCAAATAATCAACCTGTGGCACTCCTTGCTGCAGGAGGCTGTGAAGGCTAGAACTAGAACAGAGTTTAAAGAGAAGTTAGATAAAGTCATGGAGGTTGGGTCCACGGAGTGCTATTAGCCAGGGGGTAGAAATGGTGTCCCTGGCCTCTGTTTGTGGAAGGCTGGAGATGGCTGGCACGAGACAAATGGCTTGGTCATTGTTTCGGTCCATCCCCTCCAGGGTCCCTAGTGTTGGCCACTGTCGGCAGACAGGCTACTGGGCTAGATGGACCTTTGGTCTGACACAGTACGGACATTCTAAGCTCAGGGCTCAGGGTCGGGGGTCTCAGTGGACCACCTTGATTTTCATGCAAACCTGCTCCTGGGTGGCCAGGCTGACAGCTATTCTGCCCTAGATGGACACTTCCCTGTGCCTAGTGCAGAGGTCGTGGATGAGGTCCACGATCTCCGCAGTAGACCAGGCGGACGCCTGCCTCTTGCGGACCCGTGCAGGCTCCTGGGAGCCGTCAGCCTGGTCCCGGGAAGAGGTGGAGGCCTGGGTGGCAGCGGGTGGCTGCCTCGAACTATGCCAAGTGCAGGGTGTGCTGGCTGGGTGCTGGCAGGCTTGCACCTGGCACGGGCACCCTAGCCAGACCGTGCCCCTTTAAGGGCTCCGTGGCCGGGAGGGGGGCAGACGAGTTTCCCTGGTGGTGCCCAGAGTGGCCACCAGGGAAAGCTGGGGAGGGCTAGCCTCCCACTAGTTCGAATTAAGTGGCTACACAGCCCTTAATTCGAACTAGCTAATTCGAACTAGGCGTTAGTCCTCGTAAAATGAGGTTTAGCTAGTTCGAATTAAGCGCTTCGCTAGTTCGAATTTAGTTAGAACTAGCGGAGCGCTAGTGTAGCGCCTATCAAAGTTAATTCGAACTAACATCTGTTAGTTCAAATTAACTTTGTAGTGTAGACATAACCTTATTCCTGAGTCACCAGTGGTGTTTCTGCATCATGCAACTGAGCCAAACCTCACGTCTCTGTCTGAATTTTGTACTAAGGAATTGGCAGGTCAAGATCTCAGCTGAGACAAAGAGCATTTTAGTCCCTTTAGCATTTAATACAATATAAAGATAACAGACACATCACACACTATTATCTCTTCATCTGGTTACCATATCAAACAGTGTTGGCATAATGCCAAGACTGGACCATGTTTCTTCATCTTGTATTCAGCTAGCTAAATGAAAGTGGATCTTGAAGTTCTGGCAGTCGAATTCCAACTATCCAAACACCTGTTCCATCCCAAATAATTCCCCACCTCTTTTTTTCCAGTCTAACATAGACTAGATGATAGTTAATATAACTATTACAAGGTGTATTTTATATATATTTGGCTTTCACTTATGTACTCTTTCTACAACAAGCATCAATGAGTGCATAGGAATGCTATTTCAAAGCATAATATCTTTTCTGAACAGAAGTTTCATTGTTACCTTGACTACTATACATAGAGGAGTTTTGTTACTCTTTCCAATTAGATGTATCTATACAGAATTACTTGAGGAGGGGACATAAAGAAGCAAACAATCGAGCAAATATCAGAGACAATGGGAGAGTGGAACTTATTAAATTACTGTGCTAGGACAGTTAAAGATGGTATTGTCTGGAAATGAATCACAGAATATGTTTCTTTAAGAAAACAGTAGGCATAGTGTGCCTGCTGCTGTGGAAAATATGGGGGGTTTTTGGCTATCAGAGTTAATACACTTGGTATATAAAATACAGATAAAATGTCTGTGTCTGGATTTCCAATGGTGCCCAGGGGCTGCAGTAACACTTCATTCCTTCTGTTTTCCATTGTGTTTCCAGGTAACTCCTTCTACTTTTTTTTTTATTATTTAAAGGCATAAACATCTACAACTGCCTAAAAATGTTGGGGAATGTCTACACTTCCCTCCTAGTTCGAACGAGGAGGGTAATGTAGGCATACTGCACTTGCAAATGAAGCCCGGGATTCGAATTTCCTGGGCTTCATTTGCATAAGCGGGGCGCCACCATTTGTAGTCGCGCTGCACGGGGTTCGAACCAGTGGGGTTTTAAAAATGGCGGCTCCCCGCTTATGCAAATGAAGCCCGGGAAATTCAAATCCCAGGCTTCATTTGCAAGTGCGGTATGCCTACATTACCCCGCTAGTTCGAACTAGCGGGGTAGTGTAGACATACCCTTGGTGTTTTCAAGAACTGGTTTTTAGTACCTGGAACAGTTTTGAAATACATGTCCATGAACAAAAGTGCTCCTAATCTTTCATAAGTATTCCCAACATCATTACAGTTCTGTTGCTGTTGAGTAAATCTTGTGTTTGTCTCTGCCCTTACTGATTGGATTTCAATGAGTTTAATATTAATGTAGATAGGCAGCACAGCCATCAGAATTGCATGAGTTCAACTGGTCTTCAGGTAGGCACTCTGCATTTTGTGCCTCCTCTCTGGGGCATCAGATAGACAGAGCAATTCCGGTTAAGAGTTGATATAAAGAGCTGCTAAGAGGAAGTCATTTTACTGGGGCTACAGTAAAAACTCCCAGTTACAAAACTTGGAAATTATGCTATATAGACTTGAGCACCACCTACTGACATTTTGTCTATTATTAAACCTTTTATATATACACAGATATAAAGGAACTCCTTCATTGCAACAACTATCCAGAGGTCTCTTATCTCTCTATCAGACTCTGATTCTCAGATGGTTATGACCTTAGATAAGATTGTTTCCCCCCATATTAAGAATGTTTTAACTAATCTTTTTCCAAACGTCATGTGAGTAGAAAAAATATTATATTTTATATTATGTAAGAGCTGTTTGAGGTGAAATCTATGGATTTTAAAAGACACTCAAATATTGGGATTAGTTTCCTCGGAATCCATATTTCATGATGTTCATGTTCTCTTTAGGGAGGATGTCACTGGATAGACCTAGTTCATGACTATGACCTTGTCTTGACTAGAAAATGTGGTTAAATTTCATTTGTCTTCACTATCTCATATTACTGAAGCCTTACCTATGTCCCAAATTTTCCAAGTCCAGAGAAGACCTAGGGATATTTCCAGATTAGAGTTCGTGCTGCTGTTTCAACCTGTATGCTGGATATTGTGGGATCTATATGAAACATAATAATAATTTCAGCCCATTCCCTAGTATATAAATATTCATATCACAAAACTATGTCAAGTAACAACCTTATTGATAGTTTCCACACAGAAACCCAATATTCAGATGGTTACAGAGATAGAATTCATCTCTCTCATCTCTCCCTTAAATCACTCTATATTAGGATTGAAGGAAATGAGATATCCTAGTGTTAGTAACCTTGCACTGTCAATGTGTGTACAGTACATACACTGTGATTGTGACTGTTTACAAGTGGTCTGATTTTCTAAATCTCTCAGAACACACTAGAGCCTCAGATTTTCGTAAAAGATCCACTGATTAGGTACAGGGTCTTTGGGTTTCTTTTGCTTGAATGTGTGTTTGGTTTTTAAATTTTGCCTTACCAGTCACAGTGGGAGCTGTTGTGTTTCTTGGAAAGTTAACCCTTACCTAGCTGCCTAAATGGGAGCTCAGGTCTAGTCCATATGGTGCCTACAGCAAGGTGGAGTAGATCTGGATGCCATATACTGGAGGCCTCACAGTTTTGCCTGAATCTTTCCCAGAATGAGCACAGCTAAAAGTCCTCTGGAGAGTCTAAAGTATCTTCAGAGAAGCAGTCAAATCAGAAAGGCTACTGGAGAGACCAACTGGGGGGAGGCAGAAAGGCCCTAAGACAATCAGGGTATCAAAGCACAGAACCTGGCCAAGCCAGCCAGGGTACCAAGATGGGCCTCACAGGCCTAGTTAAAGGCAGTGCCTCTTGGAGAAGCCTGAAAGCTATGGCCCCTACCAAGGCCCTGACAAGAACATGGACCATAAAACCTGGAAGGGAGGACAGCGTGTATGGCTGGGCCAGAGGGCTGAACTGTTGAAGACCTGCCAAGAGACTCATCAGCTGGGAGGCACTCATGAGAAGTAGGTAAGGTCAAGAAAACAAAAGGAGAGACTCATATGTGATGAACCAAAGGGGGCCACCCAAGAGAGGTGGGTGCTGCTCTATATAAAGTCTTATCAACTTTCAGTGAGGGGGCATCTGCAAGCTCGCTTGGATGCCTGTTACATAACTTAACTGTCCTTATAGTTCATTTGCAAGTTCGTATGACTACATTAACCACCCTAGTTCGAACTAGGGTGGTAGTGTAGACATACCCCATGACTCTAAAGTTAATAATCTTCAAAAGTAACATGGGAAAGGGTCTGTCCTACACAATATGCTGATTTGCCTGTTAATTCAGTCTACGTGGGATTAGAGCAGAGACACAGTAAAGTGCTGCAGTGCAGCTACAGTGAGGGTCCAGAATGGATATGGCCTTTTGTCTCTCCCCTGGGGAGAAATGGATTTGAGACCTAAGGGGAATAGACCCATGGAACACCGAGGAAAATGATCTTGTTACTTGCCCAGGGAGGACAGGCAATTGGAGCACGATAGGAGAAGGGTTTATAAAAGAAAGAAGGAGGTGATGAGGAGGGGAAGGTTACATATGTGGAAAAGATTGAGAAACTCTTGCTCAGAAAAGGATGTCGTCTGTGGAATTCAGTTATTCAGAATTCATCTAGAGAAATCGAGGCTGGATTGTCGGATTTCCCAGTCATTCATTTTTTAACTGGCTTGCCTGCAGTATCTATCAGGTCTTAATCTAGACAACACTGTGCTGCATTGCAGGAACTGATTGCTTGGGCTGGTTTTGAAACAATATATGAAAGATTTCCCCAAAGGCTGAGGTATTCAGTTTGCCTCACAGCAGCAGTTCCCTTCTTCCAGACTTCAGTGGGAGAACTGACTGAAAAAGATGCTCTGGAAGTGACAGCCCTTCAAAGAGCTGCTTATTCCTGCTTAGCAAGCAAATTCTCTTGCCTACGTATGTTTTGAACACCCAGAATTAATATACTGTCATGTTTTGAACTACTGGGGAGCTGTGAGTACTAGATGTGAGGAAATAGGAATGTTGCAAAGTTCCATGCTAATTTTTCCTCGAAGAGGTGCATTAAAATATGTACTTACCATTTTGTGCTGTCTCACACAGCTGTGCACATAGCCTGGTTGGGGGGGAGGGGGGAGGGAATACACTCAAATGGCTGTTTAATAATTTGGCCCTTAATGTTAAAATTCCTGTTCTGTTGTTTCACTCATTTGCAAAAGATCGAGTATTCTTTTGTGATCAAATTACTTCTATAGACAAATGCTCATTTTGATCCATGTACTTATCTGGTCAAAATGTTTCCTTACCATCTTGATAATGGCCAAGCAACTTTTCAATCAGTATAATCTTGTCCACGGCGGCTGCATTTCTTTTTAGAATTTCATGCGGATTGAGAAATAAGCCTAATGATTTCTACTCCATTACATCTTTCTGGACCAGAAATAATACTATTGGTTTCAAAACATTTTTTTGTATAATCTGTTTCATTCTGATAAGGTGTTATCACATGTAAATACGGTATGTTTCCATTCTACCATATAACAAAATCTGAGGTCAGTTTCTTCTTTCCAGCCATGATGTGCATGTGCTTGAACCACTTAAGCCATAAACAGTTTTAAATATTTCCAATACAAATATTACAAATGAATAATAATTGCTCAATTTAAGGGAACATGCTCTGAGTAACCGAAGATGATATTATGGGGCAGAGGAAGAAATTTAATCTACCTGCTCTAAGGCACTTGGCTATCAATTGGGGACACTATACTGAATAGGAAAGAAATAAAAGGGTAAAATTCTCAACCATAGGGGCCCAAATCCCATTTTCAAAAGTGACTTGGATACTTAAAAGATTCTAGATACTTTTAAAATACCTAAATGACTTAGAGGCCTAAATCCCATTAAAGATCAAGGGAAAATAAGCTACTAAATTACTTAGGGTATGTAAGCTTGAGTGGGCTAGACTTCACTGCCTTCTCCAATGTCTAAAGAAACCACTACTTCCACTGCGGTACTGGAGACCCAGGCTGTGTCTACATTGGCAAGATTTTGCACAAAAGCATCTGCTTTTGTGCAAAATTTCGCCATTTGTCTACACTGGCCCCGAGTACTTGCGCAAGAACACTGACATTCTAATGCAGAGGTCCCCAACGTTTTGGGGCTGCCGGGCGCCCAGGGGTGGGGCCTTTCATGCACCAGGCACCCGGGGGTGGGGCTGCACACATGCCCAGTGCCGGCGCCACACATGCGCCACACTCCCGGGGCCAGCACCATTCCTGTGCTGCGCGCCCAGGTGCAGAGTCGCCCATATGCCGCATGCCCGGGGCCGGAACAGCCCATGTACTGCATGCGTGGGGCCGGTACAGCTCCTGTGCTGAGCGCCCAAGAGCCGGCAGCGCCCATGTGCCTGGGTCCATCACTGCTCCTGTGCCACCCCAACCCTCCACCTGACCCCAATACTATCCATCCTGGAACCACCAATACTATCCATCCTGGAGCCCCCTCCCTGAGCCAGCATCCTCCTCTCTACTTCCTCCTGCACTCAAATTCCCTCTTAGAGCTTGCATCTCTCACCCCTTCCCAGTGCTTTTTTTGAGCACCACAATAACAGTGGAGACAGCATGAAGAGCTGGGGCAAAGTTGTTGAGCTCCTCCTCTCCCCTGCCCCCAAAAAAAGGGCAGGGCCACAAAGACCTGGGGAAAAGTTGTTAACAAAAAAAGCAGCCGTGCCCTGGGACAGTGTACCGGCACTTATTTTCCCCCAGCATGGTTTTTGGTTTTTTGGTTTTTTTGCTCAACAACTTTGCCCCAGCTCTTCATGCTGTCTTCACTGCTATTGTGGCTCTTCATCTGGAATGGTTTGGCCACCCCTGCTCTATTTCAAAATAACATATCACTATTTCACTGTGTTTTTTGTGTGTACATACTCAACTTTTAAATAAGCTATTCCAGAAGATATCTTCCGGAATAGCTTATTCTGAAAGAAGTTTGCAGTACCCATAGGCATTTTGGAAAATTGTAGTTTTATATGCTTAATTTTTCTTAAAATTTTGTCCTAATGGCTGTGTAGAATACAAAGCTGCCTTATCTATGTAGCTGTGTGCCTTCTATCATAATATTTAGAGTTAGTAGGATTTTTCTCCCCCACCTACTTCAAAATTTCAACTTTGCAATAACAAATTGAAAGTGAAAAAAAAAAATAGATTTGGGCAGTGCAGCAGAGGTGCTTTATGGGAATTGTAGTTCCAGGTGCTTCTATATCCTAGAGTTCTTGTATGTACTACATCTCACATGATGCATGATTGTGAAGCACAGTGCACCATGGGAAGTGTAATGTAGCAAAGGGACCTAACCCATAAAGGAAACACTTTGAAACCTGCATTTTTCAATGGAAAGTAGAAACTTTTCATTGTTTTTTAGTTCAAATCTCAGTTTTCTACAGTAAAACAGTTAATGGAAAATTATTGACCAGCCCTGAAAATATTTCAAAGGCTTGATATTTAGTCAGTTTTGATTAAATAACTTTTTTTGAGGGAAACTATAAATGTGACACTTGGGGGAGGAGGAGGGGTGTCTCCCTCTAGTGATGACTAAGCCAGAGTTAGACATTAATGAGCCTGCTTACAGTCCTGGTCTTTTAGCTCAGGCCATACAAGTTCATACTTTAGTATCTGAGGTTCCCCACGTGGTGCTGAAGATCCATTTAGGGGTCTGATAAAACATTCACATTCTACATTTAGGCCTGAATTCCATGGTCCTTGTTCATTTCATTGATTGTTTTGCGTGAGTAAGACCTGCAGGATTTGGCCTGTATAACCTGCCCAAATTATAACACTTTTCCAACACTGGTAAGTCAGTAAGAATTGTGTCTTTTGCTTCTTGAGTAAAAGTGAGATCACTTTGAGATGATACTGGAGTCTTAGTGTAACCCACACACCTAGTGTGGTTACTGAGTACTGCAAGTGGCACCTAGACCACTGCAACAGTTAAGATCAAGAGACCTCTACAGCTTGGGCTAGGAGCCAGCTGGCTTTTAGCTCAGAGGGTAGAGGCTCCTAGATTCCAGGTTCAAATCCACCCTGGTGGTGGTTACATTAGCACAGAAGTTCCATGGTCTAGCCAATACTTGTTGAAATTTCCTTTTTCGTAGCAATGAGAATCTCTTGTTAGAAGCAGTATTTAAAACCTCAGTATCATTGCCAGTACTCCTGAAAGCAAAGAGGGTTTTAATCATAGCTGGTGTTATCAGAGCTATGAAAACCCTATCCAGTGTGAGTCACCATCATAGTCTTGAAATTTAACCCTGCAGTTGAGTTTACAAGGGGTTAGTGTCAGATCAGTCATTTCGTATTCACATGGAGGTATGAGCTTGAGACATATCAAGGGGATATGTCTGTCCCCTCCTTTACAGCTATACCCAAGTTTCCTTATGCACCTTTCTCCAGCAAACCTGACGAACCACCTTCCTTATTTGTGGTGTTTCCAGGGAACCCAGTGATCCTGTGTCTAGTGGCTTATGACTTTAAGGCCAAATTGACTGAGTCGCAGTGTAAACTGAAACAGTGTCATTGACTTGGAGCTATATGAATGTACACCAGCTGAGAATTTGCCCCTGTGTGTCTAGGGACCAAATGACACCTTTCCATCCTCCCATCTTTAACTCTTAACTCCCTAGTGTAAACTAGGGCTATTTAAAAAAATCTCCTTATTTTGAAATATTAAGCAGAGCGTCCACACTACCAAGCCCATTATTTCAAAATAATGGGCTAGTTATTTTGAAATCTGTACTCCTGCTTTCCTCAGGGAATAACGCTTATTTTGAAGTAGTGTTAATGTCGATGCTCTTCTGCTGCTATTTTAATATAACTATTCCCCGGAGTCATATAAAGTAATTACTTCCCAGTGCTTCCTGGGGCTCTAACTTGAGGTAGCACGTTCACAATAATGGAGCCTGGCTCGGACTAATTTCAAGGCTTCCCTGTAGTGTGGACACACTATTTCAAAATACTTATTTCAGGAGTTATTTCAAATTTAGTTATTTCAAAATGATTTTCTAGTGTAGAGATGCCCTGAGTGAATAGTGGACAGTTGACGTCTACACAGCAACATTATTTTGAAATAACTAGCATTTCTTCTAAATAACTTAGTCCACTTCTATACTGCAGACAGTTAGTTCAAAATCTTGAAATACTGCCAAGCTGGAGGACTTCTTACTCTGACTCCTGTAATCTGCAATGTACGAGGAGGAAGAGTGCTCTATTTTGAAATAAGTGCTGTGTAGGCACTCCCTATTTTGAAATAAGCTACGTAATTGATGTAGCTTGTGACGGAGCCAATGGACTCATGCCGGGAATCCTAGGGGGTGGGGCTGGTTGGGGAATGCCAGCTCGCCCAGAGGACGCCAGCAGCAACAGCAGCTACGGGGATGCAGGTGGTGCCGACGTGGCCTGAGACCCGCCGCCGGAGGCAAAGGCTGCCAGGCAAATGGTACCGTGGTCAGACACCGTGGCAAGCGCAAGAACAGCTGTGAGTGGCCATGAAAGGTCCCACCTCTCACGTCAAGGGGCGGGAGATAACGGGAAGATGGGGGAATGCCCGGGGGGAGGGAGTATCCCCGGGAGCGCCAGATTCAAAAGGGGCAAGACGCCAAACGGGGGAGGAGGAGTGGCCGGAACGGGGACCGAGCTCTGTTGGATTGGAGGTAGCCACGGGGGAGTCATCGGCGGAGGGGGCGATTGGGTTGTAATGCGCTAGCCAGGGAGTTTAATAGGGTGAGTAGGAAGTAGCCCAGGGCAGGGCGTCTGACCCGTGGATCAGCGAGTTTCAGGCGGTGTCCCCGTTGACCACAGTGAGAGGATAGAACAACTTCTCCCCTTACCTAGGGCCCTGGGCTGGGACCCGGAGGAGAGGGCGGGCCCTGGTACCCCTATTCCCCACCCTGCTACAATGAGGCGAGGGTGTCTCTGCTAACCCGGGAGTGTGAGCACGGTGTGTGCATTAAAGACATGGGGCTCATCCCAGGCAGGTGTGTAATTGACTAAGGAGGAAAGGGCTGACTGAGGACCCTACGTACAGGAAAGGGGGGGGGACCTGGACGGTGCCCAGACCCTGAGGGTATGTCTACACTACAGCATTAATTCGAACTAACTTAATTCGAATTAGTTAATTCGAACTAAGCTAATTTGAACTAGTGCATCTAGACCTAAAAGTTAATTTGAATTAGCATTTTGCTAATTCAAAATAGCATGTCCACATTGAGTGGACCCTGAACCGAAGTTAAGGCTGGCCGGAAGCAGTGCCGGCAGGGCATCAGGTTAGGACTTAGAGTGTGGAGCTGCTGCCTCAGGCTAGCTGAGGGCTGTGCTTAAAGGGACCCAACCCCCACCCCGGGCAGACAGTTATCAGGGTTCCCCGCTTGCTTGTCTAACTCCATGAGGGACAGCAAAGCAGTCCTGTCTTGGAGTGTCCTGAGTGCCCACACTCGGCACATCACAGCACTCAGCCATCAGCCCGGTTGCACTTGCCGCAGGCTGCCATCCGGGGGGATCAATCGGGGGGCTGTCAGGGTCCAGGAGGCCCTGCAGCAGAGCTCCACCCCAAGGAGCCTGCAGAGCCACCCCAGTTCTCCCCATCAGGGGCTCGCGCCCCATTCGTCCCTCATTTCCTTCCACTTTCCCCTCCCTAACCCCCCTTCCTGATGTAAAAAATAAAGGACACGTATGTTCAAAAATAGAAACTCTCTTTATATTTAACAAAACGGGGGGGGGGGATGAGCCTCTGGGGAGACAGGGAAAAGGAGGTGGGAGAGGGGAAGAGAGAGGGTGGGAGAGGGGAGGGGGAAACCTGGGAGGAGGGAGCTGGAAGGGGGAAGCCAGGGGAAGAAGGATGAGGGGGTATGTCTACACTACAGCGCTAATTCGAACTAACTTAGTTCAAATTATTTAATTCGAACTAAGCTAATTTGAATTAGCGCATCTCGACTTAAAAACTAGTTCGAATTAGCATTTTGCTAATTCGAACTAGCGCGTCCACACTGATTGGACGCTGGGTCGCACTTAAGGGCGGCTGAAACCAGTTCTGGCAGGACATCAGGTCAGTAGTTGCTTTGTGTGGCTGCTGTCTGAGGCTAGCTGAGGCTCGTGTTTAAAGGGACCCCCTTGGACAGCCAGTTCTCAGCTTTTCCGCTTGCTTGCCTACCTCACCGAGGTGCTTGGCTTCCCCCCCAAACCTCATGCTTGGCTTCCCCCCAAACATTGATGAGGTCCACGATCTCCGCATTTGACCAAGCGGGCGCCCGCCTCTTGCGGCCCCAGGCAGGCTCCTGTGAGCCGCCAGCCTAGTCCCGGGAAGAGGGGGAGGGCTGGGTGGCAGCGGGTGGCTGGCTCATCTTGTGCCAGGTGCAGGGTCCAGATGCACCACCCCCACCACTGCTCCTAGCTACCCCAGAAGTACCTCAGTGCTCAACACACTTTTCCCCTTTTAACCTGCTTTATGGTTGCTAACCTTGACCTAATGTGTGACGAGTGGGAGCGGAGACTGTCTGCCTCCCAGAGTTTGCTACAATATGTGCTCTAGCTGCAGGACTGGTCACACTGGTGGGATATTTGCCCAGGAAAACCTTTGGGCAGCCCAAAGGTCCCAAGAAAACCAGTACAATAGGGGGGCCTATGAGCATACCTTCCAACCTGGGGAGAAGATAGTACTGCTCCTACCAGCTGAAGAGTTGAAGCTCCTTGCCCACTGGTGAGGGCCTTATGAGGTGATCCTCCAGCTTGGCCCTGATACACATGAGATCCATCAGCCAGTGGCACAAAAGACAAATATACTATGTAAACCTTTTAAAGCTCTGGCAGGTCTGAGAAGGACTAATGATTGTCCCGCATCCCCCAGACTCTAACTTGGGGCCCCAGGTTGTAGACCTGGACCCCTGTGAGTTGGCAGAGGAGCATGCGCTTGGTGACACCCTCTTCCCCCAACATCACAAGGAGGTTCGCCACCTGCTGAACTCCTTCCAGGTGATGTTTACTGTCATCCAGGATATACAGTCTAACAGTTGTCTATCATAAGATACAAACAACCGCAGGACTGTGATCAGGGAAGCGGCTCGCCCTCTTCCCCGGCAAAGGTGGGAAGCCATCCAGAGAGAAATCCAGATGATGTGGGAGCTGGGTATGATAGGACCCTCCCAGAGCAAGTGGCAAGGCCTTGTTATGTTGGTACCTAAACCCAATAGGACCCTGTGGTTTTGCATCAATTTTCACAAGGTAAATGAGATTTCAAAGTTTGATGCCTATCCAATGCCCCAAGTGGATGAACTGCTGGAGCGCCTGAGGGCAGCCAAATGTATTACAACATTGGACTTAGCCGAGGGGCATTGGCAGAGCCCCCTCAACCCACAGTTATGAGAAAAGACTGCCTTCACCACCCCCACCAGATGATAGCATTTTGTCAGGATGCCATTTGGGCTATGTGGGGCTTCAGCGACATTTCAACTACAGATGGACCATCTCTTGAACACCCACATTGACTGTGGTAGACTATCTAGATAATGTCATGATATATAGCAAAGATTGGGGCATGCACCTGAGGCAGGTCACGGCTGGCCTTCGGATACTGCAATGGGTTGAGCTTACAGACAACCCCAAAAAAGGTAGGGTTGGATGGCAGGAAACAACTTATTTGGTTTCCCTGGGCAGAGGACAGGTCTGACCCCTTATTGGGAAGGCTCAAGTGCTACAAGATTGGCCGGCCCTGAAGACCAAACGTCAGGTCTGGCAATTTCTTGGCCTGGCCTACTATTATCGGCATTTTATCTTCCAATTCACAACCATTGTGACCTCCCTGACTTTGTTCCTGAAGAAGGACAGCCCCCAACTGATCAGCTGAACTGCTGAGTGTGAGGAAGCTTTTGGCACCCTGAAGAGGCTCTTTTCGCAGAAGCCAATGCTTTTTAGTCTGGATTTTGATAATGAATTTGTGTTACAGATGGATGCCTCTGAAGTAGGCTTGGAAGCGGTCCTCTCACAGGAGGTGAAGGGTGATAAACACCTTATCCGGTATTTGAGTAGCAAGCTGTTCCCATGGGAATCCAAATACTCCACGATTGAAAAGGAAGCCCTAGCCATCAAATGGTCCATTAAGGCCCTCCATTATTATTTATTTGGTGCTCCTCATGATAGACCATGTTTCTCTGCAGTGGCTATACCAGATGAAAGACACCAATGCCCACCCCACACGCTGGTACCTAACACTGAGGCAATATGCCTTCTCGGTCCGACACCAAGCCGGTAAGGAACATCTAAATGCAGACTTTTTTCCCAGACTTTTTTCTCTTCTTCTCTAGGGGAAGAGATAGAATCCAGCCCTGGAGACCCGAGACTGGACTTGGGGGAGAGGGAGCATAGTGAGTCAGCGTGGCCTCTCACTGACCCAGAAGAGGAAACTCTCCCTAAGACCCATTGGTGGGCAGTGGCAGAGCAACCCAGCCACACTCATAGGAAACAGAAAGGCTATGCCAGACCAGAAGTATAAAAGTAGGAGCTCCAAGCTCATTTGGAGCCCAGCTGCCAAGCAGGCCAGAAGCTCGGCTCAAGCTCCCTAGGAGGAAGGCCCTGCCATACTGCGTTGGGCGGGAGGACTGAATTGAGCTGCCAGTGCCACTGCTGGGCCCTGAGGATTGGCCCAGGCCACCACGTCTGCTGCCAGGCCCCAACAACTGGGCAGAGATGCAGAGACTACTGCCAGAGCCCGAGGACTTGCCAGGACCCCCAGAACCTTTGCCAGGCTCTGAAGAATGGTCTGGACCATGTGGGACTTTGTCTGAGCCAGCTGCAGAGCCCATGGACATGTTGCCAGAACCTTCGTCCCCAGCGGACCCTGCAGAGCCAAGGTGGAGCCAGGTAGGACTACAGGGGGAACCGGGAAGCAGCCCAGGGTAGCTGACCTAAGGCCAGCAGAGGAGATGGAAGTCAGCTGGGTGGTGTGTTGTGGCCAGGATCCACATTGACCCGTGACCTGGTTTGTGCGTTGTGGCCAGGATTCCCGCCAATGCAGTGGCAGCCTGCGCTGCCACTGTTAGGGCCCTGGGCTGGGACATAGTGGAGCAGGTGCCTGCATTTTCTCCTTTCCCTCCTGCCACAACTCACCTTAGCTGGCAGCAGGAGTGGCCCGAGGCTGGCTGCAGCAACTGGCTCCCTAGGCTGGGCGGTGCAATCAATGGCCGTGACATCATCACAGGGCACCCTGGCACCCCGTGACATCATCATCGGGCACCCGGGCCAGCGGCGCCCTAGGCAGCTGCCTAGCTCACCTAGGCTCATGAGCCACCCCTGGGTGCAGGTTCCCCCTGTAGGGAGAAACCCCCTGTGCTTGTCGACTCTCCACCTACAAGGAGACCAGACACCGGCTCAGCCTGGGCTTGAAACTGATCAACTGTTTGTTTGCTGCCCCACCCTGACCTAGGGCCTGGACTCCTAAACTGCTGCTCAGCTTTCCAGAGCACGGCTTAACTGTTTGTTTGCTGCCCCAACCTGAACCAGGGCGTGGCCTCTATTAACTGTTACTCTGCCTGCAGTCAGGCTCTAGACCCCGGACTTCTGTGGCTTGTAGGGAGCCAGCGTGACCTCTTGCTCACTGGAACCAGGGGCGGATATAGGGCAGGGTGAACAGGGCAGCTGCCCCGGGCCCTGCACTTCTGAAAGCCCCGTGCATGTGCCGTGGAGCCGCTGCGCATGCGCATGGTGTCACTGCACATGCGCCGTGGCAAAGGGGGGCCCTGCGGAATTATGCTGCCCGGGGACCCGCAAAACGGTCATCTGCCCCTGACTGGAACCATTACAATGAACCCATGACTAAAGACTATAATATAATGTATACACTTCATTCTTCTCATCCATGCCTAACTCAGATCACTGAGAGCACAAGAAAGAGTTTCTCTGTGTTCAGTTCAATTAACCTGCAGCACAGCACCTAAATCATATCAATTGTCAAAGGGAATTTGGCTTCCATGTGCCTAAATCCATTTTGAAAATAAGATTTGGGCTCCTTAATCAAATTGAATGCCTAAATATCTTTCAATATGTGGACCTAAGAATCAGAGGAAGGATAATCTTATGATTAAGACACTAGACTGAGCAAGGAGATCTATCTTCAATTCCTTTTTGTGTAATCTTAGGTGAGTCCCTTAATCGCTGTGCCTATGTTTGCTACCTGTATAATGGAAATAATATATCCTTCCTTCTGCACTTTGTCTCATTTATTTAAATATCAAGATCCTTTCTTTTTGTATATGTCTGCCCAGTACCTAACACAAAGGGACGCTAATTTAAGGTCTAGGGACATTACCATAATAAAAACAACGAAGGAAGGTTGTTTTGTTCCTTCTTTTCCTTTCCTTTGTGACTCACTCTTATTCTCTTGTGTTTGAGTCTTCTCTATAGCATACTCAGAGCTGCAAATAATTATTGCTAAAAATAGTATCCTTTTCAGTATTTGTTTTTATGAGATTTTTATTTCAGTGGGAATGTGCTGTAATGTAAAAGTGAAACAAGAGGATCTGTAGTCATTAGCAAGAAATACTTTCCCACCTAATGTGGGACAGATGAGAAAAATGTATCTAAATTAAATGTTGCTTAGTGAGTTTTGTGCTTGTACCAGAAGAAACTAGCACTCCAGATTTTGAGACCAAATAGATTTACATATTGCAGTGTCAAACTACTGTTTCAGCTGTTTCCTGATTGCACATAGTACTAGTTATTAAATATGAAGTAATTATTTTAACAATGAACCTTATTACTGGAGCTACTAGGACTTTTTTTTCCCCATGGGAATGATTTTCTGACCAAAAAATACCCTTTTAAGAAACAGAGTTTTGGGGGGAAAACAGATATATCCCTCTAAGAAAAATCAAAATGACAGCTTTCCTGGGATGCAATACATATTGTTTAAAAAGAGGCTTTCAGGTAATCAGAGAAAACATTCCCTTGAAATCCCATACAGTGGAAAGTTTTATTTTTAAAGCAAAACTAAAACTGTGTCAGTAAAGCATGGTTAAATTCTAGTCTGGGTAGAGCTTAGACATGGATACCTGATCACATTCTGAATTTGACCTTTCTCTCCTCTGGCCAGTCAGTCAAGGTAATATCATGCCCTTCACTCAATTCCTAAAAGTCACATTTAAGTTTTCCTATGTAGACAAGTTGTCAGCATCAGATATATTTTCTAAGGGTATGTCTACACTTGCCCCCAAGTTCGAACTAGGGAGGCAAATGAAGCATACTGAAATTGCTAATGAAGTATTTAAATATCCCATGCTTAATTAGCATATTCACGGCCGGTCGCCATTTTAAAAAGTGGGTAGCCCAAATTAACTTGCCACGTGTAGACACAGTAGTCCGATCCAAAACCCTTCCCTCGAATTAACTGTTACTTCTCATTGCACGAGGAGTAACAGATAATTCGAGGGAAGGTTTTTGGATCGGACTACCGCATCTACACATGGTGAGTTAATTCAGGCTACCGGCTTTTTAAAATGGCGACCGGCCGCAAATATGCTAATCAAGCACAGGATATTTAAATCCCATGCTTCATTAGCAACTTCAGTGTGCTTCATTTGCCTCCCTAGTTCGAACTACGAGGCAAGTGTAGAAATACCCTAAGGTAAGTGATCCTCTTAGATTTCATCTAATCATTGTGCTAAGAAAGTGATTCTCAAAGTGTGGTCCGTGGACCACTTGTGGTCCATGACTGCCTTGCAGTAGGCTGTGGGCTCTAGGATCATCCCCCCTTGCAATGTGGAGTCTGCACTGGTGCTGCAGCCCTGTGTCTCCCTCCTGTGGTTGGAGTGCTAGTGCCAGCTTTCCACTGTGGGAGGGAAGCCCCGAATCTCACAGGCCAGATCCAGCTCATGGGGGGAGGAAGCAACTCTGTACGGTCCTGCTCTCTTTTCCCCCAGCTGGGGAACAGTGGTGCAAGAAACCACTCACCTGGAGGCTTTCCCTGCTGCTCCGATTGGCCAGAATCATGGAGCCAGGTAAGTTCCCCCTATTCCTCTAATGCTCAGACCCCACAGCCTAGCCTACTCATGCACCTGCCTCCTGCCGATGCTCTGCACCTCCATCCTGCTCCTCCTCCCATTTTGTTATCATGGGTGATTGACTGGTGGCCCACGGAAAGGTCTTCACTGAGTGGGTTGGAACGCAGGCCAAAAAGTTTGATAACCTCTGTGCTAAGGGAACAGATTTATGGTTGTGGACAAGGTCTCTGGATCTTCACTTATGAAAATATAAGTTAGCTGAGGTAATGATAATGTTCCACATTTAGAGCATCATTACTAGGTTCTTTGGAATATTATGCCACAAAATTATGAGTTATGAGTCAGCTTAAGGACAAGAAAGATCTTGGATATCTACAGACTCTAACTGGTTAAAATAAATAGACATAATGCAGCCTTTGGGGAAATCATTGGCTATTCATCATAGAACATTAAGTAAAATGTTGTTTCTTCTTAACCTTTCTCAAAGGTAGTATATAGCTTTTTACTTTTTCGTAACAGTAGGTATTGTGTAGTGTTGATTTTGTGCCATTAAGCAGCTGTTTCTCTGCTGTTACTGGTGAAATGATCCCTATATATAGTTTGTACACTATATTGGTATGCTAAATTTCGATAAAAGGTGCTGTACAAAATATAGGATGTTAATTAGAACTAGTATAGGAAGCATGTGGCAATTATTTCTGTATTATTTCTGTATTTGGAAGGATCAAAGAAACCAAACACCTTAGTAAGAATGAAGAAACAAAGTAGCCTATACAGTAACTACTTTAGCACACTTTGTTTTTCCAGTCCCTGATCATTACTGGGCTTATTGTCACAAAAGACATAAGGCTAATACATCTGAGCCAAAGTTAAATTCATAGAATGGTAAAGGATCTTTTAGTCTGCGTATGAGAAATAAAACATGCAGCTATAACCAGTTGTATTCTTTTAAATTACAGCTACTTATACTTGGGTAAACTCTGCCAGTCAATAAATGGAAGATTGCTAGCAGAAGGCTAATATTTGAATTTTAGTTTTCCTAAGCTTGACGTTGTCTCAATCACGTGTTATATTCTAAAACTGTCCATAAAAATTAGATAAAGGAAGCATGAGGTTTGGAAATATGCACCATATTGGAAATGTCCATTGTGAGTGACTCATTTCTACCTTTACAGACTAAACAGCTAGAATGGCAGGTAACTTACCAACATCATTGCTTGCAGGTATATGTTGAACCTCTGAATTCCAGGACTGTCTAGTCCAGCAACATCCATGGTCCGGCAGGTTCAGGGACTGGGCTGGTAGTGCGGAATGCAACCTCAGCAGAAGTGCTGCAGAGAGCACAGCTCTGCTCAGCTGGAGGTGGCAGGACTGAGTACATCCCCAGCCAGCTGGTGGCTGACAGCAGAGCCCTAGTTGGGGCCAACATAGGGGGGAGTGTAGCCCCACCCAGGCCAGAGGCTGTGGGAGTGGTGGGGGCTGGTAGCACAGCCCTGACCAGGCAGCATAGCAGGAAGCATAGCCCCACCCAGGCAGAGGCAGCGGGACCAGTGCCTGGGAATGCAGCTGGGACTGGAGCCAAGGACAAGGAGTGCAGCCCCAGCACTCACTGGGGAGTGCAGCCCTAGACTCAGGCAGAAAGCGCAGCCCCATCAGGGCTGGGGGCAACTGGCCTGCAGCATGGATCGGGGCCAACCCTCCCCTGGTCGGGCAAATTCTGTGGTTCAAATTGCTCAGGTTCCAAGGGTGCTGGATCAGAGAGGTCCCATCTGTATTTAAATGCATGTTCATTGCATAACTCAGGGTGCGTCTACACAGCAGGGCTTACCTCGAAATAAGCTATGCCAATTGAGCTACATCAATTGCATAGCTTATTTTGAAATAGCTTATTTCGAAATTGGGAGCATCTACATAGCACTTATTTCGAAATAGAGCACTCTTCCTCCACCTTCCATTACTCCTGGTACAATGAGGGTTACAGGAGTTGGAGTAAGAAGTCCTCCAGCTTGACAGTATTTCGACATTATTTTGAAATAACTGCCTGCTGTGTAGACGAGGACTAAGTTATTTAAAAATAATGCTAGTTATTTCGAAATAACTCATACTCATGTGTGAGAGAGATTTGGAACATCCATAATTACATTACATAGAATTTGTATAAAATGAGGAAATCCTTATGCTTTCAGGCATAAGCCAATCACTAATAGTTCATCTACACTGCAGGCTTCTTGCTCAAGAACTGTTTTGTGCAAGAGTTCTTGTGCAAAAGTTCTTGCACAAGAGAGCATCCACACTGCCATGTGCTTTTGCAGAAGAGATGTGCTTTTGTGCAAGAGCATCCATCTCAGTGTGGATGCTCTCTTGTACAAGAAAGTTCTGATGGCCATTTTAGCCACAGGAGTTTCTTGAACAAGAAATTAATGTTGCCTGTCTACACTGCCGTCTTGTGGAAGAGCTCTTGTGCAAGAGGGCTTATTCCTTGTGGGGAGAGGAATAACTCTTCTGGAAGAAGCCCTGTTTTCTGACACTGTACTGTAAATTTACTTGCGCAAGAACACGCATGCAGTGTAGACACCCGGCAAGTTTTTGTGCAAGAACATGTGTTCTTGCACAAAAAGCCTGCAGTGTAGACGTAGTCTAAGGGTATGTCTCCACTACAGAGTTTTGTCAGAAAAACAGCCGTTTTTCCAACAAACTTGAGTTACATCCACACTGCAGTTGTGTTCTTCCAAAAGTAAATCAAAGAACAGAGGGGTTTTTTTTTCCATGTTGGTAATCCTCTTTCTACAAGGAAGAAGCCTTTTTGCCTAAAGAGCTCTTTTGGAAAAAGGCATATACGGATGGGGACGAGGGAGTTCTTTCAAAAGAAGAGGAAACAGAATAAAGCACAGGTGCCCTGGTGGCTAGTCCGTCCATAGTTCTCACAGCTTAAATGCAAGATAGAGTCCAGTCAGCGTGAACACTATCTTTCAAAAAAGTAGATCTTTTTTTGATGTGCTTTTGTGTGTGGACGCTCTATCAGAAGTTTTTTTGGAAGGTTTTCTGACAGAAGCCTGCAGTCTAGATATACCCTAACTGACATGGAGTTTGGGAAGACACTTCTCAATAGTGTGTTCCATAATTACCCCCTACAAAGCTTGTTGCACTTTTCTCTAAAGAATCTGGTGTTGATCTTTCACTGTCAGATTCAGAAAACTGCAGTGCTACTGGTCAGATCCAGAAATACAGTATGACAATGTCTGTGGGAGTATATGCTTTATATATATGTATACTAGCCAATTAGCCCATCATAAGATGGGATTTTCAGGTCTTTCCTCCATGTCGGTCTTCTCTCCTGAGCTTCCGGTCTCTCGATCCATTACTCTCTCTCTCCTCCTACTGTCCCCCCCCCCTCCCCAGCTCTCCTCCTGCACCTGCCTCTCACTCGGGACTGCGGAGCCCAAATGTCCATTTGGGCTCCGCACTCCCCGTGCTGCATGGGGAGCGCGGAGCCCAAATGGTCACTTGCACTGCTTGCTCCCACGCGGTGGCCTGACTGAGCAGCGCAGAAGTCAGCAGAGCGCCATGGCGGGAGGCGAAGGGGGGCAGGGTGGTGACATTCATGGCAAGGGGGCGGGGCCTAGAGTCGCTGTCATGCCGCACATCACCACCCCGCCTCCCCTTCGCCTCACCCCGTGGCACTCAGCTGACTTCTGCGCTGGTCAGCCGGGCCGCCATGGGGGAGCAAGTGGCACAGGCTGCCCAGAGGGAAGAGCCAGCAAGTGGCACGGGCTGCCCAGAGGGAAGAGCCAGCATTTCAGGAAACTGCACCCCCCCAGAAGGAAGAGCCAGCATTTCAGGCAACAGCGCCCCCCAGAGGGAACAGCCAGCATTTAAGTGTTACAGACTCCCAGACACTGGGCTACTGTATATATGATGACCACATGAATATCTACAGTGTTGTACTTCAGAGTGTGAATTAATTGGCAGTAACTTTTAAATGTTGTTCTCTTGCCTTTATAATTCTTTTTAATCCTTTTAACTCCAAATGTGCTCCTGTGATCTTTATCTTCTCAGTTTCTTTAATGTAATTTCTGACAAGTAACCTCATAAGCTCCAAACAGAATGCAGTTTACTGAAAAGAGTTGGAGCCTAGCAAAAATATATTGTGTGTTTTATTTAATACTTCTATTACAAGTAACACCCAGGATCATGAATCAGGGCCCCGTACTGCTATGTACAGATCAGCATCTCAGCCCTCTTATCTCTTCTTACATGGCAAAAGACTGGGAACCAAGAGATGTGATTTCATCTCTCAGCTTTTCCCAGAATGTTACATTAGGGTATGTCTACACTACAAAGTTAGTTCGAACTAACGGACGTTAGTTCGAACTAACTTTAATAGGTGCTACACTAGCGCTCCGCTAGTTCGAATTTGAATCGAACTAGCGGAGCGCTTAGTTCGAACTAGGTAAACCTCATTTTACGAGGACTAACGCCTAGTTCGAACTAGCTAGTTCGAACTAAGGGCTGTGTAGCCCTTTAGTTCGAACTAGTGGGAGGCTAGCCCTCCCCAGGTTTCCCTGGTGGCCACTCTGGCCAACACCAGGGAAACTCTATGCCCCCCTCCCGGCCCCGGACCCCTTAAAGGGGCACGGGCTGGCTACGGTGCCCGTGCCAGGTGCAAGCCTGCCAGCACCCAGCTAGCAGACCCTGCACCTGGCACGGCACAGAGCCACCCACCCGATGCCTCCCAGCCCACCCCCTCTTGCCGGGACCAGGCTGGCGGCTCCCGGGAGCTTGCCCTGGACCGCAAGAGGCGGGCACCTTCCTGGGCTAGTGCGGACATCGTGGACCTCGTCCACGATCTCCGCACTATGCACAGGAAAGTGGCCGTCTAGGGCAGGAGAGCTGCCAGCCTGGCCACCCAGGACCAGGTGTGCATGAAAATCAAGGGGGTCCACTGAGACCCCCGACACTGAGCCCTGAGCTTACAATGGCCGTCCTGGGTCAGACCAAAGGTCCATCTAGCCCAGTAGCCTGTCTGCCAACAGCGGCCAACCCTAGGGACCCTGGAGGGGATGGACCGAAGACAATGACCAAGCCATTTGTCTCGTGCCATCCCTCTCCAGCCTTCCACAAACTTTGGGCAGGGACACCACTCGTACCCTCTGGCTAATAGGACTCCATGGACCCAACCTCCATGACTTGATCTCACGTCCCTTTAAACTCTGTTCTAGTTCTAGCCTTCACAGCCTCCTGCAGCAAGGAGTTCCACAGGTTAACTATTTGCTTTGGGAAGAAGAACAACTTTCTCTTACTAGTTTCAAGCCTGCTACCCATTCCTTTCCTTTGGTGTCCTCTAGTCCTTCTTTATGGGAACTCAGGAAGAACTTTTCTGAATGCACCCTCTCCACCCAACCCCTGCTTTTAGAGACCTCTATCCTGTCCCCCCTCCGTCTCCTCTTTTCTAAGCTGAACAGTCCCAGTCTCTGTAGCCTCTCTTCATCTGGGACCTGTTCCCAACCTCTGATCATGTTAGTTGCCCTCCCCTCTCCCAGCCTTTCTCTTCCCCTCTCCCACCTCCTTTTCCCAGTCTCCCCCAGTTTTTTTCAATAAAGACAGAGTCAATGTTGGAAGAAACGTTATCTTTATTTTGTACATCAATAAGAAGGGGGGCTAGGGAAGGGTAAGTGGAAGGAGGTGAGGGAGGAATGGGGTACGAGCCCCCGATGGGGAGGACTGGGCTGGCTCTGCGGGCTTCTGGGGGTGGAAGCTCTCCTGCAGCCCCCCAATTACTCCCTCTCCCCAGATGGCAGCCTGTGGCAAGTGCAGCCGGGCTGATGGCCGAGTGGTGTGATGTACCCAGTGTGGGCACTCAGGGCACTCCAAGCCAGAAATTCTTTGCAAGCGGGGCACCCCTTAGAACTCTGTGTCCGGGGTAGGGGTCGGGACCGTTTAAGCGCAGCCCTCGGCTAGCCTGAGACAGCATCTCCATGCTCTAAGTCCTCCTTTTATGCCCTGCCGGCACTGCTTCCGGCCATCCTTAAGCCCTGTTCAGAGTCCTCTCAATGTGGACTTACTAGTTCGAACTAGCAAAACGCTAGTTCGAACTAGTTTTTAGTTCTAGATGCATTAGTTCGAACTAGCTTAGTTCGAATTAACTAATTCGAACTAAGTTAGTTCGAACTAGCGCTGTAGTGTAGACGTACCCATAGTGTCCACACTGAATGGACACTATCTCACATTTAAGCTGTGATTACTATGGCTGGGGTGGCCACCAGAGCACCTGTAATTTTTCCTCTTTTCTCTTCTTTTGAAAGAACTCCCTCTTCCCCATCCACGTGTCCTTTTCCAAAAGAAGTCTTTCAGAAAGAGGATTCTTCTTTGTAGAATGAGGTTTACCAATGTCAAAAAAACCGCTTTGCTCTTTCGATTTTTTTTCAAAAGAACGTGATTGCAGCATGGACATAAGTGACGTTTTTTCAGAAAAATGTCTGTTGTTCTGAAAAACTCTGTAGTGTAGACATAGCCTTAAGGCTTGCTCTAAAGCCCTCTGAAATCAGTAGAATGACTCATATTGACCTCAGTGAGCTTTGGATCAAGTCCTCAAATTGTTTCTGTTTCCCAGTGGTTCCCAACCTCAAAGGAGTATTCAATTCTAACTCATTAATATTTCTGACTTTTGAATTGAAGGCTCTATATAAGTATTTTCATTGCTTCTGGTAAGTGGTGGGAACATAAATAGCAGAGATTTACATACCCTTTAAGTCAGCAGACACATGCCCAATTTTGGTGGTAACTGAGAGGATTCTTGACTTGGCAGAAAAATATTACCTACCCCAAAATAATATTAAGCAGAGAGAGAATGACTTCTAGCCGCTTGTGTATTCTTAAGGGTAGAGAATGCTTTTGCCATTGCAGTATATTGAATACACAGGATAGAAGTAATTCAGATATGAAAATACACTAGGGCTGTGTCTAGACTGGCAAGTTTTTCCGCAAAAGCATTTGCTTTTGCACAAAAACTTGCCAGCTGTCTACACTGGCCACTTGATTTTATGTAAAAGCACTGACGTTCTACTGTCCGAAATCAGTGCTTCTTCCGCAAATGCTTTGACGTTCCCGTTCGGGCAAAAGCCCTTTTCCGGAAATGCTTTTGCGCAAAAGGGCCAGTGTAGACAGCTGAAAACTGTTTTGCGCAAAAAAGCCCTGATGGCGAAAATGGCGATCGGGGCTTTCTTGTACAAAACTGCGTCTAGATTGTCACGAACGCTTTTCCGCAAAAAGTGCTTTTGCGGAAAAGCGTCCGTGACAATCATAGAATCATAGAATCATAGAACTGGAAGAGACCTCAGAAGGTCATCAAGTCCAGCCCCCTGCTCTAGGCAGGACCAATTCCAACTAAACCAACCCAGCCAGGGCTTTGTCAAGTTGAGACTTAAACACCTCTAAGGATGGAGACTCCACTACTTCCCTAGGTAACCCATTCCAGTGCTTCACCACCCTCCTAGTGAAATAGTTTTTCCTAATATCCAACCTGGACCTCTCCCACCACAACTTGAGACCATTGCTCCTTGTTCTGCCATCTGTCACTACTGAGAACAGCCTCTCTCCATCCTCTTTGGAACCTCCCTTCAGGAAGTTGAAGGCTGCTATCAAATCCCCCCTCACTCTTCGCTTCTGCAGACTAAACAGACCCAAGTCCCTCAGCCTCTCCTCATAGGTCATATGCTCCAGCCCCCTAATCATTTTGGTTGCCCTTTTTATAGTGGGGGGCCCAGAACTGGACACAATACTCCAGATGTGGCTTCACCAAAGCCGAATAAAGGGGAATGATGACATCTCTGGATCTGCTGGCAATGCTCCTCTTAAAGCAACCTAATATGCCATTAGCCTTCTTGGTTACAAGGGCACACTGTTGACTCATATCTAGCTTCTCATCCACTGTAACCCCCAGGTCCTTTTCTGCAGAACTACTACTTAACCGGTTGGTCCCCAGCTTGTAATTATGCTTGGGATTCTTCCATCCCAAGTGCAGGACTCTACACTTGTCCTTGTTGAACCTCATCACATTTCTTGTGGCCCAATCCTCCAATTTGTCTGAGTCAATCTGTACCCTATCTCTGCCCTTAAGCGTATCTACCTCTCCCCCCAGCTTAGTGTCATCCGCAAACTTGCTGAGGGTGCAATCCATCCCCTCATCCAGATCATTAATAAAGATATTGAACAAAACCAGTCCTAGAACCGAACCTTGGGGCACTCTGCCATCCTGACATCGAGCCATTGATCACTACCCGCTGGGCCCGGCCTTCTAGCCATCTTTCTATCCATCTTACCGTCCATTTATCAAATCCACAATCCCTTAACTTGCTGGCAAGAATATTGTGGGAGACCGTATCAAAAGCCTTGCTAAAGTCAAGGTATATAACATCCACTGACTTCCTCATGTCCACCAAGCCAGTTACCTCATCATAGAAGCTAATCAGATTGGTCAGGCACAACTTGCCCTTTGTGAATCTATGCTGACTATTTCTAATCACTTTCCTCTCATCCAAGTGCCTCAATATGGATTCCTTAAGGATCTCTTCCATGATTTTTCCAGGAACCGAGGTAAGACTGACCGGCCTATAGTTCCCTGGATCATCCTTCTTCCCTTTTTTGAAGATGGGCAAAACATTTGCCTTTTTCCAGTTATCCGGGATTTCTCCCGATCTCCACGACTTTTCAAAGATAATAGCCAAAGGCTCCACAATGACATTTGCCAACTCCCTCAGCACCCTCAGATGCACTAAGTCTGGACCCATGGATTTATGTACGTTTAGCTTTACTAAATAGTTCCTAACCTGTTCTTTACCCACCACGGGCTGTCCATCTTCATCCCATCTTGCGTCACTTGGCGCAGAAGTCCAGGAGCCGACCTTGTCCGTGAATACAGAGGCAAAGAAAGCATTGAGTACTTCAGCTTTCCCCACATCATCTGTCACTAGGTTACATCCTTCATCCTTTAGGGGCTGCACACCCTCTCTGATCACCTTCTTCTTGTTAACATGTCTGTAGAAACCTTTCTTGTTATCCTTCACATCCTTAGCTAGTCGCAATTCCATTAACCCCCCGGCATTCTCGAGCTATACCTTTAAACTCATCCCTGGTCATTTGTCCAAATTTCCACTCTTTGCAAGCTTCCTTTTTGTGCTTAAGTTCACCAAGGATTTCCCCTGTAAGCCAATCCAGTCTCCTACCATGTTTGCCTCTCTTGCTACGCATCGGGATGGTTTCTTTCTGTGCCTTCAATAAGGCTTCTTTAAAATACTGCCAGCTGTCCTGGACTCCTTTCCCCTTCATGTTAACATCCCAGGGGATTCTGCCCATCAGATCTCTCAGGGAGTCAAAATCTGTTTTTTTGAAGTCCAAGATGTGTATTTTACTACTCTCTTTTCTTCCTTTGGTCAGGATCCTGAAATCTACCATCTCATGATCACTGCTTCTGAGGTTGTCACCCACCTCCACTTCCCCTATTAGTTCTTCCTGTTTGTGAGCAGAAGGTTAAGCTGCGCACGGCCCCTGGTTGGATCCTTCAGCGCCTGTGTCAAGAAGTTATCCCCAACATTCTCCAAAAACTTCCTGGATTGCCTGTGTACTGTCGTATAGGTTTCCCAGCAGATGTCAGGGTGATTAAAGTCCCCCATGAGAACCAGGGCCTGCGATCTGGAAGCTTCACTCAATTGTCCGAAGAAAGCCTCATCTACCTCTTCCACCTGATTCGGTGGCCTGTAGCAAACACCAACCATAACATCAATGCTGATGTTTGCTCCTTTAAACTTAACCCATAGACTCTCAACAGGTTTTTCTCCCTCTTTATACTGGAGTTCAGAGCAATCGTAGTGCTCTCTTACATATAGTGCAACTCCTTCTCCTTTCCTCCCCTGCCTGTTGTTTCTGAACAGTCTATACCCTTCCATGACAGTGCTTAAGTCATGCGAGTCATCCCACCAAGTCTCTGTTATCCCAATTAAATCATATTTTTTGGTCTGGGCCAGGGCCTCCAGTTCTTCCTGTTTGTTGCCCAGGCTTCTCGCATTAGTGTACAAACACTTCAGGTAATCAGTTGATCGTCCTATCTTCTCCATTCGAAACATGGGTCCTCCTTTCTTGCCCCTTCGTCTCTGCATTTCTTCCCGGTATCCAACTTTCCCACTCCCCTCAGGGTTTTGGTCACGCTCTTTTCTTCAAATGCTTTTAACGGAAAAACTTTAAAAGCATTTGAGGAAATTCATGCCAGTCTAGATGTAGCCTAGCAGTTGTTCTCAGGTGCCCCATGATTTGAATAATCCAACTTTATTGTATTGTCTAAGAAATAGTTCTAATTAAGTCCTGTATCTGCACTCTTAAAAGTAATTATTTCACTCTTATTTACATTTCATACATTCTAAAGTTGAGTAGCCATATCTCCAATAAAATGAAATACTAAGAACTCTTGAATAAGCCAAAGTGGTGCCCACTATTTACGTGCTACTCATTGGCATAAATCCAGAAAAAACTGACTTTTATGCCACCATTAAAGGCACAAACAAGAATCAGAGCTTGTTTTACATGTATGGATTAATATTTTATTCCAAGGAAAAATGTAGTTCTGTAGTGTAACGTAATCGAAGCTTCATTGTTAAATATAAGCATACACTAAAGAAGAAAATAAAATACACTACTCCAGATTCTTTAGATTTCTCTTCTCCTGTAAAGTTGAAGGATTATGAATTCCAACCTGCTATGGTAAATAAATATTTTGTTTTATGTATTCAATAAACTATAGCACCAGGATGATAGACGAGATGTTTTATGTGTTGTAAAATAACTTGTGAGGTAATTCATATATTGTAGGAAAGATGTAGGAAACAGTAGCTGCACTCTATGCCAGCAAAGAATGCAAATACCAACAAGAATTATTTTATTGACATGATTGTTAATATTAAGTCATAATATACATTTTTAATAGTACTTATACCTGAGAGCAATTCAGTAAAGTGTTCTGTCAGGTTATTCGTGGAATTCTGCTTTGAGCTGGTGTTATCAATAGCATATGGCAGTTCTAATCACTGTCCCCCACTTATTTGTGTAAGGGTCTGTGGGCCTGATTTTCAAAAGTGCTAACATTCAACTCCAATTGTCATCTCTGGGAAACATCAGAAACCATAGTTTGTACACAAACACACAAAAAAAGAAAGGTAATATAGGCGAGGCCCTGGCAAGCTTGAATTATCAAACATGTTTGACTGAAGCAGGAGCATGTACAGATAATTTTGTAGGAGTCCCTGCCAAGCTTATATGTGTGTATGTTATAGTATGTGCTTATTTTTAGCTCTGAACGTCAGTTGCTTGTATTGGACAGCAGGATGGATCACTTAATGATTGTCCCATGCTGTTCATTTTTTTGGAAGCATCTGGCATTGGCCATTGTTAGAAGACAGGATACTGGCCTAGATGGATCTTGGTCTGACCTAATATGGCCATCTTATGTTCAAATGATCAGTTATTGGCTGAGATAGTTTCACATGATCTTGTGACCTATAAGGCTGTGTCCAGACTCAGGGGTTTTTCCAAAAAAAGTAGCCTTTTTTCGAAAAAACTTCACCTGCGTCTAGACTGCAGCCACGTTCTTTCGAAATTAAATCGAAAGAATGCGGCTTTTCTTTCGACGGTGGTAAACCTAATTCCACGAGGAAGAACGCCTTCTTTCGAAAGTGCTCTTTCGAAAGAAGGCATTCTTGAAAGCAAACAGGCTTTTTAGAAAGAGAGCATCCAGACTCACTGGGTGCTTTCTTTCGAAAAAGCGGCTTGCTTTTTCGAAATTCCGCGTGCAGTCTAGACGCTCTCTTTCGAAAGAGGCTTGCAGTCTAGACATAGCCTAATAGAAAAGCCAGAACACTATTCAATACATAAACTGCAGCACAATAAGAATGCAAAAGCTGTTTTGTTCTGCCAATTTTTCATCTTAAATTGCATTTTTTCCTCTGAAAAGTGATTATGTAAAAGTGAAATCTTGCTTATTTATGTAAGTTTTGAGTGTTTATACATGGTCCGGGGATAGCAGTGCCAGGAGGCTGGGGAAAGGAGCCTAGGGGGTAGCTGTCCCTTCCCTCAGATCTTTCCTGGTTCAGGAAACTCCTTTGTCTAGGACTGGTCAGGTTCCAAGGGTGCCAGACTAGGGAGGTCCAACTTGTAGCTGATGAGTATGTCTAATTTTTTTAAAATTTTAAACCAAATATAAGCAGTTAACAATTACTGGAAAATTAAATATATTACAGTACACTTCTCAGTGTGTACTGAATATGGCCAGCATTTTCAAAACTGGATATTTAAAAATCAGCTCCTAAATCCACATTTACTCATCAAAGCATGACTGCTCTGATTTGTAGAATTATTGAGCACAAATTCTGCAGAAGCTGGGAGCTGTAGGTACTCACTGTCTTTGAAAATAAGGGCATTTTTTAGTTAGATGCTTAAATTTGAAAATAGGAATTTAATTGTACACTTCCAGGCAAGATACTGAAGCAGGAACCTCAAAATTAGATTCCTAAATCTGTATTTAGGCACTTGCCTAATTTCCAAAGATTAGGAACACCCAACAATGTTCCTGTTGATGTTGGTCATTTACACATACCAAGTTAAGAACACATCTTAATTTTTCATGGAGGCAATATAAAGGCATTTTAAAATTCACTGATTGCAACTATGTGCACTGTAAAAAAAAATGGCAGTACTATTCAGAGGGGAAAAAGGTGCTTCAGAACATTAGATTCCATTTTACTAGATGAGGATGGAGTAATCTGTTTAGAACCCTGCATCATCTAGATTTTATACACTACTGGTGGTTTACATGAGATAATTTAGTAGCATTTCAATGTGATGCATAATTGAAATGGTGAGTTAGTACTTTGGCTAGAATTATCTGCAGAAAATAATAGAACAGATTTTTTCCACTTAAAATTATAATCCTAAAATTGGAGATTGGGATTATTGATTATACACCAAAATGTGGTATCTTGCAGCAAGGTTTTTGGCTGGTACATTTAAAAGGGTTTTGCCTGTTTTTGTTTTTTTCAACTAACAGGGCCCTGAGTTGAGGTCCAGGGAAGTGGGAGGGTCTGGACCCCCTGCCGTGGGATGTAAACTTTCCCCCTGTTTACTGACTCAACAGACTTCTACATTTGGGTTACTGTGGGACTATTGAATTGTGCTGCCCTGACAAAGGAGGGTGAGCTATAGACTTCGATCCTTGGGTCATTTTGGGGACTACTGGATGGGTTCTGTCCTGTCAGTAGGGTTGAGATATAGGTCAGGCCCTGGAGCTTGAGGGCAGAGGGAGTAAACATACACCAGGGTGAGACTAGAGGAATTGGCTAGGGAGAAAAAGGGTGGGGATAAGTGTGATAGGGGCGATGTGGGCTACCCCACCATGCCTAAGACAATGTCGTCCCCATAGCCATGTGACATGGAGCCATCAATAGCAAAGTAGTAGAAAATATCTGAGACAGAAGTTACAATGCCAGTGACAAGCTGGACTCAACTGAGTACAGCAAAAGGAAGAAATGATGAGGTAACTGGTTCTGTAGACACGGGAAAGTCAGTGGATGTGATATACCTTGACTTTAGCAAGGCTTTTGATACGGTCTCCCACAATATTCTTGCCAGCAAGTTAAGGGAATGTGAATTGGATAAATGGACAGTAAGGGTACGTCTAAACTACATGCCTCTGTCGGCAGAGGCATGTAGATTTGTTTTTTTGGCAAAGGCAAATGAAGCTGCGATTTAAATGATCGCGGCTTCATTTACATTTACATGGCTGCTGCGCTGAGCCGACAAACAGCTGATTGCTGTTTGTCGGCTCGCACGCTAGTCTGGACGTTCCCCCTGTCGATATCAAAGCCCTTTGTCGGCAGCCCCGTTATTCCTCGTGGAATGAGGTTTACTGGGGCTGCCGACAAAGGGTTTTGATATCGACAGGGGGAATGTCCAGACTAGTGCGCGAGCCGACAAACAGCTGCTCAGCTGTTTGTCGGCTCAGCATGGCAGCCATGTACATGTAAATGAAGCCGCAAACATTTAAATTGCGGCTTCATTTGTCTTTGCCTATGTGTCTAATCTACATGCCTCTGCCGACAGAGGCATGTAGTCTAGACACAGCCTAAGACAGATAGAAAGATGGCTAGAAGGCCGGACCCAGTGGGTAGTGATCAATGGCTCGATGTCAGGATGATGGTTGGTTTCTAGCGGAGCGCCCCAAGTTTTGATTCTAGGACCGGTTTTGTTAAGTATCTTAATTAATGACCTGAATGAGGGGATGGATTGCACCCACAGCAAATTTGCAAATGACACTAAGCTAGGGGGAGAGGTAGATACACTTGAGGGCAGAGATAGAGTCCAGAGTGGCTTATACAAATTGGAGGACTGGGCCAAAAGAAATCTGATGAGGTTCAACAAGGACAAGTGCAGAATCCTGCACTTGGGATGGAAGAATCCCAAGCATAATTACAAGCTGGGGACCAACCAGCTAAGTAGTAGTTCTGCAGAAAAGGACCTCGGGGTTACAGTGGATGAGAAGCTGGCTGTGAGTTAACAGTGTGCCCTTGTAGCCAAGAAGGCTAATGGCATATTAGGTTGCATTAAAAGGAACATTGCCATCAGATCCAGAGATGTCATTATTTCCCTTTATTCGGCTTTGGTGAAGCCACATCTGGAGTATTGAGTCCAGTTCTGGGCCCCCCAATACAAAAAGGATGTGGAAAGGGTCCAGCGGAGGGCAACCAAAATGATTAGGGGGCTGGAGTATATGACCTACGAGGAAAGGCTGAGGGAGTTGCGTCTGTTTAGTCTGCAGAAGCGATGGGTGAGGGAGGATTTGATAGCAGCCTTCAACTTTCTGAAGGCAGGTTCCAAAGACGATGGAGAAAGGCTGTTCTCAGTAGTGACAGATGGCAGAACAAGGAACAATGGTCTCAAGTTGTGGGGGGAGAGGTCCAGGTTGGATATTAGGAAAAATTATTTCACTAGGAGGGTGGTGAAGCACTGGAATGGGTTACCTAGGGAAGAAGTAGAGTCTCCATCCCTAGAAGGCTGTGTCTAGATTGGCCAGTTTTTCCGGAAAATCAGACACTTTTCCGTAAAAACTTGCCAGCTGTCTACACTGGCCGCTTGAATTTCTGCAAAAGCACTAGCTTCCTACTGTAAGAAATCAGTGCTTCCTGCAGAAATGCTATGTTGCTCCTGTTCAGGCAAAAGTCCTTTTGCGGAAAACTTTTGCACAAAAGGGCCAGTGTAGACAGCTCAGATTTGTTTTCTGCAAAAAAGCCCCGATCGCGAAAATGGCAATCAGGGCTTTTTTGCGGGAAAGCACGTCTAGATTGGCCCAGATGCTTTTCCGCTAAAAGGGCTTTTGCGGAAAAGCATCTGTGCCAATCTAGACGTGCTGTTCCAAAAATGTTTTTAACGGAAAACTTTTTCGCTAAAAGCATTTCCGGAAAATCATGCCAGTCTAGACACAGCCGAAGTGTTTAAGTCTCGGCTTGACAAAGCCCTGGCCGGGTTGATTTATTTGGGATTGGTCCTGCCTAGAGCAGGGGGCTGGACTTGATGTCCTCCTGAGATCTCTTCCAGCTCTATGGTTCTACAATTCTATGATTCTATGAAATAAGGTGTCAAGTCACAGGGCCAGGACCCAACAGGGTTGTGGATTCTCTTCAAAACAGAGTTGATTAGAGACAGATAGTTGCTATTATTAATCTCACTACATAACTACTATTACAGGCATAATACTGGCAAATGGTTACACAACTACTACAAAATAATACAAATCGGCATAGGCAAAGCAATGCATAAAAGAGTAACAGGCACTTGGAAGTGCTTACATCTGTTTAGTCTGAGGAAAGTCCCATTCCAGTCACCTTGCACCCAGCTGCAGTGGACGTGGCTCCATCTAGGGGGATTCAGGACACCCTTTGAGGTTTAGGCTGCTGGTGAGACTCACTGGACATGAAATTCCCTACATTAGTTATACTACAAGGCTACGTCTAGACTGGCAAGAATTTCCAAAAATGCTTTTAACGGAAAAGTTTTCCGTTAAAAGCATTTTCGGAAAAGCACGTCTAGATTGGCAGGATGCTTTTCCGCAAAAGCACTTTTTGCGGAAAAGCGTCCGTGGCCAATCTAGACGCGGTTTTCCGCAAAAAAGCCCTGATCGCCATTTTCGTGATTGGGGCTTTTTTGCGGAAAACAGTACTATGCTGTCTACACTGGCCCTTTTGTGCAAAAGTCTTTTGGAAAAAGACTTTTGCCCGAACGGGAGCAGCATAGTATTTCCGGAAAAGCACTGACAATCTTACATGAGATCATCCGTGCTTTTCTGGAAATTCAGATGATTTTGCGGACAAACTTGCCAGTCTAGACACATCCCAATTGTTTACTGGGTGTGCCCATACCTGGCTCAATGCCATTCTTATCACTCTGGGTATGTCTACACTACCCCGCTAGTTCGAACTAGCGGGGTAATGTAGGCATACCGCACTTGCAAATGAAGCCCGGGATTTGAATTTCCCGGGCTTCATTTGCATAAGCATGGAGCCGCCATTTTTAAAACCCCGCTGGTTCGAACCCCGTGCAGCGCGGCTACACGGGGCACGAACTAGGTAGTTCGAACTAGGCTTCCTAGTTCGAACTTCTGTTACTCCTCGTGAAAGACATACCTTCTGAGACCGAGGTCAAACTTGTTTAATGCTCAGTAGTTTCCCAGCTCAAGGCATGGCTTAACGCTGATAAAGCCCAGCTGCTTTTTGGGCTTGCAGGGTCCCAGGCTATGCTAAGCTGGGTACAGCAGGGATGGAAACTTCCATCCCAGGCCTGCTAAGCCACAGGACCCACATATAATTTTTATATGACACAAAGTACAAGAGTTATAATTATCTATATAAAGAGCATGCTTATAACAGCAAATGAACTATTAATAACGGTTGCATTAAATAAATATAGTATCCAGAATGAAATAGCAATTCATAAAAAGAGCTTTAGATTAGTTTGGAAAGTATTCTTTTACTGGCACGCTCATTCATCACTGTCCATTATCCAGATAGTAATAATCCATTTAGGTATAATATAATCATTGCCAAATGCATTCCTAGGGCCTAATTCTACTGCATTATAGCTTCTTTTATTATGACAAACTTCAGAGAAGTCATCAGCATTCTCTGGGATGGACACACCACCCCACAACCATAAATGATAAAATGAGACGAGTGGATAGAAAACAAATATATTAAATGTAATGCAAACTTTCTTATCAATGTATCCTTCTCCCCTACCCATAAATAACATGAACTAAGCAACTGACATGCTGTGCTCAAGCCCTGCAAGTGAATAATTAGATGTATGCTCCTAGAAAAGCTGGTGCAAATATAGATGTAATCTCAAGAGCTGTATCTAGGTTAAACTTCTAAAATCTGAGACTTTCTGGTCCAGCAACATCCATGGTCTGGCAGGACCATGGATATTGCTGGACAAGAGAGCTCCGGCTGGCCAGGCTGAGAATCTGGGATGGCAGTGGGAGCGTAGTCCAGGTGGCAGCGAGGCAGGGAGCACAGCCCCTGGTAGGGCTGGTTGAGGGGAAGCACAGCCCTGCTTGGAAGCACATCTCTGCCTAGGACAAAGGCAGTCAGTAAGGCCAGAACCCAGGAGTACACTGACTGGAAGGGGCCTGGAGCACAGCCCCAGCCAGGTGGGCACAGCAGGAAGTGCATTCTCACCTGGCTGAATGCAGTGGCGTTGGTGCACAGGAGCGCAGCCCTACCCAACCAGCACAGCAGGAAGTGGAGTCCCAGCCCAGCTGGAGGCAGCAGGGCTGGAGGCCAGGAGAGCAGCCAGACTGCCATCCCCAGTGGTGAGGAGGCAGCTCCGGCAAGGGTGGGGTTAGCAGAGTGTGGCAGGGAGCAGGGCCAGAGGGGAGCTTTGACCTTCCCTGGTCTGGCAAACTCCGTGGTTCGGGACCACTTGGGTCCCCAGGGTGCTGGCCCAGGGAGGTTCTATCTATATTTAAAGCCCAATGTAATCCTTGGCAAAATAATCCACATTGTGCAGCAAAGGTCTTGGATCCTGTGGCAGTTGGAGTGCCAGATTTGAAAATACATGTATCCTCCACTTAAACAAAAATATCTCAGGCTCTTGTGGCATGAAGTATGGTTGTAGTCTCCATGTTTTCCATTTTTGATTGGCTTCAGATTTTAGTATATTCAGCGCATTACTGTATCAAAGTGGTCAGTTGGATACAAAGGGGATGTTGGATATTTTGAAAGTTATTTGTAAATTTAAGTACAGGAAGTAGATACTAGTGATAAAATGAACAGCAGAAAGAAAAATCAAAAGTGACATTTTTAAGTGTGAACACTAGGGTTCAGAGTTAGCAAGTCATTGAAACAAAATGATTAGGACAGAACTGGCCTAGTATGCTTACCTAAGGGTATCTGAAAACTCAGAAAAATGACTTGTATTGGTGTACTTTTGTTTCACATTTTTAAGGCTTTCTTCACAGATCTGCAAGCTGACAGATTCAGTTTTAAATCACACTTCTGCAACAGCAGTAGATGAATGAAACTCTGCTTCCATCAGTCCTAATGGTATATGACCAGTTATTCAATTAGTACAACACTTGCAATCTGGATATAAGAGAGCTCTCATAGGAAAAATGATTCTTTGACTATTTTATTATTAACTTTGACCAAGTTTTGCCTGAGTAGTACTTTATTCCATAAGTAGACCTGTTGACTTAAGTTTTGCTTCTTCTGACTCAGTAGGTCTATTCAATGTGTGTAGGGATAAAACATAAAATCAGAGAGAAAACATCAGCTCATCATATACAATAGCTGATCCTAAACACTGTAGCTCTTTGAGAAACAACGTAAGTTCCTTTCAATAACTTGGTAAAGCCTACTGAGTAGTGGAAATCCCAATAGTAAGTTTTGGGTGACATATGAAATGAAAAACTCTAGCCTACATATTACACAGAGATCCTGCTGACCAAGTTTTGCAATCACTGCTGTTGTGTGCTATTTGCTGTACTATGAGACTGAGAGAGCTCCAGCTCCCAAATGTCTCCATGGAAAGACAAAGCAAATAAACTAGCTATTGAAGGGAGATGGCTGTACCTGTTTGAAGACTCTCACTCCAGTTAGCAAAGAGGCAAGAGAGCCCTATTTGTGCAATCTTTAAATCCTTTTTAATGCTTCTATTTAAAAGCAATAAAAATGTATCTATAAATGTTGGAAAAACCTGCACATTAGCACAGAGAGAGAAATGGAGAGTAACCTCTTCCCCTTTTAACAGATTTTTATAAGCTATGTTATATTGGAGATGGGTTTGTCTCTGACATGATACACCAGATGCTGCTAGTCTAAGCTACAAAAAATAATAATTACAATGATAGTCTGATAAGACAGGAGCCCCGAGAGAGATTGCAAGACATATGGTAGATTGGGAAGATAACCTCCCAAAGTAGGCCCTTTAACGATCTAGTTGTAGACAACATTGTGTGTTTGTAAATTGGAGCCATGTACTCTAGACATGCCCTACATTTTAGCCCAGGGGGGTTTCCCTGAGTATCTTTATCAATTGGTAGCTCTTCGCATCTAGCCACTTAACTATGCTTGCAACTGTAGCTTTGTAATAAAAATTTGTTTTTTATTAGCCGGTATTGGTTGATTGTTGTGCCCTTTGACTCAATGCCTAGTTATGAGGGCAGAGTCCTGTTTTGTCTGTGAATCCCCTCTGTTTTTTCCAACTCCAAGTAAAACAGAGGTTGGGGTAGGGGAGAGTTACCTTGATGAGAGGGTTTCCCAAGTGATCTCTTCCCTGGTTTTTTTGGAATTATTTGGGGAGTGGCAGCGGATTTCTCCAAAATCCAGGTATTAGGATTTGGGGGGGAAGTTTTGATACCAAAGCCTGTAGAGACAAGGTTTTGGAACACTCTTGCAGGCCCTCACTTCTGCATTTGTCATGCCAGAGTGCGGAACAGCCTTGACAATCCCACTTTTCCAGCACTGGCCAGTATAGCAAGAAGCAGCAAATATTATATTTTCAAACGATGCAGCAGAAGCCATACTCAGCACTCCTGGGGGCTCATTTTAAAATCATAACACTACCCTAGAAAATAATTTCAAAATAAGAAAAATTGAAATAACTCCTGAAATAACAAAAGCAAAATAACACATCCCCACTATAGGGGGAGCACCGAAATTGCTCAGAATTATTTCAAAATAGCTTCACACTGATTGGAGCCTGCCTCGGACTTAGAATCCCCGGAAGCTGTGGCTGCTTGGTCAGGCAAGCTATGTTTTCAGGTGCTCCCCTCTACAGCTGCATCTCACGTTCCACTCTTACACTGCTTACCCCCTTGTGGGATACAGTGTACTCTGCTTGCCCTTGTGGACACCACAGCACTCACAACACGGAGCTGCTAAAAAGCAATTCTCATGGGCCTCATGCTGTGCCTCATAGTGCAGTACTTCCACACTGCCCACACACTACTCCAGCAGGATGGGGACCAGCCTGGACTGCAGGCACTCATCACCCAGTTCCTGACACTCCTGATGCTGTAAAGGCCTCTCAATCCCCTGGACACTGTGGAATGCTGCTTCTGATGGAGGGAGACCAGTTTGGATTGGTGGGACCACACCGTCCTGCTCCAGAACTTCTGCATGCACCTTCCTTAAACTCTGCAAATGGCTCGCCCTTGCCATCAGGTGACAGGACACCCGACAGACCTGCCATCCCTGTGCAGAATTGCGTCACCATTGCTCTGTGGAAGCTCGCCACACCAGACAGCTATCGCTCTGTCAGGAACCAGCTTGGCATGGGGAAATCCACAGTCAGGGCCATGCTCATACAAGTAGAGAAGGCCATCAACCACATGTTGCTATGGAGGTTCATCACTCTGGGCAACATGAACACCACTGTTGATAGCTTCACTGCTTTGGGCTTCCCCAACTGTGAGGGGGTCATAGATGGCACTCACATCCCTATGCTGGCCCCTGACCACTGTGCCTTGGACCACATAAACAGAAAGGGGTACTTCTCTATGATGCTGCAGGCCCTCATGGATCACAAGGAAAGCTTCACCAACATCAACATCAGATAGTTGGGGAAGGCACACGATGCCCACATGTTCCAGAACTCCTGCCTGTTCTGAAAGATGCACTTGGGTATTTTTTTCCCGAACTACACCATCAGAGTCAGGGACATGGACATGCCCATTTGCATTTTGGGTGATGCAGTCTCCCCCTTGCTTCCATGGCTCACAAAGCCCTACATGGGCAGCCTGGATCCCACCAAGGAGAACTTCAATGCCAGGCTGAGTGGGTGCTGTATGGTCATCGAATGTGCATTCAGCCATTTGAAGGGGAGGTTCTGGAGTCTCCTCATCTGTCTGGACCTCAGCAAATGCAACATCCTCTCTGTGGTGGCAGCCTGCTTTTTGCTCCACAACTTGTGGGAGAGCAAGAGACTTTGCTGACAGGATGGGGGGAGGGGGCAGAGGCTGAACGGCTGCCCAGGGCATACTAGCAGCCAGACAACAGTGATATACAGAGAGCACATCAAGGGGAGAGTTTCATCCACGGCCACCTTTAAGACTCTCCCGTGAGCCTTTCCACAAATCTCCCTCCCCCGCCATTCTCTCTGTGTGCCTTTCCTCTCCCATCCTCCATTCCTTTTCTGCTCAGCTAGAACCTCAGATAGAAGAGGTTGGAAGTCATCAGTGTGCCATCTCAGCAAGCATTGCAGCCAATCTGGAATCTGCCATAAATTAAGGCCATGAAAAGCTAAAGAGAAATCATTCCATTTTGATTCCTTAAGCTGACAAAACCGATTCAAAATTATTTTCGTTATGCTCACCTATAAAGATAAAATAAAATAAGATAAAAAAGATAAAAGGATTTTTTTCTTTATGCAGGGCACCTATTCCATTGCTGAAAGTGTCAAGAATTTGTGTAGTTACTGATATCATTTGGTCAGCCATTGTACAATTAACTTTAATGAATAAGATAAAATGTATAATGATCTTAAGGTTTCAGTTTGTGGGGGAACGTACATGTCTGATTTATTACATACTTATTAGTCTGATTGTTGCTTTGTTACACAATCCATTCAAACATTTTACTGATGCCAAGACATTTTAGTAATTAGACAATTCCTTTTTAATTTCCTCATAAAATGCAAAACACACACACACAGGTAAGTTATCCTTGTGTGGATTTAAGATCTGTTTTCTAACAGAGAAAACATAAACATATCATTTGAATTTTCAGACTTAATCTTGAAAAAACTAACTTAATTTTTTCTACTAAGCAAGTCTTTTTTCTTTTATAACTCAAATGTCCATACAATTAGTGGGTTTTCTGAATACTAAACAAGATTTTAGAAGTAATTCCATGAATGTAATAAACAATTTGCTTTTCCCCCACACCACTTAGCTATAAAGCCCTCATAAAACCTGTTATACCAAAAGGTTGCAAAGTTAAAGGTACAATATTTCCAAGAGATTGGGCTGTATCTATTTGTAGCCCAAGGTCCAGTGTAGTCCAAGGTCCAGTTTCAGCAGCAGCCCTGGGAACTACAAGTTGTGGACTACAAACCGCAGCATGTTGGGAGAACTTCCTGGTTCCTGCCAGGATGTGCCCTCTGCTCCCAGCAGGGTCTCAGCAGGGACTGTGCTAGAAGCAGCACACAGGCTGCATGCTGAGAGAAGGGGCTGCTGAACTGTGATCCTGTTCTATGTTTTTTTTACAGAATAAAGCCTGTTCCTGGTGGTTTATCTTAGTGGGTCTGGTCTGAAGTGCACACACACATACACAATGCAGAGCACACCAGGCAGCCTCAGGCCTAGCCCTCCCACCAGCCTTCCCCTATGCTGAATAACCTCACATTGGGCTAGTGAACAGGAGGGGTTACACATTCACAAGGCAGCAGCTACTGCCAGGCAGTTTCACCTCCTTCAGTATTTGGTTGCAAATCTACAAAATGGTTTCAAATTCCATTTATGTAAGCGGGGGAATGGTCCTGCTTTTGTGGGAAAATTTCCTGGCTTCTATACTATCCTAGTGAAATGGACCACTGAAAGGATTTGAGTCCCCACCCTCACTTCTTTTACCCAAAAGCCTCCCTGACCCTGAGGGCTCCCCTTGCACTTTCCTGAGTATCAGAGTCCTCGAAATCCCAACAAGGCTGGGCCCAAATTTTCTGGGGCTTAATCCCCGATCTTGTAGTCACTTAGGGCAGGGGCAAAGGTGTCCCTACTCCAGGGTGCTCTCTTCACACTGGATGCTTTCCTGATCATTACATACAGTTCAAAGCAAATACAATTTATTAAACAGCAAGGAAATAATAAGGAAAAAATGAGAGGTTAAAAGAGAACACATAGTCCCACTCTGTAGCACAGGGGCATCACAAAAAGCAGTCTGCGGAGTGTAAGGACAGTTCACAGTCTATTCCTCATAAGTCCCAGGGCTCTTTCTCAGGCCCTGGCTGTGCTGTAGGGGAGAGAGAGGGCTGCAGGTTGGACATGCTTGCTCTGGCATTGACCACATGACTTTAGGCTCTAGGTGGCAGGACCCTTCTACCAGTTACAGTCCCTCTGCAAGTCTGGCCTGCACAGCCTCTTGGTGTCTCCCTGCCCAGAGGCTCTCCCCCACCCCCTGCTTTTTTTGCTGGTCCCAGCTGCTGATTATGCTGCTTTGCCAGCCTCAAGCTCTTTGTGTTGCTTCTCTGACTCCTTTGGCTCTGGTCAATGCAGGTCTGCTTCTTAGCACAGCTTGAACCCCTTGCTGCTCTTATTAGCTCTCTCCCCTTTCTCAGAGACCCCCCAAAAATCCCAGCTCACACGGAGGATGGGACCTGGCCTTCTAATTCCCTCATTGCCCTGCCAGACCTGTCAGTTAGGCTGATCTGGAGTGTTGGCCTCTTCCCATTGTCCCTGGGGACTGTTGTTGCATAAATTGCTGGTTTCGTCCCCTTGGAGGCTAGTCTGATTTACCCCAAGAAGAGAGTCACACTTTCAGGCTGGGTCCAACTCAAGTTTATTGGTTGCAACCAAGGTACGGCTAAGGAACTCAATGTTCAAATCAGAGCCGACGACCAACATCTCATAGGCAGGGGTTTTTATAGGGTTCACATCTTTCCTGGTTTAGGTGCCTTAACATGATAGGTTACTTCATCTTTGACATTTAGCATTCCTATAGGTCAGGTTAATTTTCCAAATGAGGTTAAATACAGTGCCTACTTGCTGAACAATGGGCAAGCCATACTTCCCTTTTTCCTTTCCTGCTTGAGCCGGTCACAAGTTTAAAGGATGTGGAATCTATCCATATCTCTACTTAACAGAAGACTGGTTTCACTTCCCCTCGTCTCCTTATTATAAGTTATTACCTGTGACAGGCCTTGACCTTTGTCATGTCTTACTCCTATACAAATAGCAAATATATCTAAGCATTAGCAATGTATGTATATTGTACGTGCCCCTCATAGGGGAATCAATGGCTCCGGGGGATTTGACTTCCCTTTTACACATCACTGTCAGTCTCAGGACCCTGATTTCTCATGGACCCTTCCCCTTTTAATACTGGGAGCTATCCAATGAAAACCCCCCACTGAGTTTTAGTAAGGGGCTAACAGTCCCCTTACATAAGGTTGTAAATCAAAGCCCATGGATGTCATTGAGTCTTTCTAAAGTCGTGGTCACCAACCAGTTGATCGCGATCTACTGGTTGATCCTGAGGCCTCGACCAGTCGATTGCGAGGAGTTCTGGGCTCCCCATTTCACCCCATCCCCAAGACGCCCCACTACCTACCTCAAGCAACAGTGGAGGTAGTGGCAGCTTCCTGCGGGGTGGATGGAAGTCCTACAGCTGCACATCACTTCCGGGGGTTCTGGAAATGCGCTAGCTGCTTCTTTGCCCCAGCTCCCTGGTGTTCCAGGAACTAAGGGTATGTCTACACTACCCTCCTAGTTCGAACTAGGAGGGTAATGTAGGCATACCGCACTTGCAAATGAAGCCCGGGATTTGAATTTCCCGGGCTTCATTTGCATAAGCGGGGCGCCGCCATTTTTAAAACCCCACTGGTTCGAACCCCGTGCACTCCTCATTCCACGAGGAGTAACGGTAGTTCGAACTAGGAAACCTAGTTCGAACTACCTAGTTCGTGCCCCGTGTAACCAGCGGGGTTTTAAAAATGGCGGCGCCCCGCTTATGCAAATGAAGCCCGGGAAATTCAAATCCCGGGCTTCATTTGCAAGTGCGGTATGCCTACATTACCCTCCTAGTTCGAACTAGGAGGGTAGTGTAGACATACCCTTAGTGGGTAAGTCCCCAGAGGCATGCACTGGGACTTCCCTTCTCTGTGGGAGGGGGGAGTCAGGCCCGGAGGGGGCACACAATGGAGGCTTTCCTGGTCCATGGGGGGGGGAGTGTCAGGTCCGGCAGAGGCGCATGATGGGGTTTCCTTCGTCTGCAGGGGTGGGAGGTCGGCCCCGGAGGGAGCACGCAACGGAGGCTTCTCTCCGAGGCTGGTGTAGGGGACTCCCTGCCCCCACTGGCACCCTGCCCCTGAGCCTTGTTCCATCTCCCCTGCCTCCAGCCACAGAACTCTGTCCCCCCACCCCCCTGCTACAGAAACCTGTCCCCCCTTTGCAGAAACCTGCCCCCCTGGCACCCTGCTCCCCGCTGCAGAAACTTGTCCCCTCTGGCAGCCTGCCTCCTACTGCAGAAACCTGTTCCCCTGATCGCCGCTGCAAAAACCTGCCCCCCCCCCCCCCGCCTCACCTACTGCAGGAACCTTTTCCCCTGACCTCCGCTGCAAAAACCTGTCCTCTGCTGTAGAAACCTGGCACCCCCTGCCCCCCGCTGCAGAAACTTCTCCTCCGCTGCAGAGACCTGTCCCCCACTGGCACTCTGCCCCCTGCTGCAGAAATCTGTCCTCCTGGCACCCTGTTTCCTCTCTCCTGCTCCCAGCCACAGAACTCTGTCCCCACTGGCACCCTGTCCCCTGCTGCAGAAACCTGTCCCCTGCCCTCTCAGCACCCTGTTCCCTCTTCCCTGCCCCCAGCCGCAGAACCCTGCCCCCACTGGCACCCTGTTCCCTGCCCCAGCACCTACTAGCACCCTTCACCAGTACCATGTCCCCTGCTCCCAACTGATTTTTTTGTGGGTCAGTGACTCCTGACTCAAGACAGGTATCCTGCCCTTCTCATAATTAAAGACAATGCAGAAACTTTTTGTGTTTGACATAGTATTTTATTTAAAAATGAAGCCTGGCCAACAAACCCCCAATTGAGGCCTAGCCCCCATCTGTCAATAACCACTCCTGCACGCCTCCTTCCCCCAGACCCAACATCTGAGCCTATCATACACTGGAACCCCCTGCCCTGAGCCCATCACATACCCCGACCCAAATTCCTGCACCCTCACATCCACAAGCCTGTGGCTTGCCTAGTACTCCAGCACTGCCCGGCCTGGAGTCCCCTCCCCGAGCCAGCGTCCCCTTTTCCACCACCTCCTGCATCCAGATTTCCTCTCAGAGCTTGTATCTCTCACCCCTTCCCATACCCAAATCCCTCATTCCCACCCCAGAGCCTACACATCCTGTCTCAACCCAGAGAGGATACGGCTAGACTGCAGGAGTTTTTCAGGATTCTGGAGATATCCCTGAAACATTCTTCTGCATCCAGGGATGCGTTTATTCTTCCTCTTTTTTTAGTGGAAGAGCAAACATGCTCTTTCGGTCACCCCTATAGTCCCCTTTCCATGAGGAATAAGGGGGCTTCCAAAAGAAGGGGTTTTTCTGACGTTTGGTCCAGTCTATACAGGCCAAATGTTGGAAAAACCTCTTCCTACAGAAGAATTGAAACAAAAAAGCAGCCAGTATAAGGATTGGGGATAGCAAGTGATGGAGAAGAGGAGAATAGAGAGGTCAGGGCTTCAAGGAAGGGGCGGGGCGGTAGTTCTTGGCGTGGTCTGTCATTTAAAAAGTAATCTTGGGTGTAAAAAGGTTGGAGACCACTGTTCTAAAAACTTCCATAGATCTGGCCTAAGCTACCAAGAGGATTCATCTTTGTAGTGTAAAACACTGACTATTTCTGTTCCACCCAGATGCTCCTTATCTCAAGGTCCCTGCAAGAATCAGCATTCTATCCTTATCTCCGTATGGAGGCGAAGGCAGCGTCTTATTACATCTCTCGCGTTGTCAGGCTACAGACTTAGCCTGACTCTTGCTCTCTTGCTAATAAGACTAAGATGGCTGCACACAAATTCTCTTATTCCCTTTTGCCTGCCTCCACAACTGGCATGGATGCTCTTGTGCAAAAGCACATGGCAGTGTAGACACTCTCCTGTGGAAGAGTTTTTGACCAAGAACTCTTCCGCAAAAGAGTTCTTGCACAAGAAGCTGCCAGTGTAGACTAGCCTTGATGTTTTTGACCACGGTGTCACATCAGAAGTGTGTTCAGCTGATCATCACCCCAACTCCCAAATCTTTTTCAGAGTAACTGCTTCCCTCATCCTGTGAAGATAGCCTACATTCTTTGTTCCTACATATAGACACATAGGCTATGTCTAGACTGCAAGCCTCTTTTGAAAGTGGTTTCTGTACTAAATCTGATTTGTCAGTTTAATAATGTGTTCACTTTTTTCATTGTATTCCTTTGGAATATATATGGTCATGCCAATTCTCTTCCAGAACATGGTCTGAGGAAGTGGATCTGGCCCACAAAACCTATTAAACCATCTTATTAGTCTTTATAATGCGAGCAATGTTAATTTTGTATTTTTTTAATCAAAATGTCACATGATACCAAGTCAGATTCCTTACAAGTATCTATTATATCAACACTATTTCCTTTATCTCCCAAGTTTGTAATCTAATTCTTTTTAAAAATCAAGTAAAATTGACGAGATGTCTTCCACAACCCATAGTGATTTTCATTAATTACATTGCCCTCCTTTAATTCTCTGTGTCCATATCAGCCGGTCGGTTCCCTTGTCCAGGCCTATAATTACCTGGATCATTTCGTTGTTTAAAATTTGATACTATTAACTTTTTTCCAGGCTTCTGGAACTTCAACGTTACTGGTCCAGCAAGCTCTTTAGACAGTTCATTTAAAGCCCCTTGGATGCGAGTTATCTGGATCTGCTAACTTTCTGTTTAACATGTTCCAGAGATGCTAATGGAATGGAAACAGTGTTATGAACATCATGTGGTGAGATTACATTGTCTAGTTTTTTCCCCCCACATACTGAACAGCAATATTTATTGAATATTTCTGCCTTTCTGCATTATTATTGACACTTCTAACATTTGTGTCTAATAAGGACCAAAACTGTTGTCCGGATTGGTTTTTGAACCTAACATATTTTTAAAAATCCTTATTGTCCTTAAAGCTGCTGTCCAATGATTTCTCCTTGTTTCCCTTTATTTCCCTTCCCTAGCTTTTTACTTCCATTCATTGCTATCAGTTTCCCCTTTGTTTAATTTGTTATACAGGCAGTCCCCGGGTTACGTACAAGATAGGGACTGTAGGTTTGTTCTTAAGTTGAATTTGTATGTAAGTCGGAACTGGTACATATTGTAGGGGAAACTCTAGCCAAACATTTTTTTTAGTTTTGGATAGCATAGGGAAAGGTTAACTCCCCTCTAATGTTTGTTTTGCTGTCTGTTCCCCTGTTCAGAAGATTTCACATCTATTTCTGTCCCTGTGACAAACTCAGGACTAAAGGAGTAACTCATCAAATACCAAACAGCTCTGCACCATGCTTTGAGCTAACAGCTTTATTTCCACACACCACCCAGGGTTCTAGGAGGAGGGTCCTTTTTTTGCTAACACAATGAGGCCAGCACTTTGTTTGTTTTGGTGGAGTCTTTGTTTGCCCAGGGAGCCCAGCATGTATAGGGGGAGGAGGGGCGGAGAGGCTGCTTTTGTCTGCTGTTCGGCAGCCTGTTGCTCAGGGGAGGGGGCAGCCTGTTGCTGGCAGGGGGCGAGGGGGGAGGCGTGCAGGATGCGAGGCCGCGGGGGGGGGGGGGGGGGGCAGCGGGCGTGGGGAGGCACTTTTCCTCTGCCCGGCAGCTCTGCGGGATCCCTGTCCCTGTGGCCAGCTGCTGCAGGCAGAGGCCAGTTGGAGCCGGCCGAAGAGGAGGAGGAGGTGGATTCTAGGACCCAGGTGAGCGAGCCCCGGGGACGCTGCTGCGCTAGCCCGGCATGTATAGAGGGGAGGAGGGACAGAGAGGTGGCTTTTGTCTGTTCGGCAGCCTGTTGCTCAGGGGAGGGGGCAGCCTGTTGCTGGCAGGGGGGTGGGGGGGGCAGCCGGCGTGGGGAGGCACTTTTCCTCTGCCCGGCAGCTCTGCGGGACCCCAGTCGGAGCCGGCCCGAGGAGGAGGAGGATCCTAGGACCCAGGTGAGCGAGCCCCCGGAATGTTGCTGCGCATGTGCGGGAGTTGCCTCACCCCGTTCGTATCTAGGGATCCGACGTAAGTCGGATCCACGTAAGTCGGGGACTGCCTGTATACAATTTTTATAGCTGCCTTCACATCCTCTCTAAAACAGGTTGTTATGTTGTGTTTCTTATTTTTTTTAAACCATTATAGGCTTTCTTTTTCCTAAGTACTGAGACTGAATCTCTGGACATCTAGAAAAGCATTATTGAATGATTTCCAATTATCATTTACATATTTCTGACTAAATTGTTCTTCCTAGTTTATTTGGCTCACAGCTGTTTTCAACTTTGTGAAATTGGCCCTTCTTTAAGCAGTTTTTCAATAAAATATTTCATATATTGTTCAGTGCTTGAGATATCTACACCCTAAAAAAACTAGGACTATTTTGACTCTTCGATTCAACCGCACTATTGCTTATTTACTCTTGTGTAAATGAAAAATGAATTGGAAGCCCTCAGCATCTAACCATTCTGTTGCTATATATAACACGTATGGTATAGAGCACAGCTTCTCTTGAAGGACTCTTTTAGGAACCACACATTCCTGAAAGCTGAAAGTCATAAAAGTATGTGTTAGTTGAATGATGAAAAGTAAGGAGACCTCATGTGAAAGAAGCCAAAAAGATTTTCCATAAAAATGATTTAACATCCTCAATGATTAATCACATGTACATTGATTTTAATATTAAAATGTCATTCTTTTACATGTAATGCATTAATTTAATTTGTTCTTTACCTGCCAAAACCATAGGTTAGGCCTAGATTGGAAGCTCTCTGGGGAAGTGGACATCCTTTTCCTCTGTAGATGTGCATTGCCTCTCACAATGGGGTCCTCGTCAATAACTGGTGGTCCTCCACTCAACCAAAACACAGACAATACATAAAAATATTTATATTGAAATAGTGTCTGGTAGCCCGAGCCCCATTGTGCTAAGCACTATGAAAACATATAATAAATGAGGGATGCCATCAGCTGCTATAAAGCCCCAGACACAGTACAGGGCAAGTTCTAGCTGTGGACAGTAGAGGTGTTCTGTGGGTATTTAGCAGTAAGCTAACAAGTACATTCTCGCATCCTGCATTCTGCTCTCCTACACCAGGGTTAGATTTCAGTCTGCAATTATGCTCTCACAAAAAATTTTCGGCACTGCTACATGAAAAAGAAAACAACAGTATCTAATTACTTTGCAATTCAGTTCCACATCAACTGCTTACTTGAAAGCCACTGTGTAGTATTTAGCTATCATTGCAAAATACCTGATGGCGATAACAGTAGTGTGTTTATGCTCATTTGAGCGTTTGCCTAAAAAAAAACCCACTATAAAAGTTAAGTATTTTCTAAAGTTCTAATTTAATTACACTTTGGGTAAAGAAATTCTGCCTGAACTACTTATAGGCTAATCCCTTCCTCAACGTCAATAGAACTCAGTTATTTTTAATTAGCTACTGTATGTTAAATAGCTCATTTGCATGTCTATTACTTTTGCTCTCAGATTCTTGTGTATCTCACGAGTGGATCATTTTTTTAAACATGTAAAATGCATTTTTTCCAACTCCAATTTTCCACCATATAATGATTAATTAACATAGCACAGGAAGTATGTGCCTATTTTTTGTGTTTGCTGAAATTATAGTTTTTGCCTAAATCTAAACAATTACTGAAACTATAAAAGCTTTTAAACAAGTCAGTATAAAAGATATAGTTTGTTACTAATGGATTTCATCCCTTTAAATTGTCTGCCAGCAGACTGGTAAGGTAATTGTTATGCAGCTATATCAGCACTCTTTCTTCAAAATTTGCAACCTGCTTATCCCTGGCTGTCTGTGTGAAGGAATTCTGCTACCTTTGGTAGCCTGCATCTGGCCCTCATGCAAAGAGATCTAACAGGCATTAGTTCTAAGGAGCCAAAGGTATGAGTCACCCTCTGTCGAGATAGATGTGGGTAAATGTCTAGTTGAAAAATTTCACTTCTGGGACCCTTGGAGCTTCAGCTTGGACATCAAGAAACTTTTAAGCTATTGGTTGGGGTCAATGCTTCAGTGACTTTTCGTACACTTTTGGTTAGAAATTTAAGCATTTTTGGCAACCCCTAAGTGTTGGCTTTGAGAATATCAGTGGTGGACGTAGGCATCAAAATTTCTTTGAGGTCTTAGGCTATACCTCCCCAGTAATTGCTAAGGGCTAATTCATTGTCTATTCTGCTTGGTGACCTCCAAGCACCATACATGGTGTGTTTCCAAAACTTCAGCTATTTCCTATTAAATAAAAATCTCTATATGTCTCTTGTTGGATGCAACTTTTTGTGTAGACAATGCCATGCATCTGGCTACTCATTTGAAAAGTTTCCTTGAAGTTGCATATCGGTGTAAACTGTTTCAAGCTCCAAAGCATATTTGTGTCATGCATGCCTGTAAAGACCCTAGGACATTTTTATAAAGGGAGAGGAAATATTCACTACTTTCTAAATGAAATACATTAAACTTCAGTTATTAGAGGGAGTTATATGTAAAGACTTTCTTTTGATATATTTCCTTCCCCTAAAGAATCTATTTCAATTCTAGTGTTTCCTGCTACAGTTAAAGAGGGGCAGTTACCTGAATAACTGTGTGTTGGAATCATTCTGCACTGGTATCTTTTGAGCCAAAGGTCATATAAAAAGTGCACTGGAGATTTTAATATTGGAATCTTGACTTGCAACTTCTCTTTGAGAGCTCTGATTGTGCTAAAATATTCTTATTAGGTGGCTGAGGCAAAACTTGTTATCTGCTGTGACAGAATGCATTTGGCAGTGTTCCAAAACTACATCATTGCTAAAGCAAGAGATAAAATAATTAGCATATTAATCTGAGCATTTGAGCCTTTACAAAAGCATGTTTCAAAAAGTGAAGAATAATTTTTAAAGGATCATTAGAGGGGAACCTGATCCTACATAATTAAAAATGAAATATCATTTCAACATCTGTGGATTATAATACTGTCATGGCTACAAAGTGAATAGCTATTGTACTCCAATTGCAGTCCCATTCATTCAAATGGTGACTTTCATACTTGTTTGGCATAATTGTAGCCTGCTCCCACTTGAGTGTTGCTATTAAAGTGGGAGCATGATAAGACCCTTTAAGAACTTATTCCCTAAAGATACTACTGTGATCTGGGTAAACCCTCAAAACATCAGTATGGGGTTCTGTCACACCTGCCTTGTGACCGTGTGTTTCTAGCTGTTTTGTGCAGCTTTGGTTCAGAGTGCTGACACCAGCTGCATCCTCACAACACAATGGTCTCATCCTAGCTTACACCTTGCAGATGACCTCAATAAACATGTCAGGCCCCAAGCCTCCTCAAAATCATCTCCCTTGAATACTCACAGAGGTAACACCAAGTTCACTTTCTCCAAAGAGTCAGTCCAGACAACACCTTGTTAGCTCAGCAAGAGTTACATATTTCACCTTAATACACGGCACTGAAATACTCTGTTTTAACACTAAGAATAAGTTTATTAACAAAGAGCATAGATTCAAGTGATTTCAAACAAGAAGAAAAGAGATATGAAAGGGTTACCAACAAGCCAAAAATAGCACGCTTTGCTCCCCTTATATTTCCCTAAAGTTCACTGGGTGCGCAGACTTATGATTATGATCGTTAAGCAGTCATCTCCCCTACTTGCTCATTTGATGGCTTTGCTTGCTTTATATAGAAATGTGCTTTTCATTGTCTTCTGTGACAAAGCTAGTCAGACAAGTGATACACATTCCTTTGGTTTGGACAGTCTAGGTTTTAAGTGCCGTCTGCCAAATAATTTTAATTACATATTTCTAGCATACATTTATAACTTTGTACATGCAGTAACATTAAGAAGCAATATGATACCAGTTTGTATGTGATACTTTACCACAGTTTTGAGATGCAGTTGATAATAATAGAGTGTCTGGACAATGTGGGTGCATCTACACTGCATCATAGCTCAAAATAAGATGCACAATTTGAGTTACACAAATTGCATATTTTATTTCAATCTTATTTCAAAATAGCTTATTTCCTACTTTGGCTCTGTCTACACAATGCCAGATTTCGAAATAACCCACTGTTCCAACATGTCCCTTACTTCTTGTGGAATGAGGTTAAACATATAAATCTGAGCTGCACAACTGGAATTTTTCTACAGATACCACTAGCCCATGACTATTCATAGGGTTTTTAAAGCTCTTTACACACAAATTATTTAAAATAAAATAGATTTGGGTAGAAGGAAATGATAGTTAAGATAGCACAGCTATTGGAGGAAAGGAAATTAAATACCATATCCTTTTATGATTTAATATAATGACCATGTGGAATAGTGAACTGGTTATATTTTGAAATAATGGGCTTTCTGTGAAGATGCAGGATAGCTATTTTGGGGTACTCTGGTATCCAAAAATAGTGTTGCAGTATAGACGTAGTCTATGTGTGTCAGGCATGATATGAGTCAAGGTTTAGTTTCCCTTTGCCATTGGAACTCAAAGACTCACAGGGTAATTACTGCTACTTGCACAGCATTCTCTTGACATAGACCTTAGCTTCTTAGCAGGAGAACTCCAGAATTCCGTAACGTGGTTGGTCAAACATTTTCTATCTAAACTATTTTTGGTGAAAAATTTGGATTTTGTTTAAGAAAGTACCCATGAAAAATGTCATCTTTCAACATAAAGATAGCCGTATTTTTCTGCTTACATACGGAACACTGCAAAACTGATGAGGTTTTTTATTTGAAAATGCTGCCATAGTGTATCATGAGAGTTTCCTCATGCCCTCCATTGTTTTCTGTTGCCCAGGTTGCTCAGCTGGACTCCATCTCCAATAAACATACCATGTCCAAGGACTCCCATGGTGCCCTGAAGTTCCTCAACAAAAGGGGAATCTGTGTGATTTCTATGAGGTGTTGACTGGCCTGGAAACCCAGCCCACAAGACAGTGGAGACTCACAAAGTACAACTCCTGTGAGATCCCACTGTAACATTGTGAAAACCAAATTTTGAATTTTGAGTTAAGAGTTTTTACTGATTCCCCTGAAAAATTAAAAATTAAGAATATGGGGGGGGGGGGTAGCCCATATTCTTACTAGCTTTTGCGGTTACTTAATAAGGACAACTGTAGGGGGAAAGTAACTATGGATGTATGTGAAGCAACATAGTCAGGTGGAACCTTGTCTGAGGTAGCATGAAGTCCTCATTGTCAGTTTGGATTCATATCCTTTGCCTTTGGTGAAACTGTTGATGCAGTTGGAACACTTTTTATCCTTAAACTGATTCTTGAATATACAATGTTGACACTTTGAGAAAACATCTCTGGCTTTAACATCAGTATGGCTATTCCAGAGGCTCTGGTATAGTCAATATCTACATTTCCTGAAGCCCATTTAAGGCTGTAGATCTCCTCCTTCCCCCCATCAGCAATATAAGTCCCTCTCTCTTTGTAGGTATTATTTTATTTGAAGGAAATAACCAGCTGCTACTTAAGGACATTAAGTAAAGTTTGATTTAGATCATTTTCTCTTTTCCTGTAAATGATACCACATTCTAGATCTCATCTGCAAACCTGAGAAGTAGATTGTGAATGTAAATTGGCTAGGATTTTAACACATATGTAAATCACAAGTGTAGTGAGAAAATGGTAAGCAGGATGATTTTTTGTTTTTACTTTTTTCAATAAAAGATGGCTGGGAAAATGATCAAACACTTTCTGAATAAGGTTCTTTTTCTCTTATCCTATGTCTCTTTCTGTGGAAAGTTACGATAGCACAATCTAATACATCCCCAAAATAAAAATACTGATCTTCATGTGCCTTGTCACAAAGAAAAAAGTGTGGTTCCTAGCCCTGTGTGCATTTAACTTCAGTGTTTTGACATTTAACTTTAAAATTAGTTGATCTATTTTATTTAAACATAATTCACAAGGTTTCATGCTTTTGTCTCTTTTTTTCCAGTTAGTCCACATTTTCTATCTTTCTAGAAAATCAATTTCTCTCTCTCAATGTTTTTTTTTGCTCCCGTGGCCCCTTCATTTCCTTTTGTCTTTCCTTCCCTGTACAGCATTTTCTATCTTTGCTTTCTCTCTCTTATATCTTGTCATTGCCAAATACTCACCCTCCATCTTTTACTCCTGTACCTTTACAATCTCTGTATTTCTCTCTGTATCTCTTTCTTTGATCTGTGCTTTCAATAAAACATTATTCTCCATGCATCACTCATCTCCCATAGATGGCCTCTCATTTTCATACCATATCTGTCCTCTCCCCTCCGCATACACTCATCACTCATCCAGTCTCTTCTATGCATGCATACTCTCATTTCCCATAAATCCACAGTGTATCTGTGTCTGTATCTCTTTCTCACATCCAGCAACTTATATGTATCCATTCATCATTTACTCTCCGTCAACTATCCAATCTACTCTGTCATACCAATCACATGCAACTTGTAATCACTATTGAGCGTAGAAGTTGAGGAAAAGTACTCTGGAAGGTGGATATGTGATCTTGGGATCTCTTTCTCAACTCTTTACTCAAATTATTTGCTGGGATCAGGCTATGCCAAAGCTTAAATAGACTTTGAAAGTGACAAAAGTTGTCTGGAGCATTTAACACATTATTTAAAAATAATCCAAACAATGACCCTGCAAATGGTTATGCTGTATTTAATTTTAATTCCATCTGAAGTTAATAGGATTATTAGTGAATTTAACCTCAGCTCATGTCCAACCTTTTCTAGAAATGGAGCAATTCAGAGCAATTGAACCCTTAGTTTAAAAGGCAAGAAAATGCAAGTGTCAGCTAATGATTAGTAGAGCTTGTGGGAACATATACATGTAATGAAGCAATAAAGTACACAGGTTGTGAAAATGTGATGTCCATGTACATTAATGGAATTATCCATTAGTCAAATTAATTATCAAATCTATAATGTATTTTGTTCATGTTAGGAGTAAAGTTTATAGACATTAAATGTGGTCAGGTCTGCTTTCTACATCTAAATGCGGGGTCCTAATCTTCCAAAGAGAACCACATGAGCAGCCACCTGTGCCTAGACACAGTCACAGTGAAGTCAGAATTGTGACCTGAGTGTGTGGTTTTCCTTCATGTGTTATAAACAAGAAAATCCAACTGTATTTGTTTATTCAGCTATTGATGTCACTTTTAGAGTTGTGAAAACTTAATATAATTATTGGTGTTTGTGTGTCTTTCAAGCAGATGGATCAGCCAGTTGTGAAATGGACAGAAACAAGGGCTGCAAACTTGAAAGTGTGATAGTCTCTGAAGCGCGCACACAGACGGTCTGCAAGAAGCAGAGGAATGGCTGTCTAAACATAGTTTCCAATATGCCATTGCTGATATGTTACAGTGGGGGAGGATTAGGCTGGAGATTAGGAAAAGCTATTTCCCTAGAAGATGGTGAAGCACTGGAACGGGTTACCTAGGGAAGTGGTAGAATCTCCATCCCTAGAGGTGTTTAAGTCTTGGCTTGACAAAACCCTGGCTGGGATGATTTAGTTGGGATTGGTCCTGCTTTGGGCAGGAGGCTGGACTCAACTTCCCGAGGTCTCTTCCAGCCCTAGGATTCTATGATCTGTTGCTATGTTTTCCCTCAAACAGCTTTTATTCACAAATTAGTTTATGTGGCCAAAATAAAGAGCAGATTGATGCTTCTGTGTTTAAAGCACTAGAAGACTAAGACTCAGGAAAACTAGATTCTGTTCTTGATTCTACTAGAGATTTCTCTCTTTGGACAAGTCACTTAGTTTTTTGGTGCCTCATTTCCCAAAATGTTTGTAGTGTGGGGCTGATAATATTTTTCTCTGGTTTATGGGACTGCTAGGTTTAATCTATTATTATATGTGAGTCTTTGCTAGTAGAATTGTGGGCACTCTAGAAACACAAAACATTAAATAAAACAAATAAATAAAATATGTCATTGAATTTCTGCAAAGGTCTGGAAATATCACTCTGCAATTTAACCATCAGGGCTATATAAAACTGGCTGTGATTCTATGCAAAAATGTTACTTCCGAATCAATTTTTCATCAGTCTATCCCTCAAAAATATATATGCTTTTACTGAAATGTGTGATTTTTTTTCAAGATTCAGTGCAAAATTGATTTTTATCAAAATTATATTTTAAACATTGAAGGGGGTTTCCTTGAAAGCTCAAGAGTGTGTGGGGGGTATGTATAAGTACAAAAAGGATAATCCCCCAAAATATTATGTGGCATATAGGCTCATTTTCAGCAAAGATGATAAAGGCAAGAAATGCTAATTTTTCAAGGATAAACTCTGCCTTCTGCAACAACAGTGAGAAAGGGCTATGCAACAGTTGGAAAAAAGAAGAAATAGAAATTTTGACTGACAACCAGAATTTCCCTTAGGCTTTCAACATACCCTAGGGTACTTGCTGCACCAGTCTTGAAGCATGTGACATATACTGCCCCCTTTGTAATAGAGAACCAATGGAGCCATGGCCTGACTTGGACTCCATTCTTATTCAGATACCTAGACCCCCAACAGGAAAAGAGGAGGAAGCAAGGATTAAGCTCCTAACAGGATTCTAAATACTTCCTGTTGAGAGGCACAAAATATAGTACAGCTTCTTGTGCCCTCTTTATGCTGGCCCTCAGTAATTTTGGTTTCAGTGGGACTATTTGCACATGAAGTAGTAGGTCACATGAATAATGGTGACATAGTATAGCCATGTGTTTCTCTGGTAAATAATGTATCCTTCAAAAATATGTAAGCTTTCCTAGGGCCCAGAATTGAATGTTCTTACTTTACTTTGGTAAGATAGGACTTTTATTAAATTTGGACTAAAAAATACAGTGTACACTAGTGCCATTGCTGGAGAGCCCACTCTCCTGGGACCACACCCTATTCCTATTTAAGAATGTGTCCCTAGCACCATAGCAAACTTGCATACATCATAATTTAAAAAAATCCCTTCATATTAAATATTCCATCACACATACATATTTACTTGGGATTGCTACACCAGGATGTTATAATCTGTCAGACTTGTCCTCTAGTTCTTAATATATTTAATGTCTTGTGGCATAGTGCTGATTTGGAACAGGTTTGGCTTTGCTAGTATTAAAGAAGGAATCTTCCCATATTGTTGCATCACCAATACTATTTATAATGCAGGAGGAAAAAGGGGGATTCTCTGATCCTTTATAATTTGTTTTAGTGCTTTCTTATTTTTAACAAATGAAAATATCTATCTGCTGGTCCTTTCTAGTATTTATAAAATATTTAATAGCTAAATTAGTTTCCTTTTATATTAATTTCATCGGGATGTTACTGCTTTGGATAAAAATGCTGCTCTGCTACGCCAAAATGAATCTCAAGTTGATGCTAATTCACATCAGTGTAACTCATAGTAGAATCTGGCTCTAAGACTTTGAACTTTGTTGTAAACAGTGCTTTCTTGGTAAGAAAAAAGGTGCCAGTACTCCAGGGGGAACGTTGCTGAGCAAATAAACAAACAAACAAACAAAAAAGCCGCGCCAGGGGCTGAAATGCCGTCGTGGCCCCTTTAAGAACCATGTGTCCCGAGTGGGCTTCCGTTAGGAGCCCAGCTGCGCCAGGAAAAGAGGTGCCGGTACGCTCGAGGGGAATGCAATTCATTTAAGTTATGCAGTGAAAATAGGTGCTGATACACCGTCCTGGGGCATACCGCCACAAAAAAAGCACTGGTTGTAAATATTATCCTAACCATTTTAATAAAGGCATTACTGAAAATTAAATGCTAACCAGAAAACATTTTAACACGTCCTTTTCCATGCAGCCTGCTGAAAAAGCAAAATGAAATAGGCAATTTAGCATTGAATCCACTATCTGTTGTACTCACGTATATTGTTTTCTTAGTATTTGTCTGTCCATGTCAAATGGCTCTCTCTTGTCTTAGACCAGAGCTACACTAGTGGAGAAAGTCAAACTAAGATATGCAACTCGAGCTATGTGAATAGCATCACTGGCGCTGACATACCTTAGTTTGAATTTGCATGACCTCCCACTCTCCCTTACTCTTGGCAACCTGGTAGAATGTTGGAGTCGATGGAAGTGAGATCAGCTGTCAATTTATTGAGTCTTTATAGGCTCGCTGAATCAAACCTCAGGAGATTGATTTCTCCAGCGTTGATCTTCCGGTAAGTGGTGACAAGACCTTATACTCCAAACTGTGTGGCACATGGACTATCTTTTTGTTCTGTGTTTATGCAGCATCTACCACAATGCAGATTCATGACTGGGGCTCTTACACAGGACTGAAGTAATATTCACAATATCTTCTATATCCTTACCATTCTCTGGGGGGGCGGGAAAGCCTGTCCTGAACCATGATTATGGTTTCTGGTGAGCAGATGTGAGTGAAAATTGGAATGTCTGTCAGGAAATTCCAATATTTTGACTTTTTTTCCATCTCAAATTGGACTGTGAAGAGAAAATATCAGAATTTTCTACAGAATGAAGTTTCAAAAATTTCTTAATTCTGAAATTACAATATGTTTTGCATCAGTTCCACATTAAACTACATTTTCTGAGAGCACCATAATATGTCATGGGAAATGTAGTTCCGTTTTGTACTTCTCTTGGCCTGCATTTCTGGGACAAACTATGTCATTCATAAGGTAATGTAGTCATATGACTCCCATGAAGCACTGCAGGGTTATTGAGAGCAGGAAATCACACGATGCATGATGTTCCTGCATTTTTTGTCAAAATCAATATTAGGTCTTTTTAGATCCATGGACTGGCATATTTAATGGTTATTTAGATCCAAATTGACTAAAATAAATACAAATGTAAGAATGGTCGTACTGAGTCAGGCCAATGGTCCATCTAGCCCAATATGCTGTCACCAACATCATCCACTCATCATTCCGAGGGGTGGGGAGGGTAGTAAACACCAAAACAGTTGGAGTGCTTCAACTCTTTCTTCCCCTCCTGACAGTTGGACATTTAGGGTCATCACAAGTACGGGGTAACTTAAACGTGCTACCTATTAATTTCATCAAGTGATTGCAGGTCTTTGTCTTCCTTCAGTGTTCCTTGGTCATCTGGTGGCTTCATTGCTTGTTTGGCAGGTTTCCTGCTGATGATTTATATACAAAAAAATGTTACCATTAGTTTTTTCATCTGTAACAATTTGCTTCTCAAATTCTTTCTTGGCCTGCCTTATGCTTCCATACTTAACCTGCAAGAATTAGTGCACTTTCCTATTATCCTCGGATTTGGCTTTAAAATATTAAAGGATGTCTTTCTGCTTCATTAGTTTGTTGTTTAATATTGGTTGCATTCTTTTGGACCTTTTTATTGTCTTTTCTGATTTGCCGTATACATTTAGTCTGAAACGTCTATGATGGTGTTTTTAAAGTCTCCATGTCCCATGTAGCCATTTGTCCCTTGTGATAGTTTCATTTAAATTTTATCTAACAAGAATTCACATTTTTGTGTAGTTCCCCTCATTAAACTTCAATATTTTTATGATGAGTGGTTTTGGATTGGGGGAAGGGGGACTTTTTGGAATGATCTCCCTTACAAACATGTTAAATTTAATTACGTTATGGTCAGTATTACTGAGCAGTTCAGCTCTATTTACCTCTTGGACTAGAGCTCAAGAATTGCCTTTCCCTTTGTGAGGGCCAGCCTAGATGCTCTAAGAAGAAGTCGTTTATGGTGTCTAGAAATTTTGTTTCTGTATCATGTCCCGAGGTGACATTTATCCAGTCAACATGAGGATAGTTAAAATCATCCATTATTGTTGTGCTTTCTGCTTTTGTAGCTTCTCTAACTTCCCTTAGCATTTAACAATCAATGCACCATCGAGGTCAGGTGGTCAGGAGTTCAGTCCTGCTGTTATACCGTTATTATTCACACCATGGAATTTCTTTCCAGAAAGATTGTATGGCCCAATTTGTTTCATGTACTACTTTTACCTTATTTGATTCTATACTTTTTTTTTCACATATACCTCTCCTCTACCAGTTCAACCTACACTGTCATTCCTGTATGTTTTATACCTGTTATTATTGTATCACACTGATTATTCTCATTCCATCAAATTTCTATGCTACCTATTATATCAATAACCTCATTTAAAGCCAGACACTATACAGTAAGTCCCCGGGTTACGTCACTCTGACATAAGTCGGACCCCTAGTTACGAACGGGGGGGGGCGCAGCTAGTGCAGGGTGCCTCCCCCACTGTCGCCGCCTCCGGCAGCGTGGGGGGCGCTTCCCCCAGCAGACCAGGGAGACGCGGAGCTAGCACCCCCCCCCCAGCAGACCAGGGAGACGCAGAGCGGCTTTTCTTGCAGCGGAGGATGCAGGCGGTGGGACCGCTGAGATGCGCCATGGTCCCGCCGCCCGCGTCCTCCGCGGCAAGAAAAGCCGCTCCGTGTCTCCCTGGTCTGCTGGGGGGGGGGGGGGGGCCCAGCTAGTGTGCCCCTGTGACGGATTGTGTGGGTGCAAACACCCCCTCCCGATGGGGCAGGGGGGTTCGGCGGACCTGCCGCCTAGGGTTCCCCGAAATGGGGCCGCAGTTTGAGTGCGATCACCCGGCCGCGACTCCGGGCCGGGGATCAGCGAACTCATTGTCCCGACTCCCCTCTGGCCATCCCGGGGCCCTCGGCTGCCCGGGCGCTATGGGCAAGGGGCCGGGGTCGCACCCGGCGGCCTGTCCGGAGGCAAGGTACTTGCCGGGGCGGGAGAAAGGGGGCTTTGGCCCCTTAGGGTCCTATGGCCCAGCTTCCGCCCTCTACTGTACCTTAGGTTGTTCCCTCCCCCGACGGGGATACATGGGCTTGGGGGTTTCACGGGAGGGAGTGGGATGTGGGGACCCGGGCCCACCCTCTCCACCGGGTCCCAGCCCGGGACCCTAAGTGGGGGAACAATGGGGCCGTTCCTCCCACGACAGGTGGGGACTATTCCCGTAACGCACCTGTCCACGGGTGCCAAAAGGACCCCGCCCTGGGCTCCTTCCACTCCCCGCTCCCCTTCACTCTGGCAGGGGGTCCGCCAAGGTCGCTTACCCCGCCCGAAGCGTCGGTCCCGTCCCACTGCCGTCGTGCGGGTTTGGGGTTGGTCCTTCCTCTCCTCCAATGCGGGGGGGTCTCCCCCTGGCAGTTGGGTCGGCGGCAGCTCTTCCATGTGCCACCTCTGCCTGTTCCACCCGGCCGCTTTTCAAGCAGCCCGGGCGAGGATGCTGGGGACGTCCGTTCCGCCCCCCGGGCGTCCCGACGCACCCTGACGTCAAGGTCGGGGTGTGCCACCCCAACGCTGGACTTGCGCCGCTCGCTTTGAGCGGCGTGCCATTTGGGCTCCCCGCCCACCGGCTGCGGCTGCTCCCGGCCCCTCCTTCCCCAGTGCGGGGCCGACCGCTCCTTCCCCGGTTGGGTGCCCCTCCGGGTCCGTTCTCCCCCGCCCCTGGTGTTGCCTGATTGGCCCGCCCAGCATCCTGGGGGGGGGGGCGCTCCCTGCCCCGGCGCAAGTGCGGACCTGCCTGGGTCCGTCACACACCTCCCCCCTTTGGTCTTGGTCTCCCTCGGGGTGGTCTTGGTTTCTCCTATTCGCGAAAAAAAGTCCGCGTTTTTATGGGTGGCCGGTTTACCACCTCAAAACAGTAGGGTTGCAGCGCTAGATACCAGCGCATGATGCGGGCATTAGTATCTTTCATCTTATTCAGCCAAACAAGGGGGGCATGATCCGTTATTAACTTTTATTTATTTCCCCATAAATAATATCTCAGGGCATCGACTGCCCACCTCACCGCCAGGGCCTCCTTCTCTACGGTGGCGTAGCTTCTTTCTCGGGGTAGAAGGTTCCTGCTGAGGTACAGGATGGGGTGTTCTTCTCCCTGCCGTTCCTGGGCGAGTACCGCGCTGAGGCCCACCTCTGAGGCATCTGTATACAGGAAGAAAGGTCTATTAAAATCAGGTTGGGTCAGTACTGGGGCGTCTGACAGTTTGTCTTTTAACGTCCGGAAAGCCCGGTCCGCCAGCGGGGTCCACCGCACCCGTGTTGGCTCTGTGTTCTTTACCATCTCTGTCAGAGGCGCCGCGAGGGTGGCAAATTGCGGCACGAACCGTCTATAATAACCCGCGAGCCCCAAAAACTGTCGCACCTGTCTCTTCGTCGTCGGCCTCGGGTAGTCACGGAGCGCTTGGATCTTGCTGTAGATCGGTTTCAGTCCCCCCCCCCAACTGTGTACCCCAAGTAAGATACCTCGCGTTGCGCGAAGTGGCACTTTTTCGGGTTGGCCGTGAGGCCAGCCTGGCCAAGGGTCGTGAGTATTTCTTCCAGGTGTTTCAGGTGTTCCTCCCATGTCTGGCTATAGACGACGATGTCGTCTATATAGGCGGCAGAGTACTCTTGGTGGGGGGTCAGTACGCGGTCTATTACTCTCTGGAAGGTGGCTGCCGCCCCGTGCAGCCCGAAAGGCATCGTGATGAAGTGGAATAGCCCCACGGGGGTCGAAAAGGCCGTCTTCTCCCTGGCTTCAGGGTCTAGCGGGATCTGCCAGTAACCCTTTGAGAGGTCCAAGGTGGATATGTAAGCGGCTTGGCCTAGCCGTTCGAGGAGCTTGTCCACCCGAGGCATGGGGTAGGCGTCGAAGCGGGATATCGAGTTGACTTTCCTGAAATCAATACAGAACCGCGTTGACCCGTCTGGTTTTGGGACCAGGACAATTGGGCTCCGCCATTCACTACTTGACTCTTCTATCATGCCCCACTGCTGCATCTGCTGAATTTCCTTGGCGATGGTGTCCCACACCTTCCGGGGTAACGGCCGGAGTGGTTCCCGGACAATCTTCCCACCCTCGGTCACTATTCGATGCGCCCCCAGGGTCGTGCGCCCGGGTTGGGTGGAAAGGGTCCGTTGATGTCGCTGAAGGACATCTCGTAGCTGCCCCCGCTGCTGGGCCGTCAACTCCGCCCCTATTTCGCCCTCCCCTTCCAGCTCCTCCTCCCCGCCCCAGGGTCCGAGGTCCTCTCTTTCGGAGGGCGTCACGATCATCAGGGCCTCGCGGGGTACCCACTTTTTCAGCAAGTTCACGTGGAAGACCTGGGTGCCTCGCCAGCTCCCCGTCAGCTTTATCTCATAGTCCACCTCTTCTATTTTCCTGACCACCTCAAAGGGCCCGTGCCACTGGGCCAGTAGTTTGGACTCCTTCGTTGGGAGCAGGAGCATCACCCGGTCCCCTGGTCGGAACTCCCTCAGACGGGCCTTGGCGTCGTAATACCGGGCTTGGCGCCTCTGTGTTTCCTCCAGGTTTAACCGGGCGTATTCCCCAAGCCGGCTCAACCTTTCTCGTAGCAGCGTGATGTACTGGACGGTTCCCCTTCCCGTGGTGGCTTGGCTCTCCCATCCCTCGCGCAGCAGGTCTAGAACCCCCCGGGGGTGGCGTCCGTATAGGAGCTCAAAGGGCAAAAAGCCCGTTGATGACTGGGGGACTTCCCGAATCGTGAATAGGAGGCCGGGGAGCATCTGATCCCATCCTCGGGGGTCGTCCTGTACAAATCACCTCAACATTCCCTTTAGCGTCTGATTGAATCTTTTGACCAGCCCATCCGTCTGTGGGTGGTAGGCTGAAGTTTGGAGCCGCCTAATCTTCAACAGGCGGCACAGTTCCCGGATGACCCGGGAGGTGACATTCGGGCCTTGGTCTGTAAGAATTGCCTGGGGGAGACCTACCCTCAAGAAGATCTTCATCAATTCTCGGACCAGGATAGGGGCTTTGGTGTTCCTGAGTGGGATCGCCTCGGGGTAGTGGGTCGCGTAGTCTATTACTACCATGATATACCGGTGCCCCCTCCCCGAGGGTTCGAGGGGCCCTACTAAATCCATCGCTACACGTTCGAACGGCACCGTGACTATGGGGAGGGGTACCAATGGCGCTTTCGGCACCCGGGCTCGGGCAGTGTGCTGGCACTCGGAGCAGGACTCGCAAAAGTCGTGCACGGCTCGGAACACCCCAGGCCAATAAAACCTCTGTAGTACCCGCGCTAGTGTCTTTTCATGCCCGAGGTGGCCCGACCACGGGTTGCCGTGCCCTAATTCTAGGACCTCCCATCGGAACCGCACCGGGACTAATAGTTGTTTAAGTTCCCCCCCCCCCTTTGGTCACCCGATAAAGGTGGTCGCTCAGTACCTGGAAGCCCGGTCCTTGGGCTGGGGAGTCCGGGTCCCCCTCCGATTCCTCTGGGCCGACTGCCTGCTCCCAGGCATGCTGGAGCGACGGGTCTTGTCTCTGCTCTACCACAAAGTCCGGGGCCTCCTCCACCTCCAGACACGTCCCTCTTCCGGGGCTTTCGAGTATTCGTTGCTCGGCACTCCGAGTTCCCTGATTCTGCAGTAATTGCCCGAACTCTGGCCAGTCTCGTCCGATTAATACGGGGTAGGGTAGATGTGGGGCCTTCCTTCGCTCCTGCCCGCCCCCGGCTTGGTGGACCCAGGCGGTGGGGTACGCCTTCACTTCGCCGTGAACACATTTCATCCACACAGGCTCCCCGGAGGGCTGTCCCGGGGGAATCAGGTCCGCCTGTACCAACGTTATCGTCGCGCCCGAGTCCACCAGGGCCTTAACGCGCCGGCCCCCGACCCTCATGTCGGCGAGGACTCTCTGTTGCCCGGTTTCCTGCCCTCCAGGGGCTTCAGCCCGCTCCTCTTGGGCTAGGGTACAGTCCATGAGCGGGCAGTCCCGTTTAAAGTGCCCCTCTTGCCCGCACTGGAAGCAGGGCCCCCGCGGGCCGGGCCTGAGGTCTCTCGGGGGCCTCTCGGGGTTGTCTTCCCCCTCTGGTTTCTCCGGGGCCTTGCTCGGCCACACGGGGGCCAGCCGGGGGATATTGTCCCTCCCTCGCCGGTTCCCCGGGGCCTGAGCCCTCTCGGCGGGCTTACCTTGGGGTCGCGAGCCCCCGGTCTTCAGGCCCAGTAGCGTCTCCCGTCGGCTGCCTCCTTCTTCCGCCTCAGCCAAGAGGTGGGCCTCCATCAGGCCCACCGCCTCGTTCACGGTCGTGGGTCGGTTTCTTTGCACCCACCGCTGTCCGTCCCGGGGCAGGATGTGGACGAACTGCTCCAGGACTATCAGCTCCAGGACCTGGGTTCCCGTTTTGTGTTCCGGTTCTAACCACCGGGCCGCCCACTCCCGGAGGCGTTGGGCCACCGCCCTAGGTCAATCCCCCACCCTGAAGGACTCCTGCCGGAACCTCTGTCGGCAAGTTTCGGGGGAGTGGCCCTGTCAGGTACGGGGCCAGCAGGGTGGACCATTGTTCCGGGGCCCACCGGGCTGCGGTAGCCACCCACTCAAATGTTGTCAGGAAGGCCTCCGGGTCGTCCTGGGGGCCGAACTTCATAAGCCGGAGGGGTAGCCCGAGTCCTTCCCCGGGTCCTGGGGGGGTTCCTCGCTGGCGTTCCTATTCTTTTTTCTACTGTCTGGCACCATTGATCCTGCTGCGCAGCCAGTTCCCGTACCAGCTGCCGCTGGTGCTCCTGGAACTGCGCGGTGAGTTGCTGAATCAGCTGCGCCTGCTGTTCCTGCTGGGTCTGCTGCTGTTGCCGTTGTGTCTCCCCGAGCCAGTCCAGCAGCTGGCGTGGCTCCATCGTGGGGACCCCATCGTTGTCATCATCGGTTGCCCTCCGAGTTCGCCAACTACTCGGGCGCCTAAGTTCTGCGTAATGAATGGGGAACGACCGCTAGTTCCTGCATTCTCCACCACTGTGATGGCTCGTGTGGGTGCAAACACCCCCTCCCGACGGGGCAGGGGGGTTCGGCGGACCCGCCGCCTAGGGTTCCCCGAAATGGGGCTGCAGTTTGAGTGCAATCACCCGGCCGCGAGTCCGGGCTGGGGATCAGCGAACTCATTGTCCCGACTCCCCTCTGGCCGTCCCGGGGCCCTCGGCTGCCCGGGCGCTATGGGCGAGGGGCTGGGGTCGCACCCGGTGGCCTGTCCGGAGGCAAGGTCCTCGCTGGGGCGGGAGAAAGGGGGGCTTTGGCCCCTTAGGGTCCTATGGCCCAGCTTCCGCCCTCTACTGTACCTTAGGTTGTTCCCTCCCCCGACGGGGATACATGGGCTTGGGGGTTTCGCGGGAGGGAGTGGGATATGGGGGACCCGGGCCCACCCTCTCCACCGGGTCCCAGCCCGGGACCCTAAGTGGGGGAACAATGGGGCCGTTCCTCCCACGACAGGTGGGGACTATTCCCGTAACGCACCTGTCCACGGGCACCAGAAGGACCCCGCCCCGGGCTCCTTCCACTCCCCGCTTTCCTTCACCCCGCCGGGGGGTCCGCCGAGGTCGCTTACCCCGCCCGAAGCGTTGGTCCCGTCCCGCTGCCGTCGTGTGGGTTTGGGGTTGGTCCTTCCTCTCCTCCAATGCGGGGGGGTCTCCCCCTGGCAGTTGGGTCGGCGGCAGCTCTTCCAAGTGCCGCCTCTGCCTGTTCCACCCGGCCGCTTTTCAAGCGGCCCGGGCGAGGACGCCGGGGACGTCCGTTCCGCCCCCCGGGCGTCCCGACGCACCCTGACGTCAAGGTCGGGGCGTGCCGCCCTGACGCTGGACTTGCGCCGCTCGATTTGAGCGGCGCGCCGTTTGGGCTCCCCGCCCACCGGCTGCGGCCGCTCCCGGCCCCTCCTTCCCCGGCGCAGGGCCGGCCGCTCCTTCCCCAGTTGGGTGCCCCCCCGGGTCCGTTCTCCCCCCCCCCGGGGTTGCCTGTCGGCCCGCCCGGCGTCCTGCGGGGGGGGGCGCTCCCTGCCCCGGCGCAAGTGCGGACCTTCCTGGGTCCGTCACAGCCCCCCCCCCCCCCCCAGCAGACCAGGCTTTTCTCGCTGACGCCTGGGGTAGAGCAGCTGGGGTGCTGCTGGGTTGGTTGTGTTCCACGAGGCGTACAGATAGTTCGGAATGGCTTGCTAGTCCGAACTATCTAGCCCGTGCCGTGTGTAGCCGCGCGGCACGGGGTTCGAACAAGGCGGCATTTAAAAATGGTGCCGGCCGGCTTATGCAAATAAAGTCCAGGAAATTCAAATCCCGGGCTTCATTTGCACGTTCGGTATGCATACATTACCCCGCGAGTTCGCACTAGCGGGGTAGTGTAGACATACCCTTAGAGTCACTGACACTTCCAAATGTAATACGTCACAGGTTGTTTTATTAATGTTATTGCTAAGTTAAACATTTTTTAAAAACATTTTGTTCAGTAAAGATAGAAGGGACAGTCTCTACTTGGTAGTACAAAATGTCGGAATTATCTGTTAGGGGACTCAGTAAAAATGAGATCCCGGGGTATATCTTAATATCTATAGAAAAAAAACAACAAATGGTTTGGTAGTACTTTATAGACGAACGATACATGTACATGGTATCATGAGCTTTCGTGGGCACAGTGTTATTTTTTTTTTAAATTCAATTTTTTTAAATTAATGGAGATTGCCTATCTCCTAGAACTGGAAGGGACCTTGAAAGGTCATTGAGTCCACTCCCCTGCCTTCACAGCAGGAGCAAGTACCATCCCTGACAATTTTTTTCCCCAAATCCCTAAATGGCCTCTGCAAGGATTGAACTAACAACCCTGGGTTTAGCAGGCCAATGCTCAAACCACTGAGCTATCCCTCCCTCAGGAAACTGGCACCCCAGGTGGGACATGAACCCACAACCCCTGGCTTAGGAGACCAGTGCCTTATCCATTGTTAGTCTATAAAGTGCTACGAGACCATTTGTTGTTTTTTTCTGTAACAGACTAACCCAGCTCCCCCCTGAAGCTCCTTAATATCTATAGTTCACCTAAATGTTTTTCAGATTACACATAAAACAGCGATATTCTTCTTTCTGGCTCAAAGGTGATCAGTAACAAAAATATTTACACTTGTAATTTAGGTGACCTTTGTAATGATGATGTATAGCCAGAATGGAATCCAGCATATTGTCTTGGATAGAATGATAGAATCATAGGACTAAAAGGGGCCTTAAGAGGTCATCCAGTCCAGTCCTCTGCACTCATGTCAGGACTAAGTATTATGTAGCTTAGATAGCTTTGTTCTACTGCAGTATTAACAGAAAGAGTAAAAATATTCATGTCAGTACATTATGTAGGAACAAACACAAAGTGTTAGACTGGGTGCCATACTTTTTAACTGGACACAACTCAAATGTGAGACATGATGTGTGATAGACCCAAAATTAGAAACATGGAAAATTAATTCATGACAACAAATTGACATGTGTTGCCATCTGTCTTTTTAATATAAATTACTCCTCTCATAGTCTGCTGGATGATTTTTTACTTCAGATATACATCATTGTCAACAATTAAAGTGAGGATCCCCCAACGTTGTTGGGAAGGTGACTGTTGAAGAAAAATGAATAACCTCCCTTGCAAAGAGATACATTTGAGAACTGTTGCAGGTGCTGGAAATGGTCTAATGAAAAAGAAGTTTAGTTTTGACCAAGTTATGACCAATTGAAAACTGCCCCCTATATATTAGCAAACTCTAGTGTGCATATAATATTACACTGTCTATCGCTTCTTTAATGTAGCTGTGAAGTGAAACATTTGTTGAGGATACACTGCGACAGAGACAGTACTCCTGACTGCATAGTATACTGGTTACGACAAAAGCTACACTGTCCCTTGGGTTCTCAGAGTGAACATAAGTGATTATTTTAGAAGGAACTCCAAAGAGCCTCTTGTTGACATCATGCTACTACATTGCAAGACATATCTGGGTGATTTCTCTGTCTCTGAAGAAATCAGACCCTCTTTGGACAGTGGAAAATCACTCCTGCCAGACATGATTTACCCCCACGAGGACTCATCAAAAATACTTCCAAGAAGCACAGTCTTGTTGGATTTTTTCCCCAAATTTTGGAATGGATAATATTGTACCATGTTCTGGGTATTTTTGAAATATTTTCATAGGGTGGCATAGCAAGGAACTGTTAATAAAATATCCCCAAATCTCCCTATAAATGCCAACATTTTGAATTATGCAGATTGAAAGCTGTGCTATTGTATCAACTTTATATATTTTTTATCAGTACACCTAAAATACTTTGCCAAGTGGAGTTGATTCCTTCGTTCATAGTGGATATGAGAAAGTGTATTTAAACTGGAAAACAAAGGAAAAGATTAGTAGTCCCTCAGGGTATGTCTACACTACAAAGTTAGTTCGAACTAACGGACGTTAGTTCGAACTAACTTTAATAGGTGCTACACTAGCGCTCCGCTAGTTCGAATTTGAATCGAACTAGCGGAGCGCTTAGTTCGAACTAGGTAAACCTCATTTTACGAGGACTAACGCCTAGTTCGAACTAGCTAGTTCGAACTAAGGGCTGTGTAGCCCTTTAGTTCGAACTAGTGGGAGGCTAGCCCTCCCCAGGTTTCCCTGGTGGCCACTCTGGCCAACACCAGGGAAACTCTATGCCCCCCTCCCGGCCTCGGACCCCTTAAAGGGGTACGGGCTGGCTACGGTGCCCGTGCCAGGTGCAAGCCTGCCAGCACCCAGCTAGCAGACCCTGCACCTGGCACGGCACAGAGCCACCCACCCGATGCCCCCCAGCCCACCCCCTCTTGCCGGGACCAGGCTGGCGGCTCCCGGGAGCTTGCCCTGGACCGCAAGAGGCGGGCACCTTCCTGGGCTAGTGCGGACATCGTGGACCTCGTCCACGATCTCCGCACTAGGCACAGGAAAGTGGCCGTCTAGGGCAGGAGAGCTGCCAGCCTGGCCACCCAGGACCAGGTGTGCATGAAAATCAAGGGGGTCCACTGAGACCCCCGACACTGAGCCCTGAGCTTACAATGGCCGTCCTGGGTCAGACCAAAGGTCCATCTAGCCCAGTAGCCTGTATGCCAACAGCGGCCAACACTAGGGACCCTGGAGGGGATGGACCGAAGACAATGACCAAGCCATTTGTCTCGTGCCATCCCTCTCCAGCCTTCCACAAACTTTGGGCAGGGACACCACTCCTACCCTCTGGCTAATAGGACTCCATGGACCCAACCTCCATGACTTGATCTCACTTCCCTTTAAACTCTGTTTTAGTTGTAGCCTTCACAGCCTCCTGCAGCAAGGAGTTCCACAGGTTAACTATTTGCTTTGTCAACAACAACAACTTTCTCTTACTAGTTTCAAGCCTGCTACCCATTCCTTTCCTTTGGTGTCCTCTAGTCCTTCTTTATGGGAACTCAGGAAGAACTTTTCTGAATGCACCCTCTCCACCCAACCCCTGCTTTTAGAGACCTCTATCCTGTCCCCCCTCCATCTCCTCTTTTCTAAGCTGAACAGTCCCAGTCTCTGTAGCCTTTCTTCATCTGGGACCTGTTCCCAACCCCTGATCATGTTAGTTGCCCTCCCCTCTCCCAGCCTTTCTCTTCCCCTCTCCCACCTCCTTTTCCCAGTCTCCCCCAGTTTTTTTTCAATAAAGACAGAGTCAATGTTGGAAGAAACGTTATCTTTATTTTGTACATCAATAAGAAGGGGGGCTAGGGAAGGGTAAGTGGAAGGAGGTGAGGGAGGAATGGGGTACGAGCCCCCGATGGGGAGGACTGGGCTGGCTCTCCGGGCTTCTGGGGGTGGAAGCTCTCCTGCAGCCCCCCAATTACTCCCTCTCCCCAGATGGCAGCCTGCGGCAAGTGCAGCCGGGCTGATGGCCGAGTGGTGTGATGTGCCCAGTGTGGGCACTCAGGGCACTCCAAGCCAGAACTTCTTTGCAAGCGGGGCACCCCTTAGAACTGTGTGTCCGGGGTGGGGGTCGGGACCCTTTAAGTGCAGCCCTCGGCTAGCCTGAGACAGCATCTCCATGCTCTAAGTCCTCCTTTTATGCCCTGCCGGCACTGCTTCCGGCCATCCTTAAGCCCTGTTCAGAGTCCACTCAATGTGGACTTGCTAGTTCGAACTAGCAAAACGCTAGTTCGAACTAGTTTTTAGTTCTAGATGCGTTAGTTCGAACTAGCTTAGTTCGAATTAACTAAATCGAACTAAGTTAGTTCGAACTAGCGCTGTAGTGTAGACGTACCCTCATTCCTTTTCTCTGAGAATATTTGCACTCCTGGGACTCGGGGGTTTGCCACACTTTCAGACTAACAGAATATTAAACTATTGATGGAATGACAGTGCTCCTGTAACTGGGGAGGGGGAAAGTATATATAGTGCTCCCTGTCACAAAAGGTTAATAGGAGCTACTTGTACTTGGACGCTGAGCTGGGCCTAATCGAAGATGAAACTCAGCTGGGAGGTGATCATAAAGAGAGGTGGCCTGAAGGAAAAAGGAATCTGGAAGCAGAGAAGGACTCTATAGCCCTTTTCTGCTTGGAATACAGCAATGGCCTAGAAAGAGGCAGCTGTACAGTTAAGGCAAGGAAAGAGCTGTAGGAGAGAGTCTGAAAGAAGGCCAAGTTAGGAAGAAATACTGTATAGCAGGGGTTCCCAAACTTTTTGACACGGGGACCAGTAAATCCATTCACGAACTTTTGGAGGACCAGTAATGTTCATTTGCATCTTTGTATATTCATTAATCAAATGATGAATATTCAAATAAGTTGTTTCTGGGCCTCCCAAAACCCTCAGTGCCAGCTTTAGCAAAGCTTTTGATATGGTCACCCACAATATTCTTGCCAGCAAGTTAAGGAATATGGATTGGATAAATGGGCTGTAAGACAGACAGAAAGCTGGTTAGACCAGGGTTTCCCAAACGTTTTACTTTAGTTGGAACCCTTTTTTCCAATACTGCTTTTTGCAGCCCAAAAATATAAACACATAAAAAACAAACTAAGAAAATACCAGACATATAATATGTCTGGTATTTTCTCAGTAGGTAAGTTGTATTATTACTAGATGTATCAGTTTGTAGTTTCGAGCTGCCTGGCTGGTAAATGTGCTCAGGCTGCATGAGTGTGTCTACCAGCCAGACAGTTCGCAACTACTCGAGGGGGTGTGTGAGTGGGGGGGAGGGGACAATAGAATCATGCTTTGTGCTTTGCAGGGGGGAGGGGGGAACAGGGGCAGCGTCCCAAGATCTACATATGGCCAGGTCAGTCCCACTCCCCGCAGGCCGATTCATTCCTCCCCCCTGTTCCCCCCGCTGCACCTCTGGTTAGCCCCACTTCCCCCAACCCTCTCCCGGGTGCCAGGTCCCCCCCACTTCTCCTCCCAATCTCCCTTGGCCAGCCCTGCTGCCCGCATCCAGCCCTCCTTCCGGCAGCTGCTTCTTCTCTCCACCCCCATCTTCCCTGGCCAGCTCCCTGCACCCAACCTCGCACCCCCAGGCAGCCCTGCTTCCACCAGCCCCCCAATCTCCCCAGCCTGCCCCGATTCCCCCATCCAGTGCTGCTTCCGGTGGCCAGCTCTCCCCTCCTCCTCACCCCAGAATCCCCTGGCACCTGCACCTTCCCTTAGCCCTGCACCCTCCTGGTGCCTCCCCCTTCCCTTACTGCCCCTGCCCCCTTTGCCCTCTCTTTCCCTGATACCCACCCCCTCAGCACTCTATGCCCCATCCCCTCCTGTCCCTCTGTGCCCTCACACATGACTTGCTCCATCCCCACTTCTCTCATGCCCCCCTTCTTTCAAGCCTTCTTCCAGCACCTCCTCCTCCAGCCCCCAATGCCCTTCCCCTCTCCTCTCCTCTGCTCTCCTAGCATCACCCTGTCCCCCCTCCCACTGACACCTCCCCTCCTGCCCTTTCCCTCATTGTCTGCACTTGGCCCCCTGGCATATGTCTCTCTCTCCTGCACCCTGTTCCTTGGTGCCTTCCCCTTCCCCTCCGCGCAAGCCTGCCGCCGCCTCCGCCCAAGCCTGTTCCCTAACTTCTGCCGTCCACATTGCGGGGCCGGAGGCTGCTGGAGCCAGCGTGGCCCCGCCACGTGCCTCCAAAGACTTTTAAAATCCAGAGCCGTGACATCACATCACGCCCAGACGTCCTCCCCGCCCACGTGCAACGCCGCACATGGGCAGCAGCAGGCGGTGAGGAGGAGCCACGCATGGCAGGGACTCTCTGGGGGCGGGGGAGGAGGACGCGCGGGGGACCCGCGCCCGCGCCAGGCAGAAGCAGGAGAGAAACCCAGCTCCACATATCAGTGGAGCAGGGCCCCCGGCTCTGTAACTTGCCGGCACTTATGTGTTCAGGGGCGCGGGGCCCGAATCGGCCTAAGGCTGGCCCTGCCGGCAGCCACCAGGTACGCTGAGGTCCGGTATTTATTTCCCGCGGCCCGGTACCAGGCCGTGGCCTATAGTTTGGGAAACGCTGCTGTATAGGACCCAGAGGGAGCAGACCTTAGCTGCTCACCACAAGGTCGTTGGACTAGTAGACCTGGGAAGAAGGAAGGCCTGGTTTCCCTCATGGGCTACTGGGAATGTTGATGTGAAAACACTTTTGCACAAAGAAAAGAAGGATTAAATGACTGTGGAACTGTCTCCTGTGACTAAAGCTCTAGGACATATTGCTCTGCCCAACAGAGGAAATCAGCCCCGCAGAAAGAGATGAAGAATCTCCAGAGAAGTGAGCTTTAAGGTTAAGAATTATAGAATCACAGAAGATTAGAGTTGGATGACATCTCAGGAGGTCATCTAGTCCAATCCCCTGCTAAAAGCAGGACCAATCCAAACTAATCATTCCACCCAGGGTTTTGACAAGCCTTTCCTTAAAGACCTCTATGGATGGAGATTCCATCACCTCTCTAAGAGCTCATCTAGACTACGCTCAGGTGTTGAAAGAGAATATGCAAATTCCGCAAGAAAAATGAGGTCTATGCAGCTTTTCAAAAAGGGGGGGGTTGCTGAAAAAAAAATGCATCTTGACTACTTTCACTTTCGAAAGCTCTGCTTTTGAAAGTGAGATCAGAAGAAGATATTCCCGCGGAATTTGCATATCCTCTTTCAACTCTTTAGCATAGTCTAGATGAGCACTAACTACCAACCTATTCCAGTGTTTCACCACATCCTAGTGAAACAGTTTTTCCTAATATACAACCTAAACCTCCTCCTTGCAACTTGAGACCATTGTTCCTTGTTCTGACATCTGCCACAAATGAGAACAGCTTTGCTCCATCCTCTTTGGAACCCCTCTCAGGTAGTTAAAAGCTGATATCAAATCCCCCCTTATGGTTCTCTTCTGCAGACTAAATATTCAGTTTTCTCAGACTCACATTAAATCATGTGCTCTAACCCTCTAATCGTTTTTGTTGCTCTTTGCTGAACTATCTCCTATTTGTTTGCATCCTTTCTGCAATGGGGTGGAGGGAGAACTCAAACTGAATGCAGTACTCTGGGGCTATGTCTACACTCGCGGCTTCTTGCACCAGAAATATGCAAATGAGGCTAAGCGTGGAATATAGCTGAGCCTCATTTGCATACCTAATGAGCCACCATTTTGCAGAAGAGGCTCTTGTGCCAGAAAGAGCTGTCTACACTGCCCCTTTGTGCGCAACAAATGCCCTCTTGCGCAATGCTGTTCTTCCTGAAAAGTAATCGGTATAACAGCATTGCGCAAGAGGGTTTTTGTTGCTCAAGAAGGGGAAATGTTGACAGCTCCTTCTGGCACAAGATCCTGTTCTGTTTAGGTGTGCAAATGAGGCTCAGCAATATTCCACGCTTAGCCTCATTTGCATATTTCTGGAGCAAGAAGCCGTGAGTGTAGACATACCTAGATGTGGCTCACTTCCCTCGATCTGCTGACAGTGCTCCATATAATACAGCCCAATGTGCTTTAGCCTTGTTGGCAACAAGGGCACACTATTGACTCATAGCCAGTTTCTTGTCTACTCTAATTCCCAGGTCTTTTTCTGCAGAACTGCTTATCCTGTTTGTTTAATTTTAGTTTATTGGACTCCTTGTTCACCTTGGAAGTGGAGAGACTTTAGAATGACCTGTCTGCAACATGAGAGACCTCTGCAGCATCAGAGCAGCTGTCAGTGGGAAATGATATATAAGGAAACAGCTGATATGTATCCTATGCCCAGCCACCAGAGGTGCACTAATGGTGAGTCAACTTTTCTACCATACCTAAGCTACAAAAGACAGGAAACTCCTCTTTTAGACCTCATGAGGTGCATGGGACATGACACAACAGTCATGCTAGCCAAATAGTTCACAATGTAGGAGTTCCTTTTCCTTTTTACAGAAATCCAAAAGAGTGCCATCAAAACACTATATGAAAAAAATAACATTGTTGCACCTCAAAGCTCAGAATAAGTCCCAAGCAAAGGTTATGCCTTGCCTTCTTCACCTTTGCATGTTTAGCATACAATTATTTCTATAGCCTAAGCTATCTGTGTGTAAAATACCTTGATATTTTTCTAATTGGACTATATTTATACTAATTTCATTGATCAGACTTAAATGAGTCTCCCTGCTGTAATACATACTGCAGAACAGACTTCAGGATTAGTGCTTAAATCAGGAACCATATTCATAGGTTCTTTTCAACTAACAGCACTGGTGCAATTGAAGGTCTGAAGTGTTTAACTACAAAGCTAAAGACACAAAGTTTGGTTCATACATGACAGCCAATTATCACTATGATCTATTTTGTTTTTAAACATGCAGTAGGAGTATCTTGTATAACTATGATTTACTATGTACTAGCCATATGAATTACTTTGGCGCAAGATGACTGATCTTGAATATGTAGTGGGAACAGAATCACTGAATCTAAAAGTGCCATTTTTATGTAAGGTAGGCACTTTTCTGACAATGGTCATACTTTCAATAATAGCATAGAGCCTGGGTGAGTGAGCAATGTCTGAAGCCAATTTCCTCTTTAGTCATTTCCCCTGTTTGGTATGTAGGACACAAAGCTTTGTTACAGATTATTGGTCTCTGGCAACAGAGTGAGAAAATAAGGTGACTGCACTGAGACAAAGCCTGGCAATTTATAGCTGAATGTGATGTGCTCAAATGAAATTGCTGCCTGATATCTGGACTAATATGAATGGTCACAATATTTACAAAGAAAACAGAAAACTTGAAAATCTGAGAATTTCCTATTTTGAGCACTTTTGGAAGAGAGGAGGAGGAGAAATGAAAAGAGGTGACTTTGAGGGGTTTTTCCTCAAAAATAAGTTTATATTTTAAAGGAGTATTAGCATACGTGTACTCAAAATTGATACCAGGGAATATATAACTAATTTTTTTTTTTAGAATTTTCAAAATCCATACAGAATGGTCCAACCTGTGGCCCCGGTCTTGCAGATGAATCTGTGCAGGCAGACCCTTGTCTGTGTAGATCCACATTGATTCCTGTAATATAAGAACTAGGGGTCACCATATTAAATTAATAGGTAGCAGGTTTACAACAAACAAAAGGACGTTTTTCTTCATGCAGCACACAATCAACCTGTGGAACTCCTTGCCACAGGATGTTGTGAAGACTAGGACTTTAACAGGGTTCAACAAGGCTAGTTAAATTCATTGAAGTTAGGTCCATCAAAGGCTATTAGCCAGGATGGGTAGGAATACTGTCTTTAGCCTCTGTTTTTCTGGAAAAGGATGACAGAAGAGGGATCAAGTGATAATTACCTGTTGTATTCACTCCCTCTGGGGCATCTGGCATTGGCCACTGTCTGAAGACATGATACTGGGCTGGATGGATCTTTGGTCTGATCCAGTACAACCATTCTCATTTTCTTAAGATTTTTATTAGAATGATATGTGGACACACATGTCTGATGGCCACAATCCAATTGTAGATTTCAGGTTCTAAAAGCTCAGTTAGCTTTCTTCCCTACATGGGAGCTGGGGAGGAACAAGAAGAAGCTTTAGTTTTGGGATTTAAACTTAATTGCATCCTGAGTATGTACATGTGCTGTGAGCTGTCACAGAACTGGTTTTCAGCTTGTCAGATGGAGCATGTTTGGCTTGCTTCAAATCTCGCTCAGGTCAAAGGTATTCATTTTACAATCTTAAATGGACTTTGGATGAGGCTTATAAACAGTCCATTTCTTTGTCTTTTTAAAAACTCAACCTTCTAGAAAAGGGAAACTGCCAAGATTTTATTAAAATATTTACAAAACTAAAAACTACTTTAATTCCCAGGTCAAAAACTGTGTTTTATGTTGAGTAGTCTTTAAACCTTCTGTCTGTGAAATTTATGCCACCATCCCATTGATCATTAATGCATAATATGAATCACAGCCAAATTATTGCATTATATATTAAGACTGTAGATGAAATCCTGGTTCCATTGAAGTCAATTGCAAAACTCCCATTGATTTCACAAGAGACAGAGTTTTCCCTTTCACATCTTTCCTCAATCTATCAGTCTGTTGAAGCAGCTTCTGCAAGCTATAAGCACCTTCTCCTAAAATGGAGACTAGCATGTCAATATAGGAGTGTGTTCATTGCCCACACCCTTGCTCTTTCCAGGCTACTGCAAGTGTGCTGCCATGGAGGGAGTTGTCACAGAGCAGTGCTTAATGCCTTGCAGGTGCATGTGAATCCTGTTATAGGGGCCTCTCCTTGCACAATAGAAGAGAACCTATCAGGGCTGAATGTTAGGCATAGCTGAACTCATAGCAAAACCTCATGGCTACGTCTACACTGGCAGCTTCTTGCGCAAGAACTGTTTTGCAGAAACAAAAAGTCTTCCACAAGAGCACGTCTGCACTGGCATGTGCTTTTGCACAAGAGATGTGCTTTTGCACAAGAGATGTGCTTTTGCGCAAGAGACTCCATGGCAGTATGGTTGCTCTGTTGCGCAAGAAAGCTCTGATGGCCATTTTAACCATAGGGGTCTCTTGCGCAAGGAATTCATGTTGTCTGTCTATACTGCCCTCTTGTGGAAGAGCTCTTGCACAAGAGGGCTTATTCCTCGTGGGGTAAGAAATAACTCTTCCGGAAGAAGCCCTGTTTTACAACACTATACTGTAAATTTACTTGCGCAAGAACGCGTGTGCAGTGTAGACAGCAGGCAAGTTTTTGCGCAGGAATGGCTGTTCTTGCACAAGAAGCTGCCAGTGTAGACATAGCCCATGTGAACAGTATCACCACACTATCCATATGCAGCTAAGCAAGTTATATTTTCTCTGACTGCGACCTTTCAGAGGATTTTCTGCAAATCATCAATTTAATGTACTATAAGGCATTTCAGGCAATGGAGGTAAAAAAAGTCATTTACTACACTACTTATTTCAACTGCTCTACTCATGTGACAAGGTGTTATTCAGTGTAAAAGTGGCAGAACTGGGATCCCGATATTTTCTTCACATGGGACAAGTGTATCCATTCCTGATTGGAGTTAAAGGAACTACTCCTGTTATTGATCACTAATGTCACAAAGGGGTAAACAATCTGCCCATGATATTTTGTATGGCTTTAAGAAACATTGTCATGGGCACACTCATGCACATCCTCTGTTTTTCTGTCCCTTCCTTTCCAAGAGTTTTGCTTTTCGTTTGGGTTGATGTCTCTAACTTGTGGCCTGACGTTGTGTCAAGTAACTGCCTCTTCTGTGCAGACTGATGTTAATAGAGTGACTCATAGACTCATAGACTTTAAGGTCAAAAGGGACCATTATGATCACCTAGTCTGACCCCCTGCACAGTGCAGGCCACAAAATCTCACCCACCCCTCCTAGAATAATCCTCTCACCTATATCTCAGATAGTGGAGCCTTCAAATACTTTGAAGACCCCAAGATGCAGAGAATCCTCTAGCTGTGATCTGTACCCCATGCCACAGAGGAAGGCGAAAAACCTCCAGGGCCTCTGCCAATCTACCCTGGAGGAAAATTCCTTCCCGACCCCAAATATGGTGATCACCTAAACCCTGAGCATGTGGGCAAGACTCACCAGCCAGACACTCAGAAAGTTCTCTATAGTAACTCCTATCATCCCTCCATTGACCTATTTCCCACTGATAATGAATGGTCAATTAGTTACCAAAGATCATGTTATCTCATCAAACCATCCCCTTCATAAACCCATCTAGTTTAATCTTGAAACCAGATAGATCTTTTGCCCCCACTATTTCCCTTGGAAGGCCGTTCCAGAACTTCACTCCTCTAATGGTTAGAAACCTTCGTCTAATCTCAAGTCTAAACTTCCTACTAGCCAGCTTATATCCATTTGTTCTTGTGTCCACATTGGTATTAAACTTAAATAATTCCTCTCCCTCCCTGGTATTTATCCCTCTACTATATTTAAAAAGTGCAATCATGTCCCCCCTCAGCCTTCTTTTGGTTAAAGTAAACAAGCCACGCTCCTTGAGTCTCCTTTCATAAGACAGGTTTTCCATTCCTCGGATCATCCTAATGGCCCTTCTTTGTACCTGTTCCAGTTTGAATTCATCCTTCTTAAACATGGGAGACCAGAACTGAACACAGTATTCCAAATGGGGTCTCACCAATGCCTTGTATAATGGCACTAATACCTCCTTATCCCTACTGGAAATACCTGGCCTAATACATCCCAAGATCGTATTAGCCTTTTTCACGGCCATGTCACAATGGCAGCTCATAGTCATTCTATAATCAACCAGGACTCCAAGGTCCTTCTCCTCCTCCGTTACTTCCAACTGATGTGTCCCCAGCTTATAACTAAAATTCTTGTTATTAATCCCTAAATGCATAACCTTACACTTCTCACTATTAAATTTCATCCTATTGCTATCACTCCAATTTACAAAATCATCCAGATCTTCCAGTATGATATCCCGATCCTTTTCTGAATTGGCAATAGCTCCCAACTTTGTGTCATCAGCAAATTTTATTAGAACACTTCCACTTTTGGTGCCAAGATCAGCAATAAAAAGATTAAATAAAATTGGCCCCAAAACTGATCCCTGAGGAACTCTGCTAGTAACCTTCCTCCAACCTGACAGTTCACCTTTCAATATAACCCACTGTAGTCTCCCCTTTAACCAGTTGCTTATCCACCTCTCAACTTTCATTTTAATCCCTATTTTTTCCAATTTAACCAATAATTCCCCATATGGTACTGTATCAAATGCTTTACTAAAGTCAAGATAGATTAGATCCACTGCATTTCTTTTATCTAAAAAATCTGTTACTTTCTCAAAAAAGGAGATCAGGTTGGTTTGGCACGATCTACCTCTTGTAAAACCATGTTGTAATTTGTCCCAATTGCCATTAGCCTCCATTTAACTGATTCTTGTTATCAGAATCATATAAAATAAAAATACATGTTGAGGTGCTTTCACATGTCTAGGACTCATTTTGTTTATGAAATACCCTTACTTGCAGAAAATGAGCCTTCAATTTTTTTTCAGAAAAAATAAATGTTGAAGTAGAAAAAAAAAAGGAAATAAAGGAACTAGAAAGCTGTGGGGCCACCCAATGCTCAACTGTATAACATCCAATCACTTATAGCCTCTGAGGGTCTGCAGCATTATTGAATTCCACTAGGAATTTTACAGCCCTTCAGAAAAGTGGGTATTATCTCACTGTGCAGGTGGGAGACGGAGGCAAAGAGAATGGTTGATTGACTTGCCTGAGGCCATGCAGGAAGTGACTGACAGAACTGGAAATATATTATTAGAATTTTTAAAACCAGAAGAGCCTATTTGTCATCTATAATCTGACCTCCTGCATGAAACAAGCCATAGAATATCATCTTCTGGATTAAGACTGTAACTTCTGTTTGTGCTGTAGCACATCTGCAGCCTTGATTTAGACTTCTTCAAGAGATGGTGAATCCATCATATTTATAGGCATATTGTTCCAGTAGTTGATTAATTCAATTAAATATGTGTGCCTTATTTCTAGTCTGAAATTGGTCTAGGTTCCAGCTTGTAAATATTTGTGATCTTGTTATAGCTTTCCTCTCCCCTTCTCTGACACTAAGCTAGGGGGAGAGGTAGATGCACTCGAGGGCAAAGGTAGGGTCCAGAGTGACTTAGACAAATTGGAGGATTAGGCCACAAGAAAAATCTGATGAGGTTCAACAGGGACAAGTGCAGAGTCCTGCACTTGGGATGGAAGAATCCCAAGCATTGTTACAGACTGGGCACCAACCAGCTAAGTAGTAGTTCTTCAGAAAACAACCTGGGGATTACAGAGAATGAGAAGCTGGACATGAGTCAACAGTGTTCCCTTGTAGCCAAGAAGGCTAATGGCATATTAGGTTGTATTAGGAGGAGCATTGCCAGCAGATCCAGAGATGTGATTATTCCCCTTTATTTGGCTCTGGTGAGGCCACATCTGGAGTACTGAGTCCAGTTCTGGGCCGCCCACTACAAAAATAATGTGAACGAATTAGAGAGGGTCCAGAGGAGGGCAACCAAAATTATTAGTATAAGAGGGGTAGCCATGTTAGTCTGAATCTGCCCAAGACAAGCCCAAGAAAGAAACCAACAGAACACCCCTGGCCATCACCTACAGTACTCAGCTAAAACCTCTCCAACGCATCATTAGTGATCTACAACCCATCCTGGACAATGATCCCTCTCTTTCACAGGCCTTGGGAGGTAGGCCAGTCCTTGCCCACAGACAGCCCACCAACCTGAAGCATATTCTCACCAGCAACTGCACACCACACCATAATAACTCTAACTCAGGAACCAATCAATGCAACAAACCTCAGTGCCAACTCTGCTCACATATATACACCAGCATCACCATCACAGGACCTAACCAGATCAGCCATACTTTCACTGGTTCATTCTCCTGCACATCTACTAACGTAATATATGCCATCATGTGCCAACCATGCCCCACTGCTATATACATCGGCGAAACTGGACAGTCCCTACATAAAAGAATCAATGGACACAAATCAGATATTAGGAATGGCAACATACAAAAACCTGTAGGAGAACACTTCAATCTTCCTGGACACACAATTGCAGATCTAAAGGTAGCCATCCTGCAGCAAAAAAACTTCAGGACCAGACTCAAAGAGTCAGTTCATCTTCAAGTTTGACACAATCAACTCTGGATTAAACAAAGACTGTGAATGGCTCACTAACTACAAAAGCAGCTTCTCCTCTCTTGGAATTCACACCTCCAGATCAGCTACTAGAAGTGGGCCTCATCCTCCCTGATTGGATCCAACTCGTCATCTCCAGCCTGATTCTGGCCTGCATATTTATACCTGCCTCTGGAAATTTCCACTACATGCATCTGACGAAGTGGGTCTTTGCCCACGAAAGCTTATGCTCGTACACTTCAGTTAGTCTATAAGGTGCCACAGGACTCCTCGCCAAAATTATTAGGGGGCTGGAGCATATGACCTATGAGGAGAGGCTGAGGGAGTTGGGTCTGCTTAGTCTGCAGAAGCGATTAGTGAGGGGGGATTTGATAGCAGCCTTCAACTTCCTGAAGGGAGGTTCCAAAGAGGCTGGAGAAAGGCTGTTCTCAGTAGTGATGGGATGGCAGAGCAAGGAACAATGGTCTCAAGTAGTGGTGGGAGAGGTCCAGGTTGGATATTAGGAAAAACTATTTCACTAGGAGGGTGGTGAAGCACTGGAATGGGTTACCTAGGGAAGTAGTGGAGTCTCCATCCCTAGAGGTGTTTAAGTCTCGGCTTGACAAAGCCCTGGCCGGATTGATTTAGTTGGGATTGGTCCTGACTAGGGCAGGGGGTTGGACTTGATGACCTTCTGAGGTCTCTTCCATCTCTATGGTTCTATGATTCTTCCTCTTATTGCTAGTTGTAGATTGTTTTCAAGTCACCAATTCAGGATAGGGTCCCAGGCATTTTCTCTAACTAGCAGATAATGTTTTCTGCCTGAGCAGAAGTTCTAAGAATCTAATTTTTTTTTACCCTTTATTACTCCTACCTGTTTGTTTTTCCCCACATTATCCCTTTTATTATCAAGGAGATTGATCCCATTATTATGATGTTTTTGTAATTGCTCTTAATAAAAATAGAAACAATAAGCACTTGATAAATTGTTAATGTTTTAGCAGTATATTAGTCTACCTTCCTCTTTCAATAAACCATAAAACAAAGCCCGTTAGTTACTACTCAGATGTTAGAACTTGGTCAGCTTCAAATGCAATGCCATTCTATAGATGGTCCTGCCGGAACTTCATTACTCAGGCTTGAGGGCTATTGATTCTATGGAATGATTTCCTTTCTCTTAACTGGTTTCTACTGGCAGATATAGACCTGGAATATCTGGATACAGCGATTCATTTCCAAATGCCTTTGAAGCCAGAGTAGATGCACCATAGCAGGGAGATCAGCTAGCATAAAAAATTCTAACTAACATAGCAATCTTTTATTTGCATGAGATATCTTAGATCTACATGATTATGTGGCCAGTGTGTACATTCCAGTGAGTGTAGCAATGAGTGTTTCAGGCCAGGGGGTCTTGTTTTCTTTTTTGTTTGTTTTTTGTTTGTTTTTGTTTTCTACTTTTACTACAGTAAATCACTATACATCTGTGGTGCAGTATAAATAGTAAAACAATCATCGTATTGCTTTTATTCTTATGCCTGTTTGTTCACAGTAATTTGCATTCATCTGTTCCATTGAGAATGTGTGTAAGAGAACACAAACAAGAAAACTCTATCAATGGAAGGGCTGTGCCATTTTTATTTGTATGCAAAACATTATGGAAAATCCATTTAAGTATTTATATTTTCCACAAGTAAAACTATTGTATACTTCCTCTGCTCTTCAAAATAGAAAATGACAAAGAGTAGACATGGTCTAAATAAAAACCAAGTGTCTGAGGGTTTTTGGTTTGTTTGGTTTGTTTTATTTAGATATTTGTCCACTGAGATCAAGCTTGCAAATTTAAAATATTGTAAACCACAAAAATTATCTGGTTGATTCTTAATAGAGGATAATAATTATGGGCCAGATCCTCAGCTGCTGCACATTAGCTTCGCTTATACCAATGAATCTACATCAGTCTCCAGCAACTGAAGATCTTGCCTTCTACACTAATGTCAGAATAGAAATATAAATTCAATTCCTTTCCTAAAATACTTCTCTTAAGAGAAAGATATGCTCTTGTACTCCTTTGGTAGGAATGTTTTGTAGAGAATTTCCCCCTTCTTCCTAAAAGCCAGTGACATTTTTTGCTAATGCTACCAGTCTCAGTATGTGTGTGTGTGTGTGTATATATATATATATATATATATATATATATATATATATATATATATATATATATATAGTTACATATGGTAGCTTGTTCGTCCTGTCCAATGTAGTATATTTGCATTTGAATTCAAAAAGTAAAACAGCCAAAGAATTTGCTTTCCAAAGAAACTGATTGGAACACTCTTTCCCACTGATCTGACAGTCCAAAGATATGGCAGTTGTTTCATTTCCTAGTAAATTTTAAAACTATTAAATTGATTCATATTATTCTTTTTCTTAAATCCACCATCCCTTAACAGTCATTATTTCGAATTAACTTTAATAGCTTCTATACATGCAAACCGCTATTTCGAAATTAATTCAAAATAGCGGAGCGCTTAATTTGAATTTAGTAAACCTCATTCTATGAGGAGTAATGCCAAATTTGAAATAGCTATTTCAAAATAAGTGCTGTGTAGACACTTAATTCGAAATAGGGGGCCTCCAGCCTTCCCAGGGTGCCTTGGTGGCTCCCTGGGTAGAACCAGGAAAACTTCCTGATTTTAAGAGGAATAAGGGATCTTCTGGAAAGCGGCAGCCATGTTCATGCAAATGCCGCAAGGGATATTTAAATCCCCCACGGCATTTGCAATTCTGAAGTGTCTCATTAGCATCCCTTTTCCAGAAAAGGGTGCCAGTGTAGACACAGCCGTATAGTATTGTTTTATCCTCAGGATACTTCTAGGTGCCAGCAACTTTCTGAAATGGAAATAGTACACCATGAGTTATACTTTAATCAATGAGCAGTACAAATACATTCAATGAAATTTCTTGAACTCAATGTACTACCCAACATAAGTAAGATGGTAGAATGTGCCCCTTTGTTTTGTTGTTGTTGCGGGTTTTTTGCTTTTCATTTTCTGTAAAAACACTGGTAAATGACATTAATGTGATGGAGGTGTGAAACTTCTGAATCCTTGTTCCGTATATTTGATTCTTGTAAGTGATATTTACTGCATGAATATGTTGAGTTAGTTTGATGCCTGGAAAACCATTACTGAGGAAACAAATAGGAAGGCAACACAGGAGCCAGAGATAAAACATCTTGCAACAGACACCCAAGGGCAAGGAGCTTGTTGCAAAACACTTGAAAAACAACAGGGAGATCTGTAGCTTTGATGTTCTAGTTGGGGACCAAACTCATTTTGGACAGCAGATACAAACAGATGATCTGAGAGAGGTTTGGGTGGATTCAAATGGAGTCTTAAAGGTAGGAAGTGAGGGGTGATAATTAAGGGGAAGAGACTGAGACCAAGCCACCAGAGACAGGTCTCTAGGTAAGATATGCATGTAGACCTCTGATTGGTTTTTAAAAATCTTTTGCTCTTTCATAAAAATTAAACAGTTTTTAGTTTTAAGAAGTGTGTTTTGGTCACTGTAATTCGCTGGCCACAAGCTTCCAAAGGGAAGAACTGCAGTTCTCAAACCCTGTTAGACCAGCTAGGCAAACATGGTTGATCCACAAGATACTGAACTCCTAGACCAAATCTAAGAATGAGAGAATCATGGTATTCCTCTTTAAGGAAAGCAAAGGCATAAGGTCTGAAATCTGGGGCTGGGAAGCAATGTTCCCTGTAAGCTAAGCAGTTGGATAACCACCCAGGGGAGATTCAAATGCCACCTAGCTGATTAAGTAGAGTGCCCACAGTGGGTAGCATGAGTTTCTATTGGTGATGCACATCCACATATGCCTCAGAGTTCATAACAAACTTTATTTCATGCATGAGTAGAAAATACTAGAGAGAACACTGGTGGGAACAGTAACAAGAGAAGAGGTCAGAGATGCACGTAGTCCTCTAAACATAACAATGGATTTCAGAGTTGCCATGTTCACTCCTGGCTTTTTCACCATTCATAAATGGGCAGAGCAAGATAAATTTAGCAACAATGTATTCTTGAAGCCCAAGAAAACAATTGGAGGGAAAACTATATATTTGGCTAACAGTGATAGCAGACTAGAGCTGAACCAGATAGCCCCATTAGTTGACAAAAAGCATAAGTTTCACCTTTCTCTAGAAGACAACACTGCTGCAATTGCTACAGGTTAAATGATTTTATATCTAGTACAAGGTAAGTTCCACTTTTGTCCATTTCATGTTTATATTGTACCTTACCCCAATCTGTTTTAGTATAGGTATGGAGAGCACTTAAAATTTATTAATCTGTATCTTTAATGGTTAGAAATAATTTGCAGTGATGTAGTTCAATATTACAACTTTCAAACTACAAAAGCTAACTTTTTTTTAAAGTCACCACATAGTAGAAAATTGTATGAAAGGTTCCATCTCATTCCTTAGAGAAACGCTTGTATTCCTCTGGCACTTCTTGGAATGTTATAGTTGAGTGAGAATGTTGCACATATGAAAATAGCCAACATTAGAAAAGGAAAGTTCAGCTTTCTCTTGGCTTTTATCATTTTAATATGTCCTCTGCTGAAGGACTTCATGCTGCCTAGCAAGGACAATGAACATAATGACCTAATAATAACTTTTTCATCCTTTATTTAGCCTCTACATATAAAAAATATACATATTAAATGACTTTGTTAGAAAAGGCTGAGCTGTTTAATGGTGAGGCTAAATAAGACCCAATTTGAGCATAAAAGATCCATCCCCATGACAGGGCATTAGATGCTAAATCCATGCACAGACATACAGAATTAAGAGTTGTTTTGCTGACTCATTCTGGCAATTACACCAGAACAGTTCTTTGACCATTACCCAAAAATATAAAAGCTTGAAATACTCCTTTCTAATACAGACCACCAAAAGAAAGCCAAAGGCAGATAGAAGCTATATGTATTTGAAACATTTGTTTTTATCATTTTAAACGGTCGGCTGGGTGCTCACAGCTTGTGGATGGGTATTTTCTTTTATTTTCAATTTAGTCTAAATTTAAATTAACCCCACCCAAAGGGGAAAATTAGGACAATGTTTTGTCTGGCTAACCTTTGATAAAAGTAGATTGGGATTACAGGTACTTAAATCACCTTGCTAAAGGTTAATGAACAGGAATTTTGAACCTAAGAACATAAAGTAATTTCTCATTTAGTTTCTCTATTTAAGAGGTTGATACTCCTCTAAACTACCTCTTTTCCCCCCTTTTCTTCAGCCACCTACCTCATTTTACTTTTAAAAGTGAAATAGTGGTAGTATCAGCGCTCTTCCTTTTCTTTTGCATTGATGATGGGAACATTTTAGATAATTAGGTACATGTAAAGCTAGAGCATGTATTGGAAACAATAAGCCCAGTTCAGCTTTTTATTTGCACTTGTGATGGGGAAACCGTTCCCCGTACTCGCAGCTGCGGTCCAGTGGAGGCGCGTGGAGGGGGAACTGCCGGGCACCCCGGGGAAGCCGGCTGCGCGTTAGCCGGGGCCCTCAGCGCATGTGCACCCGAGCGCCCCGGGGAAGCCAAGGACGGGCGACTAGCAGAGCACAGAGCCGTGGGTGTGTTTAGGTGTCTAATATCCAAAGTCCAGAGATCTTTCAGGATATGGACATAAGGCGATAACCTGTCTGCAAAGAGCTCAAACAAGATAAAGTGTGCATGCCTAGTATATTGAATGGTATAGCTCATATTTTAAAAAAATTCTATTATGGCACCAGCTAAGTCAAATGTTGTTGATATTCTAAATTGTGCTTTATCTGTGTCAGAACAAGTTAACAATCAGTGCACCTGCCTTAAGGGTTCTGCTTTGCTGTCTGTGGAACCCTATTGCCTCTGAGAAGGCTAGAAGGGGTGATGAAATTTCTAATCACATATCATCTTTATGATGCTTCTCTATTATATATATTTGGTAGAGAGCCTTTGCGATGTAAGAACCAGCCATACTTCATACAGTTCTATGAGGAGAGAGGTCACATTTTTCTAATAATGCGTAGTATTGAATCTAGGTTTCTGGGGGGTTTTTTTGGTTTTGTTAGCAACAACAACAATTTCTGGTTCTGTTTTAAAATGCCAGTCCTACACTACAGCATTAAGCCAGCAAGTCATGGGATTTCTATGATAAATCTCATTAATAAGCCCCTTCCAGAATTGCCTAATTACTGGATACAAGCACCATATATTAACAATTGTTTTCACAAACACCATTCAAAGAAATCCTAGCAAGCTCAATGGTTCTCAGAGATGCTATTTTATTAAAATTCTGGTGTGAAGAGGAGGGGGAGATGCACCTTTTTAACACTTCAGTTTGACAAATGCACAAATGAAGTCACGACAAAAGGAAAAGCTGAAATGCAGTGCATCTGCATCTACTAACACTTGAACTGCTTCAGACACGACAGTATACTATTGCTGTTTCAACTAACTGGATTAACCAAGGCATGACCGAAATAACTCTTCTGGGGGCCTGGGGCTAGTAGATTTTGTGGGGGCCCCAGGCACTGGAATGGGGACAAAAACAAGCAGTTCAGTGTGTGGGAGGGGGGCTTCTGGGGAGCAGATTGAGTGTGGGGCATGGGGTCAGGATGGGAAGTAGGATGCAGAAAGGGGCTGGGGTGCAGGGGCTGGGAGTGATGGAGGGTGCAAGAGTAGGTAAGGGTTGGAGGGTTCAGGATCTGGGAGGAAGGGAGAATGCAGGAGAAGGGCACAGGATTGAGGCCCTTATCTAGTGCAGTTCCTATTGGGCGGGTGGGGGGGAAGAGAAGCTGATTCCTAGCAAATGGGAGAGTCAAGGGAAAAGCCTGCAGGTGAGTGCAGGGACAGAGCTTCCCTGCCCTCACAGTGATGGCTCCAGCCCATGGAGTGAAAGGGAACAGCAGGGCACAGAGCCACCTCCCCTCATCCCTACCCAGTAGAACCAGTCCACAATGCAGCATGCAGGGGCTTTAGTGGCTGTATCCCAAACCCACTTTAGCCTGGGGCCCTGGGTTGCATTCACTAAAGCCCTTCTTAATCCAGCCCTAACTGAGGAAAAATAACTGATAATATATATATGGAGCTACAATAAGGAAACAAATCACAGGAGGTAGGTAATATATGCAAGCAGGCTCAGCTGTAGAACAGACTTCCTAGGGAAGCATGTAAGGAGGCACTTTCCACCTACATGGAGACAGGAGAGTCATGAGAGAGCAGTGCAGAGACTTCACGAAGCTCAGTTCCTTCATCAATATGAGCAGTTCATCACCAAAATGGTTGAGAAGTAACAGCTCCCCCTACTCTGAGACCACAGGGTATTCTGGGAAAACCAGTTTTTCCCAAAACAAGATATTGTAAGGCCAGGTCTACACTAAAGGTTGAATCAAGATACATAACACCATCTAAGTTAATTATGTAGAAGAACTCGATGTACCTTGTTTCAAGTTTCCCCGCTGTTCCTGTTGGCTTCCCTTACTCCTTGTAGGAGCAGAAGTACCAGCTGCCAATGGAGGTGTCCTCTGAGTCTGATTTAGCAAGTCTTATCTAGACGCACTAAATCGAACTCTGGAAGATCAATCATGGCAGCATCGATCTTCTGTTTAATGAAAACATGGACTAAGCCTTCTCTTACCAAATAGCAGCTTCCTCAAACTTTCAGACATAGATTATGCCCCCCAGAGAGCAGCTTTCCCTTCCATTAGCCATCTACCGATCCCTGTCAGACTTTGCTCTCTATCTGCATCCCAGGAGGTAGGCCATCTCCTTCTGAACTGAGGAAGTGGTTGCTCCAAGCCTCCAAAGGTTAGGACCTAATCTTTTGCTTTTTTTGTTTGTTTGTTTCCTCTTTTTTTTACAACAGTGAGGGCTCATCTACACTGGCCCCTTTTCCGGAAGGGGCATGTAAATTTCATGAGTCGTAGTAGGGAAATGCGCGGGGGATTTAAATATCCCCCGCGGCATTTAAATAAAAATGTCCGCCGCTTTTTTCCGGCTTTTAAAAAAGCCGGAAAAAAGCGGCGGACATTTTTATTTAAATGCCGCGGGGGATATTTAAATCCCCCGCGCATTTCCCTACTACGACTCATGAAATTTACATGCCCCTTCCGGAAAAGGGGCCAGTGTAGACGTAGCCTGAAAGTATAAATATGAGAAGAATAACAATGCTTTGCACATTCCAAGCATGCTGAGAGCATTAACCAAGTCATATTCCCACCATCACTGTGTGGTAGAGTGGTGACGTTACTGTTATTTTACAGATGACTTAGAAACAATGAGGTTAAGGCATTCATTTTCAAAAGTGCCTGTGAGTCTTCAATGACTCAGTTTTTGGGTGCCCAGGTTGAGCTTGCTTCCCTCCCTCCTCCTCTCACCCCCATCTTTTAAAAGCGCTGATCCCTTTTTGGCATTGGCTGGAGTTGTGGCTTCCCAATATCTCCGTAAGTCAGGCTCTAAGTGATTCAAATTCTGAATCTGAAACACCGGAAATTAGTGGACACTTGATAATTTAGACCTCAGTGATTTGACATGTGGTAAGGTTTTGAACAAAAGTGTGGTTTAGAATTCAGAAATGCCAGATTTTCACTCCCTTGATCTTATCTGGAGACCACACAGCCATGCTCTGTTGTGTGTTTTTGTGAAACATTTTTTTTTTTTGGATGAGTGGAAGGATAGGTAGATATGACATAATGTATGCCTCAGTGTATAAATAGATAGCTGAGGTGGAGAGCATAATAGTAATTCTTCCTCTGCTGTTGCAAGGTAACAAAATGATCCTGCTGGCCTTCAGTGATTTGTGATATTCACTGCATTTCAATTGCCCCGTAATACACATTTCCTACTACACAGCTCCACGCATACATGGAAAGGTGTTTATCAGATGTGCCCTGATTAGCCCTGAGATAACTTCAGAGCGCAGTTGGCTAGATGAATGGTCGATATTAGAACATCACTGCAATATGTAGTAGCTTTTCAGCTGTGTAGTGGGAAGGGGGATAACATATTTAATTCCCATGCACCATGCTTTGTGTTCACTCCTATGAAGTAACTTCAGCACTTAAACATTTCAAAATATGGAAATGGCAGCAACACCACTTCAGTCTTGCATAGTGCGACAGCTGTTGGAAACTGGGAAAGGAAGTGCTATTTCAGTTTAAACAGAGGTAGAGGGACACATCCTCTTCCCCACCCTGATTGCTTTGTGCCCCCTCTGGTGGTAGAAAGATGCCACAAAGCCAGTTTTGTGGGACCTCTGGTGGTAGTATCCCCTGGTGGTGTACAGATGCTATAACAGGTAGCTTAGAAAAGGGACAGAGGAGTGGTCTGTGTCCTCCACATTCCCATTCTAATTCTGTCAGGAGTCAAGGGTTGTTAACATCTCCGATAAATTAGGGCAGCAATGAGGTTCCTCTAATTTATAATGGGGGATGGCCCCGTGATGAGCCAGTCCCAGGATTAAGGAAGCATGTTCTCAGCTGAACTCAGGATCTGGGCCAAAATACATACAGTCAATTAATGCCCTATTAATGGTTTAAAATGTGGTATTTGTAAGTGTGTTGAGAGAGAAGGATACAGTACTTTTTAAATTAGTTACCAAGTGCTGAATTTTATAGGCCAGATTGTTGCTTGAGTGGATTCTTCTACCTCTTGTAAATTCATATTATGAACTGATATTTCTGCAATAGTCTAAAATACCTTTAAGATTTTTATAAACTTAAATGGTAAAGGAACAAGATCTCCTTTGCATACAGAAATGCAGCACAAATGAAATGTGAAATCTACCCTCAAACATAGATTTGAGTTTTCACATGGTGTTAATAAACAACAATTTTGCTGAGTTACACCAACTGAGAATCTGAACCTATATTTTAAGGAAGATTTTTATATTTAATTACTGCTTCATTTCTGTATACAGAGACCATCTTGTTCCTTTAAGGATTTGTATATATACTTTTAAACGGTAAAGGGATTTTAGACTATTGTAGAAATCAGTTCATAACATGAATTTTCATGAGGTAGAGGCAAGTGTTAATATGCAAAATAAAGTATAACTAAAGGCTTGTATAGAGAAATAGGTAACATTTATAGCAGCAATTTGTGAAGAGAATTTATTATACATCACACCTGTCAGGGTATATTTGAACTGTATATTTACTACTTGGCTATGTCTAGACTGGCATGATTTTCTGCAAATGCTTTTAACGAAAAGTTTTCCGTAAAAAGCATTTGCAGAAAAGAGAGTCTAGATTGGCACAGACGCTTTTCCGCAAAAGCACTTTTCGCCATTTTCGCCATCGGGGCTTTTTTGCGCAAAACAATACCGCGTTGTCTACACTGGCCCTCTTGCTCAAAAGCATTTGCGCAAAAGGGCTTTTGCCCGAACGGGAGCAGCATAGCATTTCCTCAAGAACACTGACAATCTTACATGAGATCGTCAGTGTTCTTGTGGAAATTCAAGCGGCCAGTGTAGACAGCTGGCAAGTTTTTCCGCAAAAGCAGCTGCTTTTGTGGAAAAACTTGCCAGTCTAGACGCAGCCCTTGAGTATAACTATACATTATGCTTACAAGAAGTGTTGCAAATTACATTCTAGGTCACTCTACTTATCTACTTTGGAAATATAATATAGATGTCTGAGCCTGATCTAATTCCCATTATATTCAGTGAGTGCTTTTCTATTCAAAATAATGGGAGATTCACCATACCCTAATATGGCTGTGTAATAGGCCTCAAGTGCTCCTGGTGTCCAGTCTCTGCCCTACTTAGCTCAGGCACTCTAGAGTGCTACATCATATTGGAAACCTGTGACTGAGAGCAAAGCCTCCTAGGGGAGCATAATAGGGTGCACAACTAACCCACCCCCTTCTTGGGCATTGGTTGCCCTCTCAGATCAGGATCAAAGACCTCAGGGTTCTGAACATGCCTCTGTTGTCCTCCCACCAGTGCCAAACTACATAGAATCATAGAATCATAGAACTGGAAGAGACCTCAGAGGGTCATCAAGCCCCCTGCTCTAGGCAGGACCAATCCCAACTAAATCAACCTGGCCAGGGCTTTGTCAAGCTGAGACTTAAACACCTCTAAGGATGGAGACTCCACTACTTCCCTAGGTAACCCATTTCAGTGCTTCACCACCCTCCTAGGGAAATAGTTTTTCCTAATATCCAACCTGGACCTCTCCCACCACAACTTGAGACCATTGCTCCTTGTTCTGCCATCTGTCACTACTGAGAACAGCCTCTCTCCATCCTCTTTGGAACCTCCCTTCAGGAAGTTGAAGGCTGCTAACAAATCCCCCCTCACTCTTCACTTCTTCAGACTAAACAGACCCAACTCCCTCAGCCTCTCCTCATAGGTCATATACTCCAGCCCCCTAATCATTTTGGTTGCTCTCTGCTGGATCCTCTCCAATGCGTCCACATTCTTTTTGTATTTTGAGGCCCAGAACTGGACACAATACTCCAGATGTGGCCTCGCCAAAGCCGAATAAAGGGGAATAATGACATCAGTCTTTACAAGGTTCCCCCCCCCCCCTCTTACTGGCACAGGATTTAGCTAGGAAGCTTCCACTCCCCCGCTGACTGGCCCCTCTCTCACTGCCTACCCCCACTTCTGGCCCCTGGCTTATCAAACTGCAGGTATTGCCAATCCTCAGGCAAGCATCAGGCCTTTAAATCAGCCCCAATCTGTTTGCCTTGATTGGAGCTGACACTGAAGGGACTAATTACCTGGTATTGCACCAGCATCTTGCTATATACCTCCCTCATTAAACCAACACCAGGCTGATTTAGCTCACCCTTTCCCCACCCTTGGCCTGGGACGTTACTCTGGAGCCACTCTCCCTGGTACCCAGGCTTATTCTTTTGGGATTCTGGCACCTCTTATCCACAAAAGGTGCACTGCATATGGGTGGTCTGCCCCACAAGTTCAACTCTGCCCAAAGGTCATCACACCAATTGCAACCTTGGACCTTTCCTTTCCCAGTGATCACTCTGCCTGGACATGAGCTGTTCTGGGCCTCTGCTCATCAGAGTTTGGACCTCCCCATTTTGGATGAGGAGAGCCTGAGAGTGGAAACCCATGACTGGGATTCCCTCCCTTGGGTGGTTCCATCACAGGGAATCCATTCCCCCATTGGTCAATCCCATAGGGTCTTGATCCCAGCTAGGCTGTCTAGAGATTCTCCTTTTGTCTTCATGGGATCATAGAGGACCCCTCCTTACTCAGGGCCCACCCCCATAAGGGCCTTGCCCTCTCCTGTTGGGTTTCTTCCTCTTGCTTTCTCCATTGGTATCCTCCCCATGCCCTCCTTTGCTTCTGCGGAAGGGTTTCATTCCATCCCTAAGACTATGGGTTAGGGCAACCTTTCGACAACCCCCCACCCATTTTCAGGCAAATTTTCTTGGACTTTCCAGGGTACCTGGACCACAGGATAATACTTCCTATTCCCATGGATGCATTCTGAGCTGCATCCTTTCCCTGTGGATAAGCCAATGTGGCTTTATTATTTGTCTTTGTATGAGGGAGTGGGTGGAAGCCATATCCCCTAACCCTCTCTTGGTCTTACTCCCCATTTGCACAGGGATGGTGGCTAACCCATGCCTCATTCTCCATCCCTGAACCTCAGTCCAGCCACAAAAATCCACGGTGCTGTAGTTCATCAGTGGATAGTCTCAGTTCTTGTACCTCAGGTACCCACAGCACTAGCAGACAAGTTGTCCTGGGTGACTAGGGCCTCCCTTGTGATCTTTACGTTGCTTATGTCCAGCCTTCCCAGGTGGTTGTTCACAGGGATTCTTCCCTCCCTCTGGGTCTCACAGAGCCCAACGCTCCCTCAGGGGGCAACTCCTCCTCTACATATTCCTCAGTTAGTTTGACCACAGCTTCTTCTGTGCTGTGCTGACTCTGCCACACCCATACCAGGATTCTATCTGGGAAACTGCAAAAACTGCTGAGGAATATTTGATCTATAATCTGCCCTAATGTTGAGTACCAGGCTGGAACCACCACATAGCCCAATCTGTCAATTTCTGTGCAAAGGCCTGGGGGTGCATGACCCCTATCCACCAGGCTGCCTGAAACTTTTGTCAGTACTTCTTACATGAAAGCCCCAGGTGGTCCAAGATGGCTGCCTTCACCATATCATAGTCTCTAGCCTGGGCATCCATCAGTGCCATACATGCTGCTTGGGCTTCCCCTGCAAGATATGGGGCTAGTCGTAGGGGCCCAACGGCTATGTCTACATTCGCGGCTTCTTGTGCCAGAAATATGCACATGAGGCTAAGTGTGGAGTATCACTGAGCCTCATTTGCATACCTAATAAGCCTCCATTTTTGCAGAAGAGGTTCTTGCGCCAGAAGGAGCTGTCTACACTGCCCCTTCTTGTGCAACAAAAACCCTCTTGCACAATGCTGTTCTTCCTGAAAATAATCAACGTAGGGGCATTGCGCAAGAGGAATTTTGTTGTGCATGAAGGGGCAGTGTAGACAGCTCCTTCTGGTGCAAGAGCCTCTTCTGCAAACATGGTGGTTCATTAGATATGCAAATGAGGCTTGGCAATATGCCATGCTTAGCCTCATTTGCATATTTCTGATGCAAGAAGCCGTGAGTATAGACATAGCCAACTTGTCCTGTGCCATCCAGTGCCCAGGACCACACATTCAAAGGTGCCCAGAGAAGCTTCAGGGTCAGCAGCAGATATAACTTTACAGAGGCTGAACCTGAGAGGGGATAAGAAACAGGAAGAGTTGCTGCTGTACCACCACCTGTTCTTTAATGAAGTCCTATAAAGTCCATTGCTCTGCCTGCCAAGCCTAGAGCCTGTTTCTCCTGCTGGTGGGACTTCTGGGTCTTCTGCATCTCTCCTTGCTGTTATATCAGCCACAGCAGAATGCCCTCCCTCTCCAGGTCACCAAACTGTATCCCTGGCAGTCGCAGACAAGCCCTCTCATGTAAAAACTAGCTCCCCTGCTTGGACACTGGTTACCCTCTCACATCAGGCTCAACAAGACGTCAGGGTTGTGCATAACCTGTCTCTTTATTCACACAAGCATGTCCCACCACTAGTCCTAAACTATGTACAGTTTTTACAGGGTTTCTTATATGCAGAGTCTGTCCTCAGCTAGGAAGCCTCCACCTCCCTGACCGATCTCTTTCTGGCTGCCTGCCCCCACTTCTGGCTCCTTCCCTTGGCTCACTAGGCTGCAGGTGTTGCCAAGCCTCAGGCCAAAATCAGTCCTTTCCATCAGCCCCAGTCTGTCCCCTTTGTTCTCCTAATTAGCTGATAGGGAAGAGGCTAATTAGGTGTTTTTGCACCAGCACCCTGCTACAGGGAGAAAGCAGGATGTGAAGACCAAACCATTCCCTCAATAAAGAGAGGCGACCTGTGAATTAGTGATAGAAATGTAGCCGTGTTAGTCTGGTGTAGCTAAAACAAAATACAGGACTATGTAGCACTTTAAAGACTAACAAGATGGTTTATTAGATGATGAGCTTTCGTGGGCCAGATCCACTTCCTCAGATCATAGAGTGGAAGAGTTTTCTTCCACTATTTGATCTGAGGAAGTGGGTCTGGCCCACGAAAGCTCATCATCTAATAAACCATCTTGTTAGTCTTTAAAGTGCTACACAGTCCTGTATTTTGTGAATTAGTAGTACCTGGATAGCACACAGACAGCTGGTGCAATGCCATCACAGCTAAAGGGAGTAGGTAGGGTTTGTTTGAGCTAAATGGACAGCTCTGAGAGACGATGGTAAGACATTGATGTGAGGGTCATGGCTCTGCTAGAACTGTGCTGACCACCTGAAGTTTTGATGTGCAAAGATTACTGCTAGCCCTAGTACAAAAGAAGAAACAAGACTGGATGTCTTTCTTACTGTATCTTAACCAGAAATTATGGGCTTGATGCAGGAATTACTGAGTCAAATTATTTTGCCCATATTACAGAAGAACCTAGAATAGATTAACATACTTGTTCCTTCCATTGTTAAAACTTATGAATGTCCTGAATAGCACCTCATAAATGTGATGTCATGAAGATGAAGGAAGATTAATTATTCCCAGATTTTATTGATAGAGCTTTGGAAGCCATATACAAGGTAAAATTGGGAGTGCACTTTCTCTGCCAATACAAAGCTGTGTTTTGTAATAATCCAAGCAGCAAAAAGAGAGGCTCCATTTTGAAGCTGGTAGTTCTGTGATGGGCACAGCAAGGAGTCAGGGAAATTGAGATTCAGTTGTATACCTAAGGATGGAAAAGTAAATCTCACATCTCCTGAAAGTGATATTGCTCAATTTGCACTAGCCAAAGATTTTATGGATCTAATCAGGTATTGTTCAATGCATCAACAGTGTGAGGAAGTAATGATAAAAGAGTAATCTTCTAGATATCAAAGCTGCAGTAAAAGGTATATCCATTAAAAGATGTACATGCATTGAATGAAACTTTATATGCACAAGTATAAACTCACCAGAATGCTATGAGGAAGGCAGGTCTAATTATAGCAAGTAACTGGAGAAAGAACTCTTATAGAAACAGGCAAACTAATGCCCTAATTAGCTAATTTGAAATAGATTATGAATCTTAGGTCATCTAGACCAGTGTTTCTGAAAGTGCTCCATGAAACTTTTTGAGAAATACATTAACTGGCCACCCCGGTTTGTTTCTATTTACTTGCGCCACAGTCACAAAGCTTTGCGGCTCCCATTGGCTCTGTTTCATCCTTTGCAGCCAAGGGAACTACCGGAAGTGGCATGGACTGAGCCATCACTTCCTGCTGCTCTGCTTGGCTGCAAAAAGCAAAACGGAGCCAATGGGAGCCACAAGGCTCCATGGCTGTTGTGCCAGTAAATAAACAAACCAGGGCGGCTAGTTAATGTGTTTCTCAAAGTGGTTTCTCGGTGCACTTTCAGAAACACTGATCTAGACTGTTAACTAAGTCTGTGTCTAGTTAACAGAGGGATGTAAATTAGACACTTTGAAATTGCAAATGAAGCAGGGATTTAAATATCCCGTACTTCATTTGCATAATCATGTAATGGCGCTCTTTCAAAAAAGCACCATTTCAAAAGTAAAACCGTGGTCTAGACGCAGTTCTGTTGAAAATGGCAGGCTTTTTCAAAAAATCCAGTACAGACACGGTTTTTGACAGAATCGCGTCTAGACCACAGTTTTACGTTGGGAACCAAGCCGCCCCAGGAAATAGGTGACAGTATGCCAGAGGGGAATCCCATTCAGTTCAAGTAAGATGGGAAAATAGGTGCTGCTACGCCATCCCGGGGCATACCGTCTGTGATGTAGTGGGGGTACTTGCTGGGCTGTGGTGACCCCTGCTGTCTGGAGCAAGACCCAGCAGGGAAAACCTCATTATGCAAAGCTAATGCCAAACTTGTTGAACCAGTGGCCAGACACCCCCCATGGAGAGGAACAAAGGAAGGTGGAAGGCTGCCCTGGCTGGGGGGCAGGGCTGGAAGTTAGTGAGTTGGTGGCTGGCTGTCTGTGAGCATGGAGGAGACAGCCTAGGGAGAGGAGCTGGAGTTTAGGGGCCCAGTCTCCCCCCAACTCAAGGGGGCCTGAGGCATCCTAGCCCAGCTCTGTGACCAGATTACATCTGTGCTGTATCCTGGAGAGGCAATAAACTTCCTCTATTCCACCGGCTGGTGCGGTCTGTCTGTGCCATTTCGGGGTGCAGGAGACAGGGGACCCCCAACGCGCCGTCACACCGTCACAAAAAAAGCACTGGTTCTTCCTATGCACAAGATTGAATTTCAACCTTAGAGACACAGAGCACATGCAGAAATTTGAAATTATTTTGAGACAAGAAATCAAAGCATCTGGTAAAAATGAAAGATTGTTTGCACACCTCTAAAGTGTATAATTAAAGATGTAGACCATCCAGTGATGTCTGTAGCATCCAATTAGCTGTGTTTGTACCAAGGTATTAGAGATACAAGATGGGCGAGGTAATATCTTTTATTGGACCAATTTAGGTTGCTGAGTAAGCTCTTAAGTTTACACAGAGCTCTTCTTTAGAGACCTCCCTCTCTCTCTCTCTCTCTCTCTCTCTTTCTCTCTCTCTCTCTCTCACACACACACACACACACACACACACACACACACACACACACACACACTTTCTTGTCTCTGCAGCATTTTTGATCTACCATTTGAGAAAGCACCCCTCCCTTAGCTGAGCCTTCTGAAGTAGCAGTGGCCATGGAGAGGCTGCAAGCTGCTGCAGTGACAGAGGGATGGGATTGTCCTCTCTCCTCAGGGTAGCCTCTGTACTGAACCCCTCATCCCCAGCACCACCCCAGAGCAAGGACTTAATGAAGTATGTACATTTTCATTTTATTTTAAAAAAATTAATTGAGTAAAGGACCCAAGCAAAGCCAGGTAAATGTTCTAGTAGTCTATAAGTCTTGGACTGAGCCTTCGATCGATGGATCTCATCTTCTATGACACCTTTGGTGAGCAACTAAACCAATCCTTGATTGGCAGAGCCGGTTACAGATGTCACATAAAAAGCCATCAACTGCAGGCGCTGTATGTTCTTTTCGGATCCTCCGCATTTCCAGAAATCCCTGGATATGTTGACTCTCAAAGCAATTAAGAGCCTGTACAGTGGTTTGTAGCCAGGACAATCTGACCTGGACTAGAGTTCCCAGATCATTGGGAGATATGCCACATGACTTCATATTGGCCTTTAAGATGTCTTTACAGCAGGGCCGGCTCTAGGCACCAGCAAATCAGGCAGGTGTTTGGGGCAGCACTTTGCCAGGAGTGTCATTTCAGGTAAGCAGCTGGCGCCAGCCCTGGCAACACCTAGCCCCACCCCACCGATTTTAAAGGGCCACGGCCCAGGAAATGCCGTGGCTGCGTAGCCAGCTTGCACCAATGCTCACCCAGAGCCTGCTGGCCGCCCCTGTCCATAGCTTACCTGGTTTCACAAAATGGCTGCCGGACGAAAGACCTAGGGGAAACTCCCTTGTTCCTATCCATGCTCCTATCCAAGGCTCAAAGGTGATATGCTGTTTTAATGCTGTTTTATTTTTAATTTTATTTTTATTTTTGGCTTAAGTCTTGGAGTCCCCCTTTTTTTTTTTGCTCAACAACTTCAGCCCCCCCCCCTTTTTTTTCCCCTTCAACAGAATTTTGTTGTTGTTGTTGTTTTTGTGGGGCGGGGGGGAGGGGTGGCCAAAATTTTTTTTGCTTGGGGCAGCAAAAAACCTAGAGCCAGCGCTGCTTTACAGCACTTATATTGACCACTGATAGAGTGCTTTCCATGAGCAAGCTGGCTGTAGAAGACCATCTTTGGTGTCCATGTATCATCCATTCTTATAACATGACCAGTCCAGTAAACTGTTTGTTCTTAAGCGTTGCTTCCATGCCCATGACACCACACAGCTTAAGAACTACCGTATTCGGAATTTTGTCCTACCAGTTCACATGGGCAATCTTCCTCGGACAACACATATGGAACTGATCGAGCTTCAAAACATGGCGATGATATATTGTCCATGGCTCTGAGCCATACAGACAATAACATTCAGGACACCTGCCTGATAAGCCACTATCTTGGCATGGAGTTTAAAACATGGTCATTCCATAGGTGTTTGGTCAGTTTTCCAAAGGCAGCGCTGGCTTTGGCTAGTCAAATGATACATCATGATCAACATTTATGCTAGAGGACAGTACACTTCCCAGGTAGCAGAACTTGTCAACAGCTTTAAGGACTGTACCAGCAGCAGTAAGCACTGGAGTGCTGGGCTCTTTCCAGACAGGCTGAGGCATAACTTCTGTCTTTTTGAGGCTCACTGTGAATCCAAAATGGTCAGCAGAAGTAACAAAGCGATCAAAAAGCTCCTGTGCATCCTTCACAGCTATGCACAGTCATCGGCAAACAGAAGGTCATGAATAGTTGTAGTAACCATTGTAGTGTGAGCCTAGAGTCTCTGAAGATTGAAAATACTGCCTTCCATCTGTTTGAAACTGAATAGGTATGCCCAACATGTAGTCCTTAAAAGCAACTAACAGCATAATTGAAAAGTAGATATTGAACGGGAGAGGAGCAAGGACACATCCTTGCTTTGTACCATGTGATATTTCAAAACGTGCTGATGTGTCTCCATTGTCCAGGTCGCGAGCAAGGATGCCATCATGGAGAGACTGAAAAATGTTGATAATTTTTTCAGGACAACCAATTCATCCAATTATTTTCCAGAGCCCATTTCTGTTGACAATGTCAAACACCTTGGTCAAATCGATAAAAATCACAAATAGGTCCTGATGGTGCTCTCTACATTTCTCTTGAATCTGTCTGTCTGTAAGTAACAAAGTAGTCTATAAGTAACAAATACTTAATAGTGGACTTTCAATCTATCAGTGAAAGGTCTAGAAAAACCCAATGGCTGGAAGTTATAGTTAGATCAATTCAGATGGGCAAATAAGGTGTACATTTTTAACAATGAGTAATTAACCACTAGAATACAGATCATGGTGGATTCTACATTGTTAACATTTTAAATCAAGATGTGCTCTAGAAATTATTTTGAGAAAGTCTTCTGGCCTGTTATACAGGATGGCAGTCTAGATTATCACAATGGCTGGTCTCTTCTGGACTTGGATTCTATGAAATTATGTTGTGTTTTGCAGTAGTGACCTAAAAAAAAGGAATCTGATATAAATGATGGAGATCATAATATGCAAGGGGCTTCAGTTAAATTACTTGTATTATAGGATATTTTAATTCAGTGTGGTGATAATAACTTACCTTTATATATTGCATAGTAACTCTCATGCTTTCTTTTACCAAAATATGCAATGTTTCTGCATTTTCCACAAAACACAGGAGTACAATTGCACATAAAGTGGCTCTTATGCTCCAGTTTAAGATAGAAAATTAAATCCATACTCTCCATTTTTTTGGTCACTTCACTTGCCTTCAGTGACAAGCAACAAAGATAGAAATTGTAAAATAGAAATAAAAACTATTTAAAAAAAAGCTCTGTACAAGGGCTATTGCTGTTTTTATGTGTGTGCAATGATCTGGAGTGGATTGCTGAAGTTACTCAGGTACAGCACTGTAGAAGGTGAGAATTCATCAGTGGGAAATATTACAGAGAATAATCTTAACTGAAAAGACATACTTAAGCTCCGTTAAATCATTTTAGGAGTTGATATGTATGAGAATGACAGCAGAATGGGTTAAGTTTAGTGGTGGAAACAATAGGGTGGTATTGTGATTGGTGTCTGCTATAGACTACTGGATCAGATGGATGAGGTAGATGAGGCTTTCTTCAGACAACTGAGAGAAGTTTCCAGATCACAGGCCTTGGTTCCCATGGGGGACTTTAATCACCCTAACAGTTGTTGAGAGACCAATACAGCAGTACACAGGCAACCCAGGAAGTTTTTGGAGAATGTTGGATGTAGACTGATCAGTTTCTAGTTCTTCTGACTACAGAGAAAACCCTTTGAAATGTGAATTGAAGTGTCACTATCTGTAGGGATCTGATACTGCAAAGGGATCTGCTGTCTGTGCCTTCATTCCAATGCAAAGTCTCCCTGAAATCAATGAGACCATTTAGGAGGCAGTTCATTTTGCAGGATTGGGGCCTTAATGAGTTTTCTTGAAAATTCATTAGGTTTTATGAGGGCCATATTGTGCAAGCTTTACTCTGTCAGAATTCTCATTAATGGTCAGTGGAAAGTTAGTCTAAAGACTAAAGATAGGAAGTTTCTGCCCAGTAACATTGTAAAATGGTGACTTTTGGAAGAATAAGTCAACAAGCTGAAATGAAGCTGTAAGAAAGAATCTCTTCACCATCATATCTAATTAACCAGTCTTTCTCCTATTGATGCTTTTATGTGAACAATTAAGCAGGCTGATAGTGATTTTGCTATCTCTTTCTTCATACCTTTTCCAGTGTTGCATAAGAGAAACTGGTTAAATGTATGCAATAGATTTACAAATAACTAGGACTGACCTCTATCAATCTATGTCCTTCCACAAGCCAGAATCATCGGATTATTTCATTGGCCCCGTGGGAAAATGTATGTATTTGCACAGCAGAGAGAGAGATTTTCGTCTTTTGATTTCTTTTACCAGGGATAGGCTTCTACTATAAGAGATGGGAGGAGACTCTAATACAGTATATACTTCAGAAATATAGTGGCTATATATATTGCTGACCTAGTGGCAATTTATAATCAAACATTTTTTTAAAATAGAATAAACGTTGACTGACATATAATCTAATCTGATTAGAATATGTATATTTTTATGCATTAATGTTTGGAAAAAAATCTATTTACTGATCCTTAATTTTTTTTCTCCATTGCTGTAGGTAGCTAGGTGGTATTTGTTTATTCTGAGAAATGGTTGTAGTCATGCCTACCTTTGTCTTCGGTAGTTTGATCACAATATTTTTCCAGGTGGTAGAATTAGTGTCTCCTACTCTTAATTTGGAACAAGTAGATAAGTAAAAGCTAAACTCAGCTCCATTTTTTGTATAGTTCTAATTATTCCTCTTTGTATGACTGGTTTTATGGGTAGAGAGATAAAAGAAATAGTTCCAATTAAATTATTTTAAAATGCCCCAATAGTTGATTTTTCCCGAAATTTTTAGAATGCCTAATGATATTGTGTGCAATTAAAATTTTAGTATCCTGTGCTTGGAATGATTTGTATAACTCACAGTGCTGACCCTTAGTGGTAGTGTGACTATTCAGATGAATAGTATGCCATGCCATATATTTCCTCTGACACAATTACATTACACCATTACATATAATGCGTTTGGCCAACACTGAAAATTGGCTAGTGGTCTTGGGTCTTATGGATGCCCAATTTCAGACAACATTTAACAGGGCATAATGTTTTCAGAGGGCTGGTGTTCAGCACTTAGTGTAAATAAGGTCTCTTTATGATGTCTCAGGGACATTTTCCAAAACGGAGATGCCTGAAATCATTAATCTTTTTTTTAGAAAATTGAAGGTTTAAAGAGAGGATGTCTGGTGGAGTGGTACATTATTCTGTTGAATTTATGCCTTTTGAGTTTCAGAGGGCTGCAGTACTCATGAATGGTAAAGTTACTTCATTGCTCATATGGTGGGGTTTTTTTTGTTTCCTGGCCACGCTTTCATTTTTTCAATAAATCTGAAAGTGATGAACGAGTTGTCAACGTAAACAATAGTTGTAGCTTTTCACTGAGGCATTTCAGAAGGTAGCATTGGCTTACAAAATGGCATACATAGCTGCAAGGTCCAGCCAAAATTGCTTTAACTATTGTTTTAAGAATCCACTGTACAGTGCTCTATGAAATGATGATCTGTTGTTGTTGCTCATTTCATCCATCATATGGTCAATTCCTCTTTAGGTTTTTTCAGTGCACTTTCAGAATCGGTGCAGATTTAGCAGAGATCAATAGTAAATAAATACAATTTTATCCATACAAGTAATTTGACTACAATTGCTTTCAATACCAACTGCTAACTTTGATTTAGACAGTATAAATTATGTTTGGGTACATCTATAGACATTGAACAACACCAGTTTTGTTCAGCCAAATGTAATGATGTATAATGTTGGATATATTCACAAATAGGACGTGATTTTCTTTCATGTATGAGTCATGAAATCAATAACACTTGAGTACTCAAGTAGCTGTTGTTGAAGTATTGTATTATCTCCCTCACAACTGTAATTAGATCTAAAAATGTATACAGTCGCAGGGTTCTTTCTGTTTATCACTTCAACCAGTCTCCTTATCAAACCAGCACTCATCCTTTACTTTAAATGTGACTCATCAATTAGTAGAATCCATTCACCATTGTTCTCTTCAATGTGTTAATAGATTTTTCGTTGTGCTGCTTATCACTCAGTGTGCTGTGTTGAATGATTTTTCAGTAATCTATCTTGAATGAAGTCCAATCCCAAATTCAATATCATTTGCATTTTGCAGTTCTAATACAACAGTATCAGAAAATAGTTGTTGGGCTCATACTAAACCATTTAAAAATCTCATTCATATAAAGACTATTACATATGTGCAAATTATCATATTTTCTCCATAACTTGTTCTTTTGCCTCAGTGGCAAAATTAGTATTTCTCAAACTTAAATCTCTTTTTACTGACACTTGAGTTTCCTGCTTGGTGCAAAAAAGTGTTTTTCCATAATGTACACTCCTATTATTTTAGGAGTACCAATAAATTAAATACTATTGTTTGTCACATCTCAGTTTACCATTATTCTAATTGACCTGTGACAAGGTATCAGATACTGAAATTAAAACATTTGATCATAGTGAACTTGTAGTTTTGTCACAAACATCACTATGCTGGAAATGAAATCCAAGGTTCAAAATTATTCCTCTATGAAACACATTTCATTTTTCCCAATAATGTGCTGAGAAAAATTAGTTTGTTTGATGTAGATGGGCTTCTTTGTTGTTAACAATAATGTAGTGTAAAAAAAAGTTAAGGCTACTGACATCATTTTAAGGACTTGCAAACATATCCTATTGAGAGGAGACTGGGAAGTATGAGTAATTGAAAATGAGTACTAATAGACTCATTAGATTGCATTAGTCAATGTCACTGAATGGTAACTCATTTTGGGAAAATGAGTCTTCCTTTGCCCTAACCATGGAGTTGTCAATATGAATGCATGTGTGTCATTTCTGTTTAATGTTGTTGGCATTATTGATGTTTCTTTCTCATGCTTTTGCTTGGTGTGTGGGTGGGTTACAGTCTATTAGGTGACATATCTCTCATTACCTGTGTGCTTTGCAGGCAATAGTGTAATTGCCAGGCCTGATGCAAGTCTCGTATCTGAGGATCATTTCAAAATCTTTGCAGATGACACAAGGGTGGTGCTCATACAATGTCCCAAGACATAGGCAAATCTTAGCTACTCCAATAGCAGTACAACAGTGGTGTGACCTTGGGGGAAGAAGCAGAAAATTTCTTTCTCTAGATCACAGGGCACAGATGAAGTATTGAGTCCACAATACAATCACAGAGGGCCAGGTCCTGAAAGGCATTTAGGCACCCATAACTGTGTTCAAAGGCAGTTGAATATCTAAATATCTTTAAAGATACAGATCACGGTTCTTTCCACCAGTATGTTATAACGTTCCATTATTTTCTCAGTCCAGAAACCCTTCAATCCTTTGCATGAGTAACTGGATTCTCACTGTACTGTCCCTCTCTTTGCTGGCATGGCAAAGGACACCCAAATGGTTACCTGCACCTACCTTCCACTCTCCGATGCACATTGCCAGACTCCAGAATCTAGCTAAGACTGTGTAAATCTAGGAACAGAGTGATCAAAATGAATGTGGTAATGGTGACTGGTTCTCCAGAGAAATGAATAATCCAGTACCACCTTAGGGTATGTCTACACTTGCACCCTAGTTTGAACTAGGGATGCAAATGTAGGCATTCAAATAGTCAATGAAGCAGGGATTTAAATATCCCGTGCTTCATCAGCATGATCTTGCCAGCTGTTTCGAAAGTGAAAGTGCGCACCGGGACACGTTAGTTCTAACCAAATCCCTTGGTTCAAACTAACGTTACTCCTCAAAAAGGGGTTTGGTTCGAATTAACACATCTTTCATTTTTGAAACAGCTGTTGATCGGAGTAACGCTTCAGCAAGATCATGCTAATGAAGCGTGGGATATTTAAATCCCCTCTTCATTGATTATTTTGAATGCCTGCATTTTCAACCCTAGTTTGAACTGGGGTGCAAGTGTAGCGATAGCCTTGGAGACTAATGATAGACAGGCTTTTGTGGGCAAAATCCACTTCCTCAGATGAGAAAAGTCAAGGGATAGCCTGGAATAGGGATATGATGGGGTAGATATTGTAATTGGTCCCCAGTGTGCTGGACAAGCCACTGACACCTGCTTTCTAGGGCTCCCCACCACCCTGTCCCACTGAGCCAGATCCTGTCTTTCCCCAGACAAGGCACAAAGTTACCAGCCCCCTGCAGAGCAACACAGACACTAAATCACAGTTCTAGGGCTCAACACCCAGGAAACCAACCCTCCTCCCCATTAGGATATTAAAAAACCAACAAAATTGTCTTTCTGTGTGTAAAAGTTGTACTCAGCAAAAACATACCCGATAATCTCTCTTTCATTGATAAAGGGAGATGTGTACAATGATTGTTCCCCCAGGTAACAATTATTTACACTGGGCCTGATAGTAAACAAAAGAGTTTATTCAGTACAAACAGTAGGATTAAAGTGGTTGCAAGTGAAAACAGACAGATCAAAGTAAGTTACTAAATTAAAATGAAAACAAAACACATAGCAAGTTCTAATTCACTAAAATGTATTGTATGCAGATTCTTACCCTAAACGACTTTTCTTATTTCAGGCATAACCTGCAAATCAGAGACTAAATCTGACTTGGGTCTCCAGCCCTCTTTAAAGTTCTTTGTATCCTTTTGTGGTGTGCCAGGCAATTTCCCAGGCCAATCAAAAACAAAAGGGGATTGCGTCTTTTGCCGTAAGGTAGGAACCCTTGGTTTTACATTCCCACACCCTCACCTCCTTCCATGAAAAAATACTAGGTTCAAGAGCTATTTGATCTGAGGAAGTGGGTCTGGCCCATGAAAGCTCATCATCTAATAAACCATCTTGTTAGTCTTTAAAGTGCTACATTGTCCTGCATTTTGCTTCAACTACCCCAGACTAACACGGCTACATTTCTATCACTAGGTTCAAGAGAGATGCCAGCACCAGATGGTATCATCACATGTCTCCCCAGAATAACCACCTTCTGGACTTACAGGACAAGGACTTTACAAGTCATTCAATTGATCGCCTAGTTATCAAACTTTCAGGGCACTAGTAACTGCTCTCATTAGCACATTTAAATCAATAAACAGACTCACACTTCATATTTCTAACTTCACATACAAGAACGATACATGCATCAAAACAGGATATACAGATCCAGCAGATTTTAATGTTACATGAGGTATTTTATGTAAAGCACCTTTGTATTATGCATATTTATATTCATAAGCCAATTTTTGTATAAAGAATGCGGGGAATTGTAATGGAAGGGTACAGCTGAGCCCCCTTTCTTATTAACCTGGCCTCGCTCCTACATTATGATGTGGTGGCAAGCTGCAAACTCCTCCAGGTACTGCACTTGCACTGATATCATAGGCAGGGGACATCAAACTGAGTGACATGAATGCTTTTGCCAGCCACTTGTGAACCAACAATAGAAAGTGAGTTAATTCCCCATAGCTCCCCAATCTAGGACTCCAGAGCTATACTGTCTTTTCCTGGACAGAAACATGGCCAGTGTAATTTTATTATCCAGTCTTCCCATCCCTCAGTGTGGCAAGCACATGTCCCAGTTTTTGTTCCTGAGCGGATTCCACAAGCACATCAAGTAAGATGCACGGTTTTAGGGAAAATCTAAAACAGATTTATCAACTGTGGAGAGAATTTAAATGAGTGTAAGTAATAAGGTAATCAACTTTGCTCGGTATGACCAGAAATAAAAATAAAATATCAATCTGAGTTCTATACATTAGACAGAATTTGAACCAAGCAGTGTCTCACGTTGATGATGTTATTTCTTCACGTACTGGCTGGGTTT